>NC_060071.1:58443938-58746969 GCF_922984935.1 Meles meles
AGGAAAAAAAGAAAAAGCTATAGTTTGGGATTCCATCAAAACTAATTACAACTATTTGATTTTTAAATATACTTGAAGGCCAATTAAAATCCCAGAAATCATTGGGACAAATTAAGGAGAAATAATGATATTTTCCAAGGTGTAAATTCACTTCCAAGTGAAATGGAAGTGTTGAGACCTACTTTAGATCACTTGGAATCAATTTGTGGTGGTAGAGAATATTTATTTCTTATTCTGCTTAACATGGATTTCCATCAGTACACATTAGCTTGATGCAAAATTGAAACTGCGGTTTCAGTTCCCCCTCATAAAACCCAGAATAGTAGCTAAACACACAAATGACTGTCTTATAAAAACATCCCATGTTTTTGTTCCTTAGGAGTGAATGATAAGCTGTAGCATTAGGCTGGTGTCAGGATGCAGTTCTGGTTTTGATAGAGGAGACATAGTATTTCACTAGGAATATGATTTACGTGCAGGTCAAGTATATCATTAGAAGAGCAGGATACTGGGGCACCTGGGTGGCTCAGTGCTTTAAGCCTCTGCCTTCGGCTCAGGTCATGATCTCAGGGTCCTGAGATCGAGCCCCGCATCGGGCTCTCTGCTCAGTGGGGAGCCTGTTTCTCCCTCTCTCTCTGCCTGCCTCTCTGCCTGCTTGTGACCTGTCAAATAAATAAATAAAATTTAAAAAAAAAAAGCAGGATACTATATGACGGTATATTAATGTCATTAAATTGTCTGTGGCATTTAAGCCAGCATTAGGCAAAATAGCAACTTGTGTATCCAGGAACAAGTCCAGGATGCTCCAGTCCCTGGACTTTCGATCTGTGGCCCACCAGTCCTCATCCTGTCCCAAATACTGGAATTTATCCCTGCTGTGAAGTGTGCCAGGCACCTCTTTAACCCCTTCTGATTACAGGCAGTGCTTGGTAGTACAAAAAAGACCTCTAGATAGAGAGTTGGAAACCAGCATTTCTTTGTCATTAATTTGCTGTGTGATCAGTCTTGGGCCAGTTGCTTTTTACGTGGGGGGACACAATTGTCACACTGTTAAAAAAAAAGTATTGGGATGATCTCTTCTAGCTAGAAATGTCTGTGGTTCTAGAAACTACTTTTCTAATATTCTGAGGGACAGTGTGTTCATTCCTGAGATAATGGCTCTCACCTTTGTTCTTCAGCTCATTAGGGATTGTATAGGAAGACATTTCTGGCCAAGGCCTGGCAGTGAGCTGGGGAGAGATTTAGGAGCAGGGAGAATTTCCTTGCCCTCTTGGCTGGTAAATGTCTGTAGCCAACTTGCCTTGTGCCCTGAGTTCTCTTCCCCTACAATAGTAATATTGGTCTTGGAGACACTTTTATTTTTTTTTTTTAAGTGTGCACACAAAAATGTTTTCCTCTGCTCATGTGTATCTAACTTTGCATTTAGTGGTTTATTAAAGTTCATCAAAATTATTACTCTCAGAGGCAGCCTTGCCTCATTTTACCTTTTCATGTACTTTTGTATTTGTGCTTCTTGATATCCAAACATTCGATGAATTTTTGTAGCACACATTTCTTCCACCTATTAAATCAACAGATTATCTAAGCGTATGCATAATTACAGGAGGTAAGCTAATTTTTGCTACCTTTATTAACTACTCTTTATTCATTTTCTGCTTTTCCCTTTTTTTTCTTGTTTAACTACTCCAGGATATAAGACTCTTTCTTGCAAAATGTTTCACTACTTAGGATATCTTAAGACTGCTCCTCACACATGCGCACAGAGAGACCACAAACCACTAGGACCCACAAAATGAGCTATGAATTTACAAAAGGTAAAGAAGTCTCAGGGGATTCATGACTCCAGGAATAAAATCTTGGCAAATAATTCACTCTGAGCCAAAGCAAACTTTAAAAGTGCCATTTAAAAAACCTGTAATGGGTAAGTAATGAGTGAATAAGGAGTTTGGTGAGTTTTATGAAAAATGCAAATAAGAAATCTCATTATACACATAGCTGTAATTTACACTATGGGGGAATAAATGGTTACTTTCTCATTTTTAGTTCAGCTCATTACCAACAGGGTTTCTGTTCTAAGTATATTACTTGCCACTATTATGGTCAATTATGCAGTTGCCATACTCTTGACGGCAGATAGTTGAGAGCTGTTGTGGGGTTATACCAAAAGCTGTCCTCACAGCTCCATACCACTCAGGTCACTTTAGGACCAGGAGCTGGAAACTTAGAGAGGCCGTCACTTAGCCCACAAAGGAGCCATTGATCACAGTGTAGATGTTGCAGAAATTCCTCTCCTTATATGATAAAGTTTTTCCTGGAAAAAGTTCCACAAACTAAAATTTTTATTTATTGAAATCTGCTTTCCTACTGACATGCATACACAGTCATTACAGTAACTCGTAACAAGTTAACATTCTCTTCCCTGGCCCTCTGTTGTATGGTCAAAGGGTCTGTATACACTTGCCTGCTAAGAAGCTTCATATGTTGAAGGACTCCTGCAGTAATTTAAGTAATCACACCCTAGTAAAATTGGCAAAACTTTGCATTTTTCTAAGTTACATTTGAAGACAAATATACAAACAGTAAATGTCCCGAAGAGATGACTTATAAGCAAAATTATCATTACCACAAAAAATCAAACCTGCTTATTTCCCAAGCAATAAATTTGAAATTACTTTGGCAGAATATTCCATGAATAAGGAGAGGAGATGGTCAACTTAGAAATGGTAGCAAGTATAGAAGCATTGATTTGAAAAAAAAAAACAAAAATACCTCTTTTAACCTCTGCCCTCTGGAAACTATCATCCCATCTCTTTCCTTTCTCTTCTAGCTTCTTAAAAGAGAAGTTTGGGTTTATTCTTACTTCCATTTTGTTGGCATAGCCTGCCTTCTTCCTCTATCAATAAGGATAAAGCCTCCGCTGCTATAGCAAAGGCCAAAGTAACTGCTGCTTAAATAAGAAAAATTTATTTTCCTTTTGCATAAAAATCTGTGAAAACAGCCACTCCTCCATGAGCTCCTCATTTTCTTCTATTCCTCAAGAAAGAACCTTTCCCGAAGTCCAGATGTCTTTTCTCTTTTCTCCTCAGCACCCTCTCCCTAGCTAGTCCCATCTATTCTCATAGCTTCCCCGACCAGCTCTGCCAACCCCTCATGCCTTCCCTCCCAGACCCAAGCTCTGAGTTCCAAGTCTTAGATCCAGATCTCCTGCTGCGCACTAACCATTCCCCCCAGGACACCCAGTCTCCACCTGCAATTCAGGAAGTCCCCCTTGGAATGTATTCTCCCCACCTGAGGGCTGCTCCTGTCGGTTTCCCAACCTTTAGTCTGCATCACTGTCCTCCTTCTAGCAGCCAAAGGCAGGCTGAAAACCTGATTCATCCACAACGTCACGTGATCATTTTCCACCCGTTGCTGACCTCCCCGTTTTGCCTCCTCAGTGCTTATTCTTCTGGACCTTCTTTTCACAGTAGCTCTGCCCTCGTTCAGAACCTCAGCTCTCCCCTGGATTACTGGAACACCCTTCTGTTCTCCCTCTCTGTGTTTTCTGTTTCCTCTCTCATGTCCCTCAATACTGTATCCAGTTCTCTTCCTAAAACAGAATTTAGATTATATCTCTTTCTTTAAACATACTCTGTGATTTTCTATTACTGACAAAATACAGGGAAGAGAATTGGCCATGGTTGGCACGTATACTCATGAACTCACTGCCCCCTTACAACAGCCCCGAGAAGAGGGTGTATTCCTACGCCATACAGAAACGCAGAAGAGAGTCGATCAATTGCCAGTATCACAGTTTCACTAGGAAACAGCAGAATGGGGATTAAAATGGAGGTCTTCTTTGGTACTAAAGCTCGAGTTGAGCTCTTTTTTTAAAAAAATGATTTATTTGAGGGCGCCTGGGTGGCTTGGTGGGTTAAAGCCTCTGCCTTCGGCTCGGGTCATGATCTCGGGATCCTGGGATCGAGGCCCACATCGGGCTCTCTGCTCGGCAGGGAGCCTGCTTCCCTTCCTCTCTCTCTGCCGGCGTCTCTGCCTACTTGCGGTCTTTGTCAATTAAAAAAAAAAAAAAAAAGATTTATTTGAGAGAGAGGGAGAGAGAGAGTTCACCCATGTATGGGCGTGGAGGGGCAGCAGGAGAGGGAGAAAGGGAGTCTCATGCAGACTCTCCGCTGAGTGCGCAGCCCGACCTGGGGCTCAATTTCACAACCTTGAGATCATGACCTGAGCCGAAATCAAGAGCCATACGCTCACCTGACTGAGCCACCCAGGCACCCCAAGCTTGAACTCTTTCAAGTACTCCATATGCTCTCCCAAATTAGAGCATGAGCCGCCAAACCACCTGCCCTTAATTCACTTTCCAGCCTCATTTCCTATAGCCTCATCCTGCATGTCCCCACCCTGACGACTCAGTGTTTCTCACACCTGCACAGTCTTGCTTTGTGTTCTTACTGGATAATTTCTTTACATTGTATTGTCCACAGTTATTCTGCGCTGGTCAAAATGTAGTCATTTGTTAAGGATTACCTCCAAAACCAGCTTCCCTAGAAACTTTCTGGAATGCCCCTAAGTAGAAAAACTGCTTCTTCCTCTCATCTCTGAACTATATTCTGTGTTGGTTTTTACTATCTTCAGCCAAGTTTAGGAACTGCTGCACTTGGGTGATCTTGATGGTATATTCCAACTCTGATATCCTATGATGTTTCGGTAGAAAATGAGCTGAGCATTGACAGAGCAGATGAATTAAGCTTCTTAGAGAGAAAAGGGGTAAGGACATTCTTGGAATCACATGTTCCTCCCTCATGAAGTATTCCCCAGTCTCTGTGACTTATCTTTTCACCACAACTCTGGGGAGTTACCGTCCCTTCAATTTTGGCATTAGTGATTTCTTTTTTATTCATTTAGTTATTGATATTTTCCTCCCTTTAATGAGTCATGAGCCCCAAAAGACAAGGGCAATGTCTTATACTTATTTGTTTTCTTTCTAGCACCTTGTATTTCCTTATACGTAGTAGGTGCTCAATTCATATTTGTTAAGTAAACCATCACTGTGTTTTCTTTGCCATGTTGAAATTGATTACAGGATTTGCTGTCTGCTATTGACAGATGAGACATCTTACTTATTTGGATTTTGGTAATAGGATTCCCCAAATATATCCCATATGGGTTGCTTATGCCCAAGCATCTAAAATCTTAATAGCTTTTGTTAAAGAGGATAGACATGTTCAGAACAAGAAAGATTAGTCAACAGGGTAAAACAATCACCCTCTCTGTTCTTGACTATATTACTTTCAATTTATCTTAAAAAAAAAAAAAACAAACTAGAAAAAAACAAGGAACTGAAGATCCTTGGGACTCATGGCTTTGCCAACCCTCCAACCTTTTTGGAGCTCAAATAAGAACTTGAGAGAGCATCTGTCCACACTCTATTTCCTTGGCTTGGCAGACAGCAATGGAAACAGGCAGTAAGTCTCCTTCATTCAGCTAGTATACATCTAAATTGCTTATCTGTGGGACTCCTGACAGCTCTTGCCTTGGGCAGAGAATAGATGGAGTAGGGGCCGGCCTGGGTAGTATGATTTGAGGGGCTCCAGAAAGGCTACCCTGCTCCACACAGTCTCCCCGTTTCCTCACCATTTTTGTTTCAGTCACCCTGTGCAAATAGGCTCTGATCGGTTCTAGGTTTGGTGAGACCTGGTAGGTGGTATAGGTTCCAAAACCAAAAACTGGGGAAGTTGGCGTCTACAAGCACACGCTTGTCTTCATTATCAGGATTGGAAAGGTCTTCCAGAGACTAGCTGTGCCTTGCAATTAAACCTGCAGATTAATGACAGGGCCAGCTTCAGGTTTGCAAGCTATCTCCCAGATGCCGCTCCCTGAACGAGGAAACACAGTGCTGTTACCTTTCACTCTACACCTACATCGCTGGGACGGCTCGGGGTGCTTCGTCTACCAAGTGCAGAGTGATTGGTTTTAACTGCTTGTGCATTCCAGGGCAAGTCAAGGCCCCCCCGCCCCCCAACTTCCACTCCCCTGTGGCCTGGGGGGAGAAGCTCTGCAAAGCGGAAGAGGCCTTTGTTCTGCAATTAATCATTTGAAGTCAAAGTATGTTTGGGTACTACAAGTGATAACCCACAAACACTATGAAGTGGCTGATTGTGTAGTTGGTGAAATTCGGTCTCAAAGAGGACTTCCTTCATTGTAAATAGAAAAATATCTTAGGAATGAGGTAGGGAGGAATTGTCAAACTTAAGAAGTGATGGGCTAATTTATCATAGGATAACTTTCAGAGACTAGATTCTAATGTGTAAGGAGCTCCATCTTTTAAGTCAAAGACCTGTATTATTTTCCTGCTGGTCTGTCTGACCATGGCCACTGGTAAGACTGACCTGGGGAGCCTGAGAGGGAAGGGGTAGTCAAGGTCAAGAGTCAGACTCTGAAAAGAGAACGAGCATAGAAAAGTGTGTGTCTATTCCAGTATAGAGGCCTGTCGGCCTGCCTAAGATAAATGATTCTGGGGTTACCCATTATTTCATACTGTCTATTGCTCTCTTCTCTGAGTTTTATTTTCTTACCCTTTGGAAACATTCCACATACACTAGTCAATGGTATTTTCATCGACTGCTGCCACGAGGAAGAAATTTCCCTTTACGTTGAGGAGTTAATCAGTTTGGTCTTGGTGTTGTTTGTTTTTTACTTCAAGAGTGAAGAGTGACTTTACTTATTTCATTGACTTTCGTAAATATTATCCATGTGTGATAGTTATACCAAGAATTCAGTAATACCTAGTGAGGGAGTATTGTCAAAGCAGACAGAAATGAGAGAGATTTCCACAGCCCCTGGCTTGTCTCCACGATTATACTTACTTATATAGAACCAAAGCTGGTCTTTAACCCCTTTTCCCCTGGTTGTTGAGAAACAACCTGAGGACAGTACTTTTTAGAGACTTGAGGAATATCAGAATATCAAGGGATCTGCACAAACTCCGCAGGGTCTGCTGAGCCTGACTGCTGATGTCCATGCTATTATGCACTGACTGGAGGGCTAACCTGATAGCTGTGTCTTCTAAAATCACATTAAAAACAAGTCTTGTGGTGTTAATGCTCTCTATCCTGCAAGTGTGTCTATCCTGCAGGTAATCACAATGAGGAAAATACCAAGATGTTGCCATCTGCATCCAAAGCCCCATAAACCCTGTGGTATTGAGCTTTCTTAAGCAATACAGCCACTTCCACACGCCCCAAAGGCCGTGTAGTATCTTTGTTCCTTGGCCTGATGCTGCTGTGTTCAAGCCTGCAAGGAGATCACGGCTCAGGAGTGAATTGCCAGGTGGTATTTTATCTTTGTAGCTTCTTATACACTTTCCCTGACTTTTTCTCCTAAAGGGAGACCATAAAAATATCACATTTGCTTATAGAAGAAGCTGTTCCTAATAATGATCAGTAAAGCCAACCCACACTGGGAAGCCAGACTGGCAAGTTATTTATAAAATTACTTATAAATAACTAATAAAATAAATAAGTGTGATCTTCCGTAAGATGGAGAAGGTAGGTACCTTCTCCATCCCACAAAAAACGTTATCCACTATTCAGAGGGCCCCAGGCCAGAATTTACTAGGCCATTGACAAAGGCATGTTTTTCTCATGATCCTGTGTTGATCGTGTCCTTCCACGTATTTCAGAACAGCCACCAGAATGAAGAGTTCGTGTACTTGTTAGAAAGATTCTGATTTACACGACCTTAAATTTTAGGATACGTCTAGTGAGATAGTGGTTTGGACCTTCGGCTTTTATTAATCCAGCTTTTTAGGGAACTCGAGTATTCCTATGCCATGCTGACATAGAGGCCCGTTTCTATACACATTGGTGCCTGGAGCCTGCCTTGTTCCCTTTCTGGACTCTGACCGTCTGTCTTTAGTGATAAGTGGTATTAAGTCTGTTTAAACAGGTTCGTATTGCAGCTTGTCAGATTTCGTGTTTTTACCAACATGAATTTTATGAACTGTGTTCCCTGCAGTGCCTCCTTTTTCTTTCCCCTTATCCACTGATGCTTCCGACGCCATTGACTTTGAATGCCTTCAGTGAAGGCGTGTGCTTGCATGCAGCAACTGATGTTTTAGGTCCCACCGAACCAGATAGCTAACAGAGCTGATTCTTTGGAGCTGGTGGCACTACAGGCAAAAACTCTACTTCTGTACTCCTGAAGTCACTTCCTTGGTCCTTGTCATCTGCACAACAAAAATGACATATTAACAAGTATGCCCTGGAAATATTACTAGAGTATATATTTTCCGCTTGCAGAAGTGACTTGGTCACTGTCATTTAAGAGAACTTCTAACAAATATCAACAATAGGTACTTAAAACAATGATATTTTGTGGGGTCATTTACTTTTTTGTTATCATTGTTTAAAAGACTTTCTATTTTTTTTTTAAAGATTTTATTTATTTATTTGACAGACAGAGATCACAAGTAGGCAGGAGAGGCAGCAGAGAGAGAGGAAGGGAAGCAGGCTCCCCGCTGAGCAGAAAGCCCGATGCGGGGCTCGATCCCAGGACCCTGGGATCATGACCTGAGCCGAAGGCAGAGGCATTAACCCACTGAGCCACCCAGGCGCCCCAAGACTTTCTATTTTTTTTTTTTTAATTTATTTGACAGAGATAGATCCCAAGTAGGCAGAGAGGCAGGCAGAGAGAGAGGAGGTAGCGGGTTCCCCGCTGAGCAGAGGGCCCGATGTGGGGCTCGATCCCAGGACCCTGAGATCTTGACCTGAGCCGAAGACAGAGGCTTTAACCCACTGAGCCACCCAGGTGCCCCCAAGACTTTCTATTTTTAACGCAGTTTTAGATTTACAGCAAAAGTGAGAGGTACAGAGATTTTCCATATACCCTTGTCCCTACCCAGGCATAGTCTCCCCTATTAGCAATATCACTCATCACAGTGGCATATTTTTTTTAACCAAAAATGTTTTTAACTTAAGATAGCTCATTATAATCAAAAAGGAATCATAGATACCAGTCAAATCATGTAAATGTTAACCTTTATTTAAGAAAAGTCATCATTTTGGGCGCCTGGGTGGCTCAGTGGGTTAAGCCGCTGCCTTCGGCTCAGGTCATGATCTCAGGGTCCTGGGATCGAGTCCCGCATCGGGCTCTCTGCTCAGCGGGGAGCCTGCTTCCCTCTCTCTCTCTCTCTGCCTGCCTCTCTGCCTTGTTGTGATTTCTCTCTGTCAAAAAAATAAATAAAATCTTTAAAAAAAAAAAAAAGAAAAGTCATTTTTTAAGACATTTTTTAGCACACTTTTATATTCACAGCAAAATGGGAAGTACAGAGATTTCTGGTAATCCCCCTGCATCCACACAGGCACAGCCTCTCCCATTATCAACGTTCCTCACCAGACGGTCCATTTTTACAACTGATGAACCCATACTGACCCATTATAATCACCCAAAGTCCATTGTTTACTATAGGGTTTGCTGTTGGTGTACTTCCTATGGATTCAACGTATATCCTTCATGATTGTATCATACGGAGTATTTTTACTGCCCTAAAAATCTGTGCTCCATCTACTGACCCTCCCCTCCCCCCAAACCCTGGAAACCACTGATCCTTTTACTATTTCCATAGTTTTGCTTTTCCAGAACATTTACTCATTTTTTAAAAAGATTTATTTATTTGAGAGAGAGACAGCATGAGTGGGAGGGACAGAGGGAAAGGGAGAGAGAATCTCAAGCAGACTCCACACTGAGCATGGAACCCAAGGCAGGGCTGGATCCCACCCTGAGATCATGACCTGAGCTGAAACCAAGAGTTAGATGCTTAACTCACAGCACCACCCAGGTGCCCCAACATTTACTCATTTTTTTAAACACTAAAATTAACCCCATTGTTTGGAGTACAGACCACAACCTGAACCATGATTTGATATCAGTTATATCCAGATGCCAATTAATTGCCTACATGACTTTTTTCATTTAAAAAAAGTGTCTGGGTGGCTCAGTCGGTTGGGTGTCTGCCCTCAGCTCAGGTCATGATCCCAGGACCCTGGGATCAAGCCCCCAGAGGGGGGCCCTGCTCAGTGGGAGAGTCTCCCTCATGCCCCTGATCATGCTGTCTCTCATTCTCAACTAAATAAATAAGATCTTTAAAAAAAAAAAAAAATCATGACCTAACCCAAAAAATAAATATTCCAGCTTAAAAAAAGGGCAGAAGACATGAGTAGACATTTTCCCAAAGAAGACATATAGATGACTAGTAGATACATGAAAGGATGCTCAATGTCACTCATCATCAGGGAACTAAAAATCAAAACTACAATGAGATATCACCTCACACCTGTCATAATGGCTAAAATAACAACACAGGAAACAGCAACTGTTGGTGAGGAAGAGGAGGAAGAGAACCCTCTTGCACTATTGGTGGGAATGCAAACTGCTGCACCCACTCTGGAACAGTATGGAGTTTCCTCAAAAAATTAAAAATAAAACTACCCAATGATCTATCAGTTCACTACTAGGTATTTACCCAAAGGATACAAAAATATTGATTCAAAGGAATCATACTTGTTATTCAAAAGTAAATAGGTTGACAGTCTTGTTACAATTCAGACAGCTATTTGGAATGGGAAAGAGCAGATGATTAAAAAAAAAAAACCCACAAACAATAAAACATTAATTAGAGTCACAAAATTAAACTGGGAGGAGCATTAGGCAGTGTTTTAATTACATGGATCCATTTCATTTTCACTCTCGGTTTTAAAAGCAAAGAAAGCAAATAGAAATTGGGGAGTAGAATAGAACCGAAATCAGGAAGATCAAGCAAAATTCCAAGCAAGGCCATTAAAAAAATGAACCATAATGAAATGTGAGCTAACTCCTACCTTTATGAGAGAGCAGTCAGTGGGTAGTCCAGTGGGCTCTTATTTTTCCCCATATTTCAGCTCATCTAGATCTTTCCCCACAGTTCTTGTCTGTGCATATTTGTCAGATACTATTGATCTCGCTGCCTTAGAACATACCTGGAAAGTAACAAACAGAGGAGAGTGGTAGAGCTGGCCATGTTTTGATTTAAAGATTTGATATTTTATTAGAGCCCCAAAGCTGGAATCTGGTGGTCATGGCTATCCTAAGAATTGGCCTCTCAGTCTGTTGTCCTCTTACTCTGTTGCCCAGGTCTGAGATGTCCCTGGACCGTTCTTTAGGAAGAAGACTTCTGTTGGCTCATTCTCCTGGAGAGGAGGGTTATTTTTTTTCTCTTTCCCCCTAGAGGCTTTGATGGGTTTCACTGAAGTCCATACACTGGGGTATTCTAATTCTTTTTTCTTTAGATGGGGTTCTTTTTGTCCAATTGAAAACATACATGAGACCCCAATATACAAAATAGAAAAAATGAAGCTTTTCTAGCTGAGGCGGGGTTTGTAGATACTGGGATCTAGTGGGTCACTTATTTCTCTCTCCTCTCCCTGAGACGTCTTTGCTGAATGTTAAGGCTCTTAAGAAAACAGTTGGAAAACACTGCTCTAAAGTATTGGTCTTCCCGGGGCGCCTGGGTGGCCCAGTGGGTTAAGCCGCTGCCTTCGGCTCAGTCATGATCTCGGGGTCCTGGGATCGAATCCCGCATCGGGCTCTCTGCTCGGCGGGGAGCCTGCTTCCCTCTCTCTGTCTCTCTGCCTGCCTCTCTATCTACTTGTGATCTCTCTCTGTCAAATAAATAAAATAAAATCTTAAAAAAAAAAAAAGTATTGGTCTTCCCATAGTGACAATGAATATAAAACAGCCCACCTCCTGGGTCTCTGTCTGAGCTCTTGACTGGCTGGTGTGCTCAATTCCTCTCGTCATGAATGAAAGCACTTCTATTATTATAAACAGCATGATGATTTCAGTATTTTCTGCCTTGTATACTACGAACCAATGAAATGCTGGATGTCAAAAGAATAAAGTCATTGTCCTCCTTCAGTCTCATCGATGGCTGGGTCCTGACTTGGTTTGATTTAGCTGTGGGCATATAAACCAGCCTGTAGAAAGCTTAACATATATCCAGTATAAACTCTCCCAGAAAATGAGTTTACGATAGTGGGGAACAAGCCTATGAGTGGAAAGGCATGTCACTCTTTGTATTTCACTTAGCTGCCTTGTGACCCCAGATCTCTGATGGGTGGGAAAAAAAAGTAAAATTTTGTAGATTATCCATCTCTTTTCAATGATAGAAGGGAATGATGTCCTGTGCCGCGTCTACTTTCTAAGCAGAAGCAGACTTCCTTCCCCAGATAGTTCTAATATGAAACCAAGGTTGCAGATAGCATCTATAGAGTAAGGACTAAGCAGGAACCTCAGAAGACATGAGTCCCAGCCCCATCTCATACTTTCATCTTTCCTTAGTAGTTTTTGGCAGCACTTGAAATTTACCAGGACCCTCAATAACGCATTAGGGATTCATTATAATGAGAAAGAAGAAAAGCTAGGGGTTTCAGTAGTCAGTTTTACCAAGGCATTTATGAATTGAGCATAGTTATTTTCTTTTTCTATCTTCTTGGTCTGATTTTCTCCCTATACTTCAGATTTTTTTTTTTCTTTTTGAAGACGGTACCATGGAACTTTGAAATCAAGTCTAGATATTTGTCTGTGAGTAATCATGAGCAACTATGTGTGATTTTCTAGAGTAAATATTTAGACCAGAAACAAAAATAGAACCAATACCTGGGCCAGAACCAAAAGCAAGTCCATATGCGGAGCTAAGGGGGAGATGGAGCATGCAAGGTGGCTGGCAACTATCTAACCAGTTCTCTCTAACTCAGCAGGAAAGCTCTTACCTCCTAAGAGAGAGAAGCCAATTTCAGGCTCAGAGAAATTTGTATCAGCCTCTCTGAACCTCAGTCTTCTTTTGGGTGATGTCATGTGGATACTTTTAGGAATCCTGGAATGTATACATAAGTTGACATGTATAAATATTTAGCACATTTGGGTGGCCTTGAACACCCTTTCTTTTTGCTTATTCGGGACTCAATCAGCTCATCAGTAACTAAAACAAGATTTTCAATGTTTTAACCACCACCACCACCACCACCCCCCCAGGATAAATGTAAAAGCTAATTATTCTACAACTCTGGATATTTACTATTTAGACTTGTTCAAGGTGGGGGAGGGGGACTACCAATGCCAATCATTTGTCACATAGATATTTGCTAACAACTGACTTGTGCGTGGCAGAGCGCTTGATGAAGGAAGAGGGAGGAGACCCAGATGGGCACAAAGCATGACCATTGTCCTCAAGTAGCTCCCATGGTTTGAGGGAAATCAGACACCTATACGGTCCTAAGATGAAAAGTCCTTAAGTGCCTGAAGAGAGACGCAAAGTGCTCTTTCACTTGAGAAAAGAGCAATTACTTCTGCCTAAGAGAGATGAAGGAAGCTTTCATGACTTTGGCACTTAAGCTGAGAGCACAAGAATGGGAAGAATTTGAACTCATGGAAATGAGTAAGAAAGTCATCAGGGGACCAGTAAGAGCAACATGCCAAGGGGAGAAAAGCTTGCTGTGAGGAGCAGTGAGTAATTCACCTGGGAGCGGGAGCACATGAGAGAGGGGAAGGAAGGGGTATTTGTAAGTGATCATATACAGTATGTGGTGGGAAGCATGGGTGCTATTCTTGCTTTTAACAGAGCTGAGGCTCAGAGGGTGAAGTGATTGTCCAAGGACAATGTAAAACCAGATCTGCGTCTGAAAACGTTAAGACAGACTAGCAAACTGAAGTTTAGAACAGGGCAACTTTGATTGCCATTGTAGGGAATTTGAATCCTCTATAGTACTTCAGGGTTTAGCAAACTATGGCCTGTGGCCAAATTCGGCACACTACCGGTTTTTGTAAGTAAGGTTTGTGAGGACACGGCATTGCATGGCTATTCATTCATGTATATTTTTTGTGCTTTCTTCCACACCACATCAGCAGAGTTGAGGAGTCACAGAGATCATACAGCCCAAAAGGGGGGAGGGAATGGGGGGATGGGCAAAATGAGTGAAGGGGAGAGAGGGATACAGGCTTCCAGTTAGGAAGTGAATAGGTCACAGGAATAAAAGGCTCAGCATAAGGAATACAGTCAATGCTTCGTGATAGCATCCTATGATGGCAGATGGTAGCTATACTTGCGAGGGGTGGGGCAACAGTATAATTTATAGAGATGTGAAAATGCTATGCTGTAAACCTGAAATTCCTGTAGCATAATAAAATAATAATAATAATAATAATAGTTAGGGAAAAGCTATAGAAAATCAGTATTAATTCCCACTCACAATCTTCTAGCTATTGTAAAAGGATCTTAACTGGTCTGCATTATTTTCCGTTTTATAGATCAACCTTAAAACTGGATAGGCATCTACTTTTAAGATAGGATACCCTTAAAATCAACAACTTGATGATATTTATAGATCTTAAATATAGAACCTGGATAGCCCAAATGATCTATATTGGAATTGTCTGGGATACAGCTGCAAGTCAGATAGTAAAGAAAAATAAAGTAACTTGTCCTACCAAAAAAAAAAAAAAAAAAAAACAGAACAAAACAAAAAACACTTAAAATATTTACTCTGGCCCATTGCAGAAAACCTTTGCTAACCTCAGCTCTAGTTGATTGAGAATTACTGAAAGTTTTCTAGAAGGTAAGTGGCATTCGCAGGGTCACACATTACTGATTGAGACCATGCTTATCAACGGGATGGAGGGAAGGAACTAGATCCATTAGAAGACTATTTCGGTGGTCTGGGCTCTCATCTGTTCACTCCCAGATTGTTCCACTAGCCTTCCAGCAAGGCTCTCAGCCAAAATTTGGAAGCTTCGAGAGTTCAGGCAGGCAACAACAACGAGGGACTTGCCCTGCATGTGAGAAAGACATCTGTGCGGACAAGCTGATCGATGGCCCCGCCTGACCCCCAGGACCACCGGACGCCAAGGAGCGACAGGAAGTATCAGAAACAGAGGCTGCCATGCAGAAATGTCACTCGATGTTGCCGTCCCTTGCAAGCGTGTGAAAGAGGTCAGAACGCTAACTTTTTATGTGAAGCCACTGTGCGTGCAAATGTCAGCGGCGGAATTCCGGTGTCAGCCTCCTGCATCTAAGTCTATGAAAGTCCTCTGAAGTCGATCACAGGGCAAACCTCCGTTTTGCAGTCTCTGCGCACTTAACTCCCAAGACACTGACCCAGAGTCCCTTTCGTGGGCTCCCCAGCAGCAGCTCCCGTGGCTTCTTCAGTAGGAATAGGACACTGTGCCCACAGGTTTTGGAGACTGTCTGACAGACGGATGGACTGACTCACCTGGTCAGAGCAGTTTTGAAGTCCAACCTATATGCTCTGTCATCCCATAGTGCGTAACGTGGCCACACTCTCAGAACACTGAAGTGCTTATTTCCTATCAGAGGTATGATACAAAAGCCGCTGGCAAACCCCTTGCCCTCTGAAAGTGATGTGGGCTGTAACGCCCAGGACCTAGAGCAAACCTAGTGAGAAGCTGCTGGTCGGGATCTTGCAGGATCAGCCTTGAGCAGCGACCATGTGCTTTTCAGGTGAGATGAAGGGACTTTCTGTTTCAGTGGGCCTTAATGGACTTAAGTATTTTCCCCCCGACCTGCTTGCTGCTGGACCGTTTACAGTTTAGAGATTACTCACTTAGTCATGCACTTACTCTGTATTTATTGGCCACTTACTATATACCAGGCACCGTGCCAAATGCTGAGGAAAGATAGGCAGTGACGTCCAACTGAACTTTAGAGAAGCTCCAATTCAGTGTAGAAGGGGGGAGAGGGTGCATGAGAATGATCACAATGCAGTGAGATGTGGGATCCCTCAAGGGGAGGTACCAACCCTCTCCAGCCAAATATTACTTTCTTTCTTTTTTTTTTTTTTTCAAATATTACTTTCTTTATGTAAAAATGTGCCCTGGGGAAAAAAGGTTGAAAAATACTCTACTTTGCTAATGAAATGACTTTAAATGTCCTAGAAAGTCTTAGGCAGGACCAACTACATAATTTGTGGAGCCCCTTGTTGAAAAACTCAGAATTTCAAACCAGTGCCAGCAGAGCATCGAACCAGGTGGCCCCATGTCACTGAACAGGATACAATGCCTGCCAAGTCCCGTGGGCTCAGCATTTTCAAGAAAACCAAGGGAGCAGAATTTGGAGAAAGGATTTTTTTCCCCCAGTTTTGTTCTATGGGCTTCCATTCATTTATGACACTTACATGCATACCAGGTACCATATCACGGGTTAGGGTCACTGCAGTGAAATACAGCTACCCTCCCTATCCTCAGGTACCTCCAGCCTTGCTGAGAACTTCACCTGTGATGATTTTCATGATCTGGTCCTGTTATGTCTTGGCATATTAAGTAATCTCAGAAAAATATTAAACCTTCCAGTGAGCCTAACTTTACCTTTTTAAATATATAGTAGATTGAAAATACAATTTTTTGTACTCTGGACTCTGAAAATACAATTTTTGAATGCATTTTTCTATAGGGAACAAATATTTTGGTGATCAGAAAAAGAAAGTAAATATGAAAAAATATGCTTACTCAGAAGTTGTATAATATTTGAAATTTAATTTTTATTTATTGTGTTACGTTAGGAAGTTTAAAAAAGAGAAATGTAGGGGAACACATGCAGCCTTTATCTTGAAGTTTTAATACAAGCACACCTTGTCTTATTGTGCTGTACTTCACTGTCCCTCACACACACTGTGTTTTTACAAAGCAAGGGTTCATGACAACCCGCATCATGATAGCAAGTCCGTGGGCACCATTTTCCCAACAACATTTGCTCACTTCACGTCTCTGGTGTTACATTTGGTAATTCTCACGCTTCAAACTTTTTCATTGCGATTCTATTTGTTATGGTGGTCTGTAATCAGTGCTCTTTGGTGTTACTATTGTAACTGTTCTGGACGCCATAGACCACGCCCATATTAGATGGTGAGGTTAATAAATGTTGTGTGTGCTCTGACTACTCCACCAAACAGCCGTTCCCCCCGTCTCCCTCTTTCGCCTCAGGCCTCCCTACTCCTTGAGACACAAGAACATTGAAATTAGGCTAATTAATAACCCCACAGTGGCCTCTAAGTGTTCAAATGAAAGGAAGAGTCACACACGCATCTCTCACTTTAAATCAAAAGCTTGGAATGATTAAGCTTAGCCGAAGAAGGCGTGTCAAAAGCCAAGGTAGGCTGAAAGCTAGGCCTCTTACACCAAACAGCCAAGCTGTGAATGTAAAGGAAAAGTTCTTGAAGGAAATTAAAAATGCTCCCCCAATGAACATGTGATTATTAAGAAAGGGAAGTAGCCTTATTGCTGATACGGAGGAAGTCTGAGCGGTGTGGACAGAAGATCAAACCAGTCACAACATTCCCTAAATCAAAGCCTAATCCAGGGAAAGACCCTAAATTTCTTCCTAAATTCTGTGAGGGCTGAAAGAGGTTGTTCATGAGGTTGCAGGTAAGAGACCATCTCCCTAACACAAAAGTACAATGTGAAGCAGTAAGTGCTGATGTGGAAGGTAGAGCAAGTTATCTAGGAGAGCCGGCTGAGAGCATTACTACAGATGGCTACATAAAACAAGAAATTTTTAGTGTAGAGAAAGCAGTCTTCTGTTGGAAAAACATGCCATCTAGGACTCTCATAGCTTAAGAGGGGAAGTCAATGTCTTGCTTCAAAGCTTTTTCAAAAGAGAAATGGACTCTCTTATTGGGGGCCAATGCCGCTGGTGACCTTAAGTTAAAGCCAGTGTTCACCTAACATTCTGAAAACCCTAGGACCTTTAAGAATTATAATGTATCTACTCTACCTGTATAGTCCATAAATGGAACAACAAAGCTTGGATGGTGGCACATCTGTTTACAGCATGGTTTACTGAAGATTTTATGCCTGCTGTTGAGACCTACTGTTCAGAAAGAAGATTCCTTTCACAATATGACTGCTCGTTGACAATGCAGCTGGTCACCCAAGAACTCCATTGGAGAGGTACAACAAGAAGAATGTTGTTTTCGTGCCTGCAAACACAGTACCCGTTCTGGAGCCCCTGGATCAAGGAGCAATTTTTATTTTCAAGTCTTGTCATTTAAGAAATATATTCCATGAGACTATAGCTGCCACAGTTAGTGATTCCTCTGTGGCTCTGGGCAAAGTAAGTTGAAAACCTTCTGAAAAGGATTCACCATTCTAGATGCCATGAAGAACATTAGAGACTCATGCGAAGAGGGCAGAATACCAACATTAACAGGAGTTTGGAGCAAGTGGATTCCAATCCTCATGAATAACGTTGAGGGTCCAAGACTGCAGTGGAGGGAATAAGTGCAGATGTGGTAGAAAGAGCAAGAGACTGAGAATTAGAAGTGGAGCCCGGAGATATGACCAATATGACCTAGAGATATGACCAATATGAATTGCTGCAATCTTACGATAAAGTTTTAATGGATGAGGAGTTGCTTCTTATCAATGAACAAAGAAAGTATTTTCTGAGATGGAATCAACTTTTGGAGAAAAATTATGTGAAGACCAATGAAATGACAACTAAGGATTTAGAAAATTACATAACCTTAGTTGGTAAAACAGCAGCAGGATTTGGGAAGGTTGACTTTTTTTTTTTTTTTTAAGATTTTATTTACTTATTTGACAGAGAGAGAGGGATCACAAGTAGGCAGAGAGGCAGGCAGAGAGAGAAAGGGAAGCAGGCTCCCCTCTGAGCAGAGAGCCCGATGTGGGCCTCAATCCCAGGACCCTGAGATCATGACCTGAGCCGATGGCAAAGGCTTTAACCCACTGAGCCACCCAGGAGCCGCGAGAGGATTGACTCTTAATTTTAAAAGAAATTCTACTGTGGATAAAATGCTACCAAACAGCATCTCGTGCTGTAGAGAAACCATTCACAATAGGAAGAGTCAACTGATGAGCCCAACTTTACTGCTGTCTTATTTTAAGAAATTGCCACAGTTGGGGCGCCTGGGTGGCTCAGTGGGTTAAAGCCTCTGCCTTCGGCTCTGGTCATGATCCCAGGGTCCTGGGATCGAGCCCCACATCGGGCTCTCTGCTCCGCGGGGAGCCTGCTTCCTCCTCTCTCTCTGCCTGCCTCTCTACCTAGTTGTGATTTCTCTCTGTCAAATAAATAAAATATTTAAAAAAAAAAAAAAGAAATTGCCACAGTGACTTCAACCCTGGTCAGTCAGTAGCCATGAACATCTAGGTAAGACCCTCTACCAACAACACAAAGATTACAACTCTCTGAAAGCTCAGATGTTGGTTAGCATGTTTTAGCAGTAAGGTATTTTTAAAATAAGGTATGTACATTTTTTAGACATAACATTATCACTCAGTAGACTATAATATAGTATAAATATAACTTTAAATGCACTGTGAAACCAAAAAAAAAAAAAAAAAACCATTTGACTCTCTTTATTGCAATAATGGCTTTATTGCAGTGGCCTGAAACTAAACTCGCAATGTCTCCAAGGTATCCCTGAAGCTTCTCTTATTTTATTTGGTTGAGATATTTTGCCATACCTACACCAAAGTTCAGCTTCTAGATATAGCTTTTACTTTAAAAAAAAAAAAGATTTTATTTATTTATTTGTCAGAGAGAGGGAGAGAGAGAACATAAGAAGGGGGAGCAGCAGGCAGAGGGAGAAGCAGGCTCCCCACTGAGTGGGGAACCCAATGTGGGATTGATCCCAGGACTCTAGGATCATGACATGAACCGAAGGCAGACACTTAACTGACTGAGCCACCCAGGCATCCCTAGATGGGACTTCTAAAATCTGTGTTCAGATCTGAAAAATTAAAGTGAATTCTTTGGTTTGCTTTCAGGACACATCTTAATGATATTCCTGCAGGATAGTACTTTGCTAACAGCCCTACTTACTTCATTTGTTGTCAGAAACTCTTGTCATGCATTCTTAAGGAGTTCCTTTACCTCTGTGATGGAAGATTCCATAACGGTTACTCCTTATGGACCGCTTGCTACCCACCTGGTATACTAACCATTTTGCATATATTAATTCATTTAATCTTCCCATTAATACCTTGTGGTTGACATTAACCTCCATTTTATAGATAGGGAAACTGAAATTTAGAAAAGTTGACTAAGTTGCTCCAAGTCTTCTAATAACTGGCAAGAGTTAGAATCAAGTCTTAACTGATGCTGAAACTTGGTCCCACAAAGCTGTGCCTTTTCCCCACCCACTGTGCCTTCTAAGAGCGCCCTGTGAAAGGGAGATGATAAAATGGAAGGAAAAAGTTTGGAGAAGAGTAGGGTGGAGTCCCTGGGATCTGAGCTGTCCTGGCAACTCTAGGGTGTCTGTGACTGCCTGTAGTCTGCAAAGCCATCACTGACCAGTAGCGAAAGGTTTGCTGTGGGTACAGGACCTTAGATTGGCTCCCCTCCCTTCTGCCTCCACATCCTCAACCACTGCCTCACTCTGACGTGCTGAGAACAAGGAGAGTGGCACCAGGGCTGCCAAGGGATGTGAGAATCAGGGAAAGGCTGTGAGCAGGAGCATGGTCTAAGACCAACTCCAAAACAAGAGACCAGAATTCTTAGGGGGAAAGGAACTACTGAAGCTAAAGATGACCCCCGACCAAAAACTCCCTAAAAATCAGGAGGTCTGGAGGGAAATAGTACCTCCAAACCATTTCATTGGAATTGGAATTAAACAGTCACTGACAGGTATGTTCTTTGAAAACACATCTTGCTGGAGAGAAGCCAAGAACAGGTGATTCTGCGAACTGTAGTCTCATCTACTGCACCATCATCTTGGTTTGCAAATCCTTTAATAGTCAGAGGGTCCAGTGTGGTCTGACCTGGATTGGATCCTTTGGGTGCATTCCCTTCTTGTGTGAGTATAGTCGTGTGATTGCTGCAAATGGAAACATCTAGAAACATTGAGTGGTGTATACACTCAGACCTGTGTCAGTGTTGAGAAGGGCGCATTCTCCGGGCAGCTCTGAAGATATATTTCTTGGGTTATATAAATCATTACTCATCTTTGTCTCATTTTTATTTTGTTTCTGATATGCAAGTCAGCATGTTGAATTCATTGTAACTTGTGCATGTGGACAGGGAGATTGGATTACTAAACATGGGTTTTAAGTAAACTGGGTAAAATTAGCTAAGTGAAGAAGTAAGGCACTCAACTACTTCTTCGATATTAAGCAAGTATATGATTGATATTGGGCAAAAGATTTTCATTTGAGACCCTAAAGCAAAAGTGTTTGTTTGTTTGTTTGTTTGAAGGTCTGGGTTGCTGGATCTTTAATATTTTGAAAGTATTTTTGAAAAAAAATTTGAAAATAAAGAAACATACAGAGGGTATTGTAACACATCCATAGTCCCACCACTTAGAATTAACCATTAACATATTGCTAGATATTCAATATTTTATAATAAAAAAACAAGTATTACAGGTAAAAGTGAAATTCTGTTTGACCCCATGCCATTCTCTTCTTCTATTTTTCTAATGATAAGCTCTATCATGAAACTAGTGAGTATCTTTCCATTCTCTATATAAATATACGTAGGTGTTTGTATGTGTGTTTATATGCACTTACACTCGTCCATGAACAATATTGTTTTGTGAACACTGTTTATACATGTTCCACATACCCAATAATAACAGTAGGAAACCGACAGTAAGTGATAACACTGTGTCAGGAGCTGCAGTAGAGATAGTCTCGGTCCTTTCAATGACTCCATGGAGTAGCACGATTATTAGAGGTTACTTGCCAAGGGTCTCACAACTCATAAGTGGTGGGGTTAAGAATTAATCCCACCATCAGGCTCTGGAGCCCAAGCTCTTGACCATCATACTAGATGGCCACTTCAATGTATCACTCTATAGATTTCTTCCGTCTCTCAATACCATGTTTCTGATATCTCTAATTTTTGGGTTTTAAATCTAGTTCATTCCTTTTCACAGTTATACCATATTCCATTAAATGAGTATAGTATATAAGTAGCATTGTAAGGGGGTTAGGACCTGGAAAATACCAATATTGAAACTTTCCGTCTCACCAGGCTGGGTGAGAATTAAATGGTTGAATTCAAATAAAGCAGACAGAACCGTGCCTGGCACTGAGTAAGCACCCAATAAATGTTGGCTGGTATTATTTGCTATTGTCATCTATGCATTATTCTAAGGATCGTAATCATTAGGTTGCTTCCAATTTTCTGTTATTGCATATATTGCCCCAGAGAACGCCCTGTGTCTGCGTATGTAGGTTTCTTTTGGTTTTCTCCCTAGAAGAGGAACTGATGGTTCATAAAGTGTGCATGTTCTCGGTGGCACTAATATTGCCAAAGCCAGCTCTGCCAGTCGACACTCCTCCCAAATGAACTGTTTGGTTCCATTTCCCCATAACCTAAGAAGAGTTGATATTGTCTAACTATTGGATGTGTAAATCTGATGCTATAATTCATATACTATGAAGTGTGCCCTTTTAAAGTGTGCAACTCAATGGTCTCACCAGGATGTGCCACCAGCATCGCTACCCAATTCTAGGAGAAACCCCTCTATCCATTAGCAGTCATTCCCCCCCTCACTGCAGCCCCTATTCAATCTCTGTAGATTTGCCTATTCTGGACAGTTCCTAGCAACGCAATCTTATGTAGATTTTTGAAGCTCTTCCATGCTGTAGTGTGTATCAGCTCTTTGTTCTTTTTCATCGCCCAGTAATATTCCAGTGTGTGGCCAGACCACATTTAGTTTATCCATAGCCATTGTTCCTTCTCTTGGCCATTATGAATAATGTTGCTATAAACCTCTATGAAAACTTTGGTATGACTGTATATTTTCATTTTCTTGGATATGCCTACATATTTATAGAGCTAGCCATGGAATTACTGGGTCATATGATAGCTGTGCTTAACGTTTTGAGACACTGCTAAAGCGACTACACCATTTTATATAATCCCCTCAGCAAGCTATGAGGGTTCCAGTTTCACCCACATCTGTACCTACAACACTTGTTACTATCTTTCTTTTTAGTTCCAGCCATGCTACGTAGTGTCATCTTGCGGCTTAGATGAGTATTGCCCTCATGACTGATGAGGTTGAGCATTTTTTTAAAGATTTTTTATTAATTTATTTGACACATAGAGAGATCACAAGTAGGCAGAAAGGCAGGCAGAGGGGGAGGGGGAAGCAAGCTCCCCGTCGAGCAGAGAGCCCGATGTGGGACTCGATCCCAGGACCCTGAGATCATGACCTGAGCCAAAGGCAGAGGCTTAACCTACTTAGCCAGCCATGGAGGTTGGGCATCTTTAATAGGCTTATTAGCCTTCTGTATGTCATCTTTGGTCCATTTTTTTCATTGGGCAGTTGGTCTTTTGATTTGAGTTATGAGAGTTCTTCCCATGTTCTGAATACACTCCCTAGAAGTATCCCATATCGGATATATGATTTACAAAGATTGTCTCCCATCTTGTGGGATGTCTTTTTGCTCTATTGATATGAATCAACATATTTTAATATTTGTAGTTTTCATATGCTTCCTCAAAGCTTCCATTTTCAGAATTGTCTCTGTATTATCTGCTGAGTGGATCACAAGCCAGAGAGCCTTAAGTGTTCACTGAGACTAAAGCGAGGGCATGTAGCATTCCATAGATCTGAAGAAGCTCCTGCTTTGGTCACCTGAGATCATCTAGGGGAGTCCCTCAGTCAGCAAAGGAAATTCAGTTTTGATAACCTAGAAAATATGCCTTCACACCTGATTAGAGTTCAAATTTGATCACTTAAAGGCACTAAGAACCCATACATTGTATTTCCACACTGCCAGTTGGTTAATTCAAAAGCATTTGGATACTGTTTAACCTGGCCTCTTCCTCTCTCTCCCTCTCTCTCTCTCTCTACTGCTGCTCTCCCCTCCCCACTCCCTGTTTCAATTTCAGATTGAAAATGGCTCAGGAATCAGTCAGCAAGCTGACATCAGAGAAGAAAGTGGAGACAAAGAAAATCAATCCCACGGCTAGTCTGGTGAGACGCATGTTTCAACATAACCTCAAGATTTTTCATTATAACTGAGGTGCAGCCGGGAGTGTGTCTGAATTTAAAGGATAAAACTCAGAGAAATGAGTAGTGTCCAGATTCTCAGTTCCCATCCCAGAATAGCCTAGGTAAGAAGAGAGTGAGGAACAAAACCCGACTTCCTGGACTTCCTGCCGTCTCCCAGCAAAACCAACACAGATCGTTTCCTGATCCGGCAAATTTAGTCACTTGCCATGTCACACCCTTCCACACCCCAGGCCGGCATCTGCTTATCTCAGAGCACCTTTCTTCCTAATTGGTTGAGCATTTAAGAAAGGGGTAGAGATTATACTCTTTAGATAATTGGGAAAACCCAGGTGCAGAAAGATACAGCCTACCTAGGATCACTTCACAAATGAGTAACAGAAGCCAAGCCCAGGCTCTTGGTCCCCTGATGTCCCTCCAGGAGCTGGAAACTTAGAAGCTAGTTGGCCTTTGCGCCTGAAAGGGGAAGTTGTCCTCCACTTTCCCATTGGGAAGGTTCACAGTGAAGCTCTACTTATACACTAGAGACAATAGCAGAGCTACATGGTTAGGAACCCAAGATGTTGGGGTTCAGATCCCAGCTTAGCCACTTACTAGTTGTAAAACCTTGGTGAAGTTATTTTGCTTCTTTTGGGAAATAAGAGAAATAATACCACCTTTACTTTAGGACAATTTTGAGGAAATGGAGAGAAATAGAAAGTAGCGTATAATAACTTAAAAATGTTGGCTGTTTTCTGTTATTACAAATTTTGGCAGAATTAGTTGGCCCTGCCCTGGAGAACAGCAGTGAGTGATAAGGGGACCATCGCTCTCCTCTGCTGATTTTCAGACCCTACCTCCCCTGTGCCCTGGCATCCCACAGCTACTTATTCTTATCCTTTTGAGTTTTGAGGACCATTTGCCAGCTACTTTAAACCTTCTGACCATCTAAATGAGGTTTAAGTAGTGAAGTGAGATTTTTTTTTCTGTTGATTGGCTGGGGTGTCTCTCACTCACAACAGCCCCATCAGCAGCTAAATGAATGTTGAGTGAAGTGTAGAGAAGTCGGGGCCCTACAGCTGGAGCGTGGAAAGCTGCGGTTAGTGTGCACAGCTCCTGAATGGACACATGCTCTGTGCCCCTTTGGTGGTGTGTCCAGGACATTCACTTGTATGATTTTTGGTGAGAATGTCTTCCACCCTGAGTTTTGTCTTCCTCGTCAGTCAGCCTACACTCCTTTCCCCCAGCCCCCTTACTTGGGCCTCTACCCTAACTTTTGGAGACAAATCTTATTTCCAGGGGCACAGAATGGATTCAGCCCTGGAGACAAAGAGGAAACAGTGGGTTTACTGTGACTTTTTTTTTTTTTTTTTTAGTAGGTGACCTCCACTGTGAGCTTGCTCCCAGTTGCAATCCTCAACTTGTTAGGATGGTTTCTTTTGTTGTTGTTTATTTGGGAATTTGGGAAGAGCTCGTAAACTGATTCCTGATTCAAGTTCACAAGGAAGAGATGGGATCCAGACTCAGGATGGGTGTTCAGAAATCACCGGCTTGAGTTATATATAGGCCACCCTAGTAGCTCAGTGTATCACATCTCATAGGTGACAAGCAGCTGATGATCTGTTTACAAAGATCTCTGTGCAAAGGAATATACCTCTTCCATTTCTTTTTTTAGCCTTTTATGTGCCCATCCAAAGAGCAGATATACCCATTCTCGCTATGCTAAATATTTTGTTCCTCTAAAGTCCTAGAAACGGTGAGGATCCTCATTTCTGTTTTGTACTCTTATCTGTATCTGTATCTTGCCAGCAGACCTTCGTGTCCTTCATCTTTGGAAGGTTGTCACTGGGCAGGAAGCTCAGGGAGAGCAGAGCAGAACATCCACGGCAAAATGGAATTTCCTCCCTCCTGCATGGATTACGTCTGCTCCTCTTCCATTTTGCATCGCCTTTGTTTAGTTCCACCATCTTGACCACATGCAGATGTATTCAATTGGGGAAACTGATTTTTTCCTATTTAGATTCCCCAGAAACTATTTCTTAAGCATTCCCTAATCCCATTAGTAGACGGAGCATGGGGGTAAGGAGGAATCTTTGAGTAACACTGCAAAGTTAGGATCTTTGTCACAGAGGAAGCGAACAGAGCAGCCGCTCATGGTAAAGGTCAGTCTTTTAGATGGGTGTCATTGATTGATGAGCCGGTTATTTGTTGTTTGCTTTTAGAAAGTAAGGGGAATAGATTGGGAGGAGCAGGTAATGGAATTTCAGAAAAGAAGGATGAAATTACTCTCATTTCTAGAGCCTTGAGTCCAATTCTACCTGTCATTCTAGACCAAAACTTTGAGAAATTTTTTAAAGTTTGAGGAAGATGAAAATTTAGAACAAAGAATGATAATAAACTATTTTTTCCTTAAACAACAGAAAGAAAGACTGCGTCAGAAGGAAGCCAGTGTGACCACTAACTAATACAGAGCCGTGTGAGAATGACGGCAGCAAGCAAGCATTTTCTTGTATCGTCCTTTGCATCACTAGTGCTGCAGAAAGTTCCTGAAGCAAGATATGTCACCAAACTTCTGTTTTGCTCATCTCTTTCTGAGGTCATTGCAGTGAGCACCCCGTGCCTTCCTAAGGGAGTCCTTTGTTAAGCCACAGGAACAATGAGAAACTGTTTAAGGGAACACTGCAGGTGTATTTGATCATTGTTTCTTGTAGAGGCCCAAAGTGATACCATTACAAGACCAGAAAAAATACCAATATTTTCCAAATGTTTTTAAAAGTGGAGATTTCAAGCTTTCTAATCAAAGCTTGATATATACAAACTTGTGACAGGAGAAAGATCTTTTATGACAATTGCCTTGAGAGGATTCAAGCCTTGATCTTTCCACACTGCTGGTGTGATTATGGAACTTAACTTTCATCCTATTGCAGCAAGATCCTACAACTTCTTTCTCACCAAAAATGTTGAAACCTACCAAAACTATTTTTTAAGACATCCAAAACTATGTATTTTCCAGATGAGAGAAATGGTTATTTTGTTACTGTTGTTATTGTTCACATAATGAAAAAGACAGAAAATGGAATTACACATGGGTAGAAAGGGAGTTAAATAGTCATAAACTTCATCCTGGAGAAGAATTTACTGTACAGGGAGTTAACATCAGCTATTAAGCAAGACCCATTCTTTTGTGTTTATGTGAGTTCATTGTGGTTTCCTTGCCCAGCAGAAATTCTGTACCCTTTTTCCTGGAATAAACAGTGATACCCAAGCCAGCACAGGCTTGGAGGTCAAAGTACCTGCTTGGGCAAGTGATCCAGTCACAGCCCATTTTGCACTTCAGGATGTTGGTGAATAGGTAAGTCCATGTTGACATTTATCAAAGCTCTGCATCTTGTTCTGGGATTGTGTGGTCTGTACCACTCCCACCAACCTCAGGAGGCAGTTTCCAGACAGAAGAGCAAATGCTACTAGCAGCTTTTCATCATGACCTTGACTGACAGGGATGTGACCTAGGGTGAAGCAGGAGTCTTTGGTGTTGAAAAAATCAAGAGCATAAAAAAGGTTCTTTACATCAAAATGAAAATGTGATTATATTAATATTAAGCTTTGAATGGAATATCACAGACAGGCAGCTTTTTCTGACCCTGGAGCCCGTATGACCGCTGCCCCTTGAATCACAAGGGAAACCACCTTGGACTTCCCCCTTGACATCTTTTTCCTAAAGCCACCCCTTTTTTAATCTATCTTGTAGGATGAGAAGAGATAGGACTGGGGGTGAACTGAAAATAGGATCAAAGACTATACATTTTTGGTCTTGAAGGGAAAGAGGTCCAAGCCTTCTCCAGTTGGTGGATAGCAGTCTAGAGGTGGGTGAGAACCTTAAAACCCTTCCTGATGGGACTGCCATGTGCAACCTTACCCCTGATCCCAGCCTCTTCCCAGAATCTCTCAATTTGCCAGGTACCTGAGTGTCCCCCCCAGGACTGCCTGCTAATCATCAGCCCCCTCAGGGACTCCCTAACAGAGTCAGCTCATTAAAGCTGCACTGTCCTAGTAATGTAGTCAAGATCAAATCAAATCACAGAAGCCATATGTGTGCTGGTGCTAACTGCCTTCCCTAATAATTAAAAAGAAAGGAGTATGGTAGCATGGTTGGGTCTCCCCCCACCCTAATTCAAAAGAAGAGACGAGACAAGCAAAACAAAAACGCTAGTAAGGAGCTGACGTTACTAAAAGAAGTTGCCTGTGAGCAAGAAGCTTTTCATACCACTTTCCTATATTATTTCTCTTCCTTTTCACTCAACTGTGAAGAAAACCTAAGAAACTCATCAATTTAAAACAAATTCCACTTACACTCATACCGTGCTCTGGGACATTCCTTCTAATATTATCGTGAAGCAGAAAAGTACCTGTCTTGTCCATGCCTGAGGGATCCACTTTGAGTTCAGTGAGGTCAGTGAATGTCTAGATCCTCACTGGTCCCCACAGACTTGATGGGCTAGAGCAGCATGTGCTTTCGGTGGAGTCATGGGTCCACTTCAGATCTCTAATGGTCACGA
Organism: Meles meles; assembly: GCF_922984935.1. Classification (NCBI taxonomy): domain Eukaryota; kingdom Metazoa; phylum Chordata; class Mammalia; order Carnivora; family Mustelidae; genus Meles; species Meles meles. Next base: position 58,472,503 of record NC_060071.1, read on the forward strand.
GAAGACCAGTGATAGTAAACAGGCCTGTCACTATGACCACATAACTCTGCAGGAACATGCTCTCGGGGAACCAGTGCTGAAGAAGAATGAGTGGAAATTTAATGTGAGAATCAGACAAATGCAGTCCAAGTTGCATTCCATTCACATGGACAGACTAGGAATTGGCAGTAAAATGCCTATTTCTAAAGACTATACTTCGCCTGCTCTGTTGGGGAAACTCGATGATGTTTTCAGACTATTCAAATATAGTAAGTTATTGTATTAAGACACTAGGGCAGGATCTCCATTATTCTTACCCCTTTTGAGTCCCGTACTGTGTACCTAGATGCCCTCTCCCAAGTTCATACATTTAACTGCAGTGTTGGTACAGCCTTTGTTCCTAACATACGTCACTGCTCAGTAAAAGTTCACAAGAGCTTGTTCAAGGTGGGCCATCTCAAACATCCCGGGGCCCCTTGAAATCATCCCTCTAAAATGCAGTTGAGATGATGGTAAATGCAACAGAGGTCTCTAAACTTTTCATGGAGAGGAAGTAGTTAGTGTACCACTTTATCAGCTTGAGCATTTTGGACAAGCAGTATTTGAGTGGCTTTTCTAAGAACAGCCTTCCCCAAACTAGAGAGAGAGCAGCCAGTACGGCTCCTCTGTGTTTAACCAGACACTCACACCGAAGTGTACTAGTTAGACTCTGACAAACCTTGACTTAGACGCACCATCTCTCTTCCTAGCCAAGAGTCATTACATCTGGTTGGTTGGATTGCAGTTTGGACTCTTGCCTGAGTAATCTGCAGTCATCATCAGGCACACAAGTATATATTACACTAAAACATGATATAAACATGTCAGGTAAAAAGCATCAGCCCTGTGAGATGTCAAAGATAAGGTTAGAAGGAGGTGTGATGTATGGCTTTTAATACAAAAGGCAGCTTAATGGTGGCATGGGTGGAGGGCACAGAAAGGGAAAAGTGTGGCCAAGCAGAAAGAGATGATCATGGTGAGGATGGACCTGCTGCCTTTTGAATCCTTGAGTTGACATATCTCTTCAAGTGCCCACTGAAAGTACCTAGGAATAATGGAGAAACAATTGCTGAAATCTGGGAAGTAGAATAAGGAAACCCAGCCATGTGAATACATCTTTAAATGTTCTAGCCAAAACGAATTGGTGGTGTGGTTGAGGAATCAATTGCCAGATTGGGTGCTAGTCTTGGACTCCCTCTTACTCCCCAGGAAGCTACTGAGCCCCCTTAGGCATCTCTTTTTTTCCTAAGAACCACAAGGAAAGGCATTTTCTAAATGAACGGCTTATATGCTGCTGGTGGAGAAACTGGAAAAACTGAAGGAAGGAATGAAACTCTGGGGGTGGTACTGGAAACCACCCTGCTATGGTTCTTCCAAGGACCGGGATTAGATGTAGCAGAAGAGTCCTGTTACTTTGGTAAAGATTTGCCTGTTGGCCTGGGATTGTACATCTCTCTGTAGATTATACTGTGTGCAATGGGAACATTTTCATTTTGATTATATTCTTGCTTTCTTGAATGTTATATTTTCTCATTTCTCTTTCTGCTTCTACCTTGCCTGACATCATGGACACAGATCATTGCACACAACATTGCATGAGCAGCATAGCCTAAGACAGTGCCTACTCCAACTATTAAGGGGACTTAGAAATGCAGACCTGCAGGCTCCTTCCCAGTAACCAGACTATAACCTTTAACAGGGAAACCTTTTGATTCCCTGATATCGAAAATCAGCTTATTTTATAGTATTCTCCCCTCCCCAAATACAAATTAAACCAACTTGGGGCTTTCTGTGTCAGGGAGGAGAATGAAGTCCAAAATATATAGCTTTTTTTCCAAAAAATATCTGGTCTAAAAGTCAAATATATCATTTTATGAAGTAGTCTAGATTTGTGCGTAATTTTGTTTGATTCTGCCTGTTCTCATCAGGAAAAAAAAGAAAGGATGGAAAGCTGAAAGGGAAAGAAAAAGCATCAGATTTGGTAATTCACACATTAGTTTGTAAGTTTCTAAACCACACAAAACATGGACATACTGTCAAATCCAACGTTGTGGAAATCCTGAGCACAGAAAAATTAGAGCGGCTGTGTGAGCTGATCATGGACAAAGTAAGAGGTGTCTGTGTCCTCCTTGAGACTTTATCCTCAACCAGGCAATTCTGAGAGTGTGGATTCAAAAGAGCTCAGGATTGCCCTGAAGAGTGCACTTTTTAAAAAGCCACATACAAGGAAAAGTGGTATGATAAGAGGGGAAGAAGGGGCCAGACCATTACACCATGCTTACTCTGTGTTCTCTTAAGAACAGTTGATAAATATGTGGAACATCTGGAAGGCCATCAAAACCACATTTCATATATCAGCTATTGTACCTTTAGGATCAGTTCAGCTGAAGAGAGTGAACTGAATGAAGAGATGAACTTTCATTCATGTCAGCTAGTTTATCATCAGGAAGAAATTGGCAACACAAGAGAAGGCTATCCGGCCAAACTAATAGTATTTAATATTTGAAAAGTATGACTCGTTTTTAGCCTTGCCAAAATGCAAGTAACTTGTTGGATAGGTTTCCATCTTCTAGCTATAGAGAAAAAACAATCCAGCTGCTTGGAACCTTTGCTATTATAGGTGCAAAAGTCACTTAAAGAAAAGCACCTTCGGAAACTGGCCTCAGCATGGCTGACTGCTTGCAGACACACATCACAGTATTTATAACCCCATTAGCAATTGAATCCAGGCATCGCTAGGCTCCTACTCACAGCTGTATGTGACCCAGAGGCCCATTTTGTGTCATTTCTGCACAACCGTCAGTTGTTGACACCTTGTGAGAGCACTGAATGCTAGTTTCACAATTCTTCCTTTCCCCTTCCAAGGAGTAGGCAATCTACCAAACCCTCCCAAATCAACTCTTTGCTGGGAAGGAGTGAGTTCAAGAGCATTTTAACATGCAGGGTTGAAGCCAATTCAGTAGCCCTAGCTGTGCCGAGGCTCTTAATCAACGCTGTGATATAAACCTAGCATTTAGGAAATTTGTGTATTTGACAACTTAATTGGAAACGTGAACATATTGAAATGGCAATTATCTAACTCTGTCTCTTCAAGCCCTGGTGCAGCTTCTATCAACAGAGACATTATGGAAGCAAATCAAGCCTCATTCAGGAGGCCAGCTGTTCTCAAGGAGAGCTTACTAGGTTTTCTTCCCCTCTACTCCAGCTGCTGTCTCAAGCAGCCTGGTGATAACTAGTAACACCAAAAAACCTTTTCTTTTTCATCCTTCTCTTCTCTGGTATGATGGTTCGCTTCAGTCAGGAGCTCAAATGAACTCCGGACTTTATTGCATGTTATATCTATGAAGTACTTGTTTGTGAATTTCTTCTGCATTCTGTGATCTGGGGAAGACCAACTTAATCTCATTTTTGTATTGGAAAGTTGTAGTTAATGCCATTAATTTATCCTTCTGCGTTCCACCTATGCTCATATAATTTTCTGTTTTTTAATCTTCTCTTAAATGTACTAAGAAACACCAGTCTGCGTCCTTTTCTGAAAGCTAATGCAAATACTTCTGGGAGATATTTTTTTTAATGCTTTGTGTGAAATTTGATAGCATTGGGCTAGCAAAATGCAAATGAGCACATAGTTTGCAGCAGAAATTCACCTCCCAAGAATTTGTCATTCTTCTCCATGGAGTAAACAACTTCTACTATATTTAGGCTCTTTTGTAGGCTGAGCATTTTCCTAAATTCTACCTGTGCAGACCTCAAGGGGTTCTCTGTCTTTGAAACTGTAAGGAGGTCTTACAAGAGAATGAATATTTCTCCCCAAAATGCTATCTTACACTTAACCTGCATTCATTCTTAGGCATGCATTCACTCTGGTTTGTCAACATCTTTGGCAAAATTGTGCTTCCTTTCCTTCATTGTTCTCTTCCAGAGCCTGCTTCTATTCTTGTCTCATGAAATAAACATATTTTCATTTATTCATCTGGGCCAGCTTTCCAAAATGAAAAGCCAGTCCTGTGGACATCTGAGTATACAGGGAACTTACTCTCTACCTCCCCATGGCATGGACAATACATGTGTTCAGGAATGAATAACTCTCTGGGAACTCTTGGGATGGATTTTGAATTCCAGGATTCTGTGAGAAGCATAAAAATGGGTATATAGCATACAAAGACTGCACTACTCTTTCCCAATAAGAGACTAGAAGGAGATTCAAATCTTTACATCTCAGATAAGTTTAACTGAACTACAAGTAGCTGATTGTTGTTTTTTTTTTTCTTTCTTCTGGCCAGCTTGTCCCTAGATATAATCTTACCTTCTCATATCTGACCCCCAACATATAAAGAAGGTGGTTTCAGCCCCACTGGAACTGAACTCTGTCAAATCTTTCAAAGAGATCCATTTCCTTTGGAAACAAATCTGTGAGTGAGGGATAAGTAGTTCAATTCTCGTGTTTGTCCAGAGTGACATACATGGGATTTGGGGAGTCCACCAAAAGGATAGGTCTACCCCACATCATTAATCTTCAATTCTGTAATGCTTCAGTTTCTCAAGACACTGTTAGTAAAATATATAATCTTCAAAGAATATAAGCATTAAGAAAAAAGGACTTCCCTTTAAAAATAGGAATCTAAAACATTCCTAAAAAGGCAGAAACTTATAAAATTCGAAACTGAATAATTTTTCTTAGAGAAAACATGTCATTGGTTCATCATAGTTTTTTCTGCTCACTGAGTTTTAATTTAGACTAGTGTGGGAAGCAGGGTGGCCCTGGATTTTGATTTAGGGGATCGTGCTTTGGCTTGGAAGATCAGCACAGAGCTACATGCCTGGAACCTAAGTGAAATCAGTCAGCATCCTAACAGGAATCAGGCCGAACACATGTAAATTACTCCAAGTCCTTTAGCGCTTAATTTTCTCAGTGACACCTTGGACCCCAGACACTGCTTCCTAAATGCATTTGATCCATGTGGTGATGTCTCTGTAGGGTCTTGGGAGGTTGTAAGCGATGGGATGAGAGTAGAGTAGACGACGGGGAGAAGGAAACTTTGAGCACACAGCCAGGGCACAATGTTTTGCTGATATAATGCAGTTAGGGGGCTGGAGATTTTTGCCTTGCTTGTATCATGGGTGGCCTTTCAGTGAAGCTCCAGGGATCTCATCAGGCAAATGGGAGTGTTCAGTACCGCCAATTGGTCAGTGCTTGACAATGTGCTGAAAAGCGGGTACCCTAGTGAAACTGGCCTGTGTTCCAATTCATTCCCGTGGGGCTGGTTGTGCGTGTGACTTCCCGTTTTCTCTATGCCTGTGCAAAAGTCATTGTGGCACCTAGCTTCATTTCACTTTACTCACTTCAATATTTGTGCTTCGGCCTCCCCTTCTTTCCCAGCTCACAGCTTTTCCCCTCACTTTACAGTTTCTCCAGGACCCAGCCTTTCTTGCCCCCTCCTTCCCTCCCTCCCCTCAAGGCTGAGGCTCCATTCCCCAGCCCTTTGGACAGGGTGCACGCCGTCACCAAGTGACACACAGCACTTCTATTAATGTCAGCATCACTTCATCACTTAGGCAAAGAGGGAAAATCCATAAAAGAGATGGAAAATACATTTCTTTTTTCATCTTATTCTACTTTATTTTAAGAAGGCCGAAGGGAGGGTTCTAGGCCTTTTCAGTCTCTCATAAACTGTACTGTAAACCTGTCTAATTAGGGACCATCCTTTGACAAATTATAAATCAGTCCCGGTCTCACCACCTAGGATGCGTAAGACTAAAGTTTTGAACCTGAAGGAACTTTTCTGTGCTGCTGGACAAATTGACTTAATTCTGTGCAAACAGTTTGAATTCCAGGCTTTTTATTGCCATCCAATTCTTACTCCTACTCATGATCCAAACATCTACAGAAATTTGGATCAGGATGTTGACAATTTGTGGTTATTTTCAGATCAACAGTAACTGTTACACTCTTCAAAGTAGAAAGTGCAAGCATGTCCGAAGTAATCAGTGTTTGGACCTGGAAAAATCTTGGCTTCTCTGTTAAATATTAGACAAATCTGTAGGTGTAATCTTAAAGGATTTTTAGTAATAATGAAGACAGTTTGAGAAATGAGAAGGCACTTTAAAGACATGAAACCTTACATTACATGCTTTTGGACATTTTTTTAATAAGCTAATTGGATTCAGGTATTTTTTCCCTTTAAATTTTTAAAAATATGTATATCTAATTTGTTTGCATATTTAATTTTGTCAAAGCTGAGAAATGCTCATTAGTTGAATTTGTAAATGTCATTTGCAACCAAATGAAATATTTATTTTTAAAAAGAAAGGGTGAAGGAACCAATATTGACTTGTACATAATGAAAATTTATGTGTATGTCTATATATATATATATATTTTTTTTTTCCTCCTTGACACTCCTTGGTCACATCAAGTGTATTTTTGTACATAATATATTGGTTAGAAAATGTAGATTGTCTATTCAAAGAATTCTATCTCTGTGATAGATTATATTTATCCTAATCTGTTGATACTTCTGTTAATTTGTTTTAAGAGATAGAACTCTATTTTTTGGAATTTGCAGAGAACTGCATTCATGGCTTCCAATTGTAAATATGATGAGAATATTTTAATAAACCTTGGTTTCATGTCTGTTGGTGTGTGGTGCAGATTTGTTTCCGGGAGACATTCAGGACCATCTCCCAACAGTACATTCATACAGAGAATGCCAATCATCTGTAACATTCCTTACTGCTCAAGTACAGTTATTACTGAGCTGCAAGAGCTAGGTCTTGGTAAGTCCATCCTGTTACCTTCTTTCTCCCCTTCCCATCCCACCAACAGTGGGCAATCTGGGTAGGTGCTCAAGGCTAACATGCAACAGACAAGCCCAGCCACGCATTGGCTCAGCTAGGCTGACCAAACACTACCTGAAGATAAACTGTCCAAGGTGGGAGCATATGGGCAGAACCACAAGCATTGGTGACTTCAGGCTGTGGGTTAGTAAACAATATACCAAGGAAACTGAACAGAACTGTATTGTGTTCTAGCACTAACCAACAAGGTACAAATTCTTTTCAAGCAATATTAGGACACATGCAAGTATTTATGAACAAGAACCAAAAGACATTTGGCAAAACACTCTTCCTTCCATTTCAATAAAAGTGTGCTTGTGTGTTTTTAAGTTTATTTACTCAGTGTTCCTGAGTGCCATGCACTCTTAAGGTCTGGAAGTTTGCTAAAACATGCCGCAACTTATACAGATACATTCCATGAACAGACACCACAACTACTATCTGGGGAAACATTTCATCACTGAGAACTCTTCTAAATCCTAGAGTCACAGAGTTGCAAAAATCTTCAGACATTGGATGAAATCTGTTTCACAGAGGAGAAACAACTGAAGTCCAAGGGACTTGCTGAAAATCACAGTTTGTGTTGGTGAACACATTGACTAGAATCCAGCTCTCTTGAACTCAAGGCCAAAGCCCTTCCCACTGCTTAACTCATTCATAATGTTAAACTGTTCTCTTCAAAATACAGCTCTCCCCCTGCTATCTGACAATGGCATATGCTCGTGAAAATTTCATACGCCAAGACGGCATAACGCAAAGAAGCAATTACCATTAATTTATAAGGGAAATTCTTTGAGCATTCCCAGACCCTGAAAACAACCTCTCTCAGACTTTCCTGATACCTCAGGACACATCTGGGTTATGGATGCACAAAATAAGTCCAGATAAAGCACAGACACTCACAGACAGATCAAAGCTGTAATGTCTGGATGCTGAGATGCTGAGTGTAGTTCCTGGGGAAGGAGCTTGGCGGGGCCCCTCATGCCTTGCTTGTGTGTATGCTGCCTCGGTCAGCCGCACTGCAAGTTAATGCTGCGTGCCATTTTTGCTTTTTGCCTTTTTTTTTTTTTTTAAGTAAAAACAAAAGTCTTCAGATTTTTTTTTCTGAAGCAAAAACAAGTACTACTGTAGGTCTTTTGTGGAAAGCAAAGGAAAGTAACAGGAACTTTCAAAAAGTGGGGGATACCTGTACACCCTTCTGGAGAAATATTCCAAAACTGTTGTTTGAAAGAAAGGGTCCAAATACCCTGAAAGGCTTGTAGAAACCATTATTAAAGTTGCGTTCTGGCGCGCCTGAGTGGCTCAGTCAGTTGAGCATCCAACTCTTGATTTCAGCTCTGGTCATGATCTTGGGTTCGTGGGATCGAGCCCTGTGTCAAGTTCTATGCTCAGCTGGGGTCTTTCTGAGATTCTCTCTCCTGCCTCCTTCTGCCCCTCCCCCTCATCATCTCTCTCTCTAAAATAAATATGTATTTTTTAAAAATTAAAAAGAGGGCAGAGGCCTGAGTATCAAGGAATCTAAGAAAAATACCAGTCCACCTTAAGAAGAATCTCCACTCTGGTTTAATCAAGATGTAGTCTCCCTTGCTGAGTGATAGCTGTTGAATTTATGAGTATACATTTTTGCCTATTCTTTAAATAGTCTGTGTATGCTCATGGCTCAACTAACAGGCCATAAGTTTCTGAAGCAAAATATTCCACTTCAGACTCTAGTTGTCCACTTTTACCGGCCGATGATGTGTTCACGGAAATAAAAGGCTTGACAGTTGGCCTGCACTGGCCCTACCTGCAAGAGAGGCCTGCATCACTTTGGATGCATTTAAGTCTTCTCAAAGTAGAGCTACTTTATGCCCATCACTACATCACAATGAATGGTAAGAGATGGTAACTGTATAATTTATCAACTGATGCATTAAAAATGCCCCAAACAGTGGATTAAGTCAACAATAATCACTACTCATTTTTCATGGTTTCTGTTAGTTTGGAAATAGCTTAACTGGGCGGTTCTCACTTTGGAGTCCCATAATGTTGTAGTATTATGTCTGCTAGGTTCTCAGTCTTCTGGAAAGCATGAGTGGGGCTGGAAAGTGTACTTCCAAGATGGCTGAGTCACGTGGCTGGCAGCTGGGTGCTGGCTCTAGGCTGGGACACTCAGTGTCTCCCTATAGGGTTGCTTGAGGGATCCAAAGTGAAACATAGAAGACTTTTGTGAGCAAAGCTCAGAAGTCACATCCAGTCACCTTCATCCCACTCTACTGGTTAAGACATTTACAAAGGTCTGCCCGATAGAGGGGGTAGGGAAATAGACCCCACCTCTTTTTTTAAGACCCCACCTCTTGATGAAGGACTGTAAATACCACATTGTAAGAAGAGAATGTGAGATGGGCGATATATTGGTACAATTACCTCCGGATAATCTGTCCAAGTAGTTCTGTCCTTTCTATCTGGTCTTCCTCTTCCTTCTCAGTTCTTATTTTTGTTCTAAAACTAAACATCAGATTTCTTTTTCAAAAATTTCCCTACGTCTTTTCTCCGAATCTTTTCCCTCTACCTGCTATCTGAGCACAGAAATAATTATCTTTTTTCTCTGGATATAAGCATTCTTTACCGTGAAGAAAGTGAGGCATGTCCTAACTGAGACCTTAAAAACACTGTTGGAAAAAAGAACTTAAAGGTGACCTTAGAATTTTACTCCTCAATCTTTTTTTTTTCTTTTTTTTTTATTTATTTATTTGACAGAGAGAGAGAGAGATCACAAGTAGAGCAGCAGGCAGAGAGAGAGGGGGAAGCAGGCTCCCCGCGGAGCAGAAAGCCCGATGCTGGGCTCGATCCCAGAACCCTGAGACCATGACCTGAGCCGAAGGCAGCAGCTTAACCCACTGAGCCACCCAGGCGCCCCTTTTATTCCTCAATCTTAAGCTTGCATTTCTAATCATATGACTAGGAGCGACGTTGATCCCCTCTGAAGCAGTGTCTTGGCCAGTGAGAAAGTGAAATCATATTTTTCAGTGTCTAGAATAAAACTTTTACTCTTCTAATACTGTGTAGTTATTAATACAGTGGAATATTATTCAGCCTTAAACAGGAAGAAAATTCTGACCCATGCTACAAGCTGCATGAAACTTGAAGACATGATACTCAGTGAAAGAACCCAGTCACAAAAAAATAAATATTGTTTGGAAGGCAGCTATGCTCACCACTATACCACCGAGGGTATGTGCTATCGTGAGTGCTGTGAAGTGTGTAAACCTGGCGATTCACAGACCTTATTTTTGGTGGGAATAAAAATACATTATATGTTTATTAAAAAAAAAAAATTTGGAAGGGGAGGCGAACCATAAGAGACTATGAACTCTGGAAAACAACCTGAGGGTTTTGAAGGGTCAGGGGTGGGAGGTTGGGGGAACAGGTGGTGGGTAATGGGGAGGGCACGTTTTGCATGGAGCACTGGGTGTTGTGCAAAAACAATGAATACTGTTACACTGAAAAAATAAATAAAATGGGGAAAAAAATAAATAAATATTGTTTGATTCCACTTACACGAAATTCTTAGAGATAGAAAGGAGAATGAGGGTCTCCAGGAGATAGGGGGGAAAGGGAATGGAGTTTTAGTTGGGAAGCTGGAAACATTCTGAAGATGAACCGTGATGATGGTTGCACAACAATGTGAATGCATTTAATGTATAGAACTGTACATTTAAGAATAGTTAAAATGGTAAACTTTATATATATTTTACCACAGTAAAAAAAAGTAAAATAATAGATGTATTAAGGGCGTTCCTATATGCTGGGTGCTATAGTAAGCATTTTATATATATTGCTTTATTTAATCCTCATAATAATTAATATAAAAAAATAATATGAGGTAAACATGACTACTATCCCCATTTTGCAGATTAAGAAAACAAATGCCTAGAGAAGTTGATAAATTTCCCGTGCAATTGGTAAGTGGAAAAACCAAAATTCAGATACTCCAAAGAAACGCTCTCAGCGACTATCTTATTTCAAAGATTACAGAGATAGAATTAACTTATTCAGGAGAGGGGCACCTGGGTGACTTAGTGGGTTAAAGACTCTGCCTTTGGCTCAGGTCATGATCCCAGGGTCCTCGGATCAAGCCCTACCTCAGGCTCTCTGCTCGGCAGTGAGTCTGCTTCCCCCTCTCTCTCTGCCTGCCTCTCTGCCTACTTGTGATCTCTGTGAAATAAATAAGTAAAATCTTTTAAAAATAATAATAAAATAAAATAAAACTTATTCAGGAGAAATGGGAATAGATAAAGATTATAAGGCCTTAACACACTGGTGGTCTTATAATCTTATTTTTAAGATATAGTAAAAACATTGTCCTTCTAACAGATCTTTCTTTTTCAAACAATACTGCCTATTCAAACCTTAGTGTAGTTTTGTTTTTTTTTTTAATCAAATATCTAGCCTGAATACTGAAGCCACCAACGCTTCTCTGTAAAAGCCAAGGAAACTAAGAGCACGGAGCTGTGTGTGTGTGTGTCCTTCAAGGAACAACTAATATGCACCTTCCAGAATTTTCTTCTTTCTGTAGATGAGATGAAAATAGAGTATAACACAAGGCTAAAAATAGGAATTGGTAAGAACCAAAGGAAGAATACGGTGAGACTAAGAGAAGTTGCCACCTAATCTACCTCATAATGAATCAATCTGGAAATATGTCTGAAAAGGTAAAACAATATCCTATCAACAGAAAGAATATTTAAACAAAACTGGATCACGTGATGCTAGAATTTCCCCGAGTCTTCATTCAGTACTGTAGTATGTCCATTGCTTGATTTGAGGCCAAATTGAGACACGTTTGGATCTCATCTAGAGTCATTTTGAAGTTATTCACTGCTGAAATTAAATCCTTCTCTTGGGAGGATTTTATTTTTAATGGAAGAACCACAAATGAATAGATAGTTGTTCTCAGTTTTCTCATGCTGGCCAGAACTAGAAGAGAAAATTCTTTCAAGAAAGAAAATGCCGGGGCGCCTGGGTGGCTCAGTGGGTTAAGCCGCTGCCTTCGGCTCAGGTCATGATCCCAGGGTCCTGGGATCGAGTCCCACATCGGGCTCTCTGCTCAGCAGCGAGCCTGCTTCCCTCTCTCTCTCTGCCTGCCTCTCTGTCTACTTGTGATCTCTCTCTGTCAAATAAATAAATAAAATCTTTAAAAAAATTTAAAAAAAAGAAAGAAAATGCCCTCCCTCACACTTCAAGTTCTAGAAGACATCAAGAGTTACTAAATTGCCCAATACTTTGCTTGTTCTTCCAAGAATTCCATCCTAGACCCTAAGACCAGAATGGTTTGGCCATTTTTGAGAGACATTTTTGAGTGCATTAAGGGGGATTTGTCCCACAGAAGAAGAATGTGGGACTAAGAAGGGGAGAGACGGTGCTAATCTAGAAAATCAGGCACGTCTGTTCTTTAGCTCCTACTTCTGGTTTTGTGTGACAGGCAAGAGAGCACTGACACCCACCACGCTCTCCCAGCGACCACCTCACATCTCTTCAAAGAGTCTCTTTCTGATATGACTCCCTCTTCTCACTAGATTCCCACCTAAGACTCAGTGGTAACTTAGAGAAAGATGGTCTTCTGAAATATGCATTTTAAATACATGCCCTCAAATTAGAAGTCATGACCCTAAGAGAAACATAGGGGCAGAAAAATGTAAGAAAAAAAAGTTATGGACTTAGAGGTTAAACCCAATCTTATATCCCAGCTCGGCCACTTACTAGCCGGGTGACTTGAAGCAAGTTACAGTACGCTAAACCTCTGAGTCCTCATTAAAAATGGAGATTAAAAAAATCCCAAACATACTGCATAAGGTTATCAAGGCTAAAAATAACCCAGAAATTCCCAATACAAAACTATAAATGCCATTTCTTTCTCTCACATAGGAACAGTCAGTATTACTTAGGACTGTCTCCTCTCGGTCACAATGGGAAAAGGTTGTCCATCTCCTCAATCCCAAGCTTTATCGCTTTATTACCTGATTTGCTTGTGAGTTCATTCAGTCTGGCTCCTAGAGGTGGCATAATCTCTCAGTTCCAGTTATCCCACGACAATATGTTACTTATACAGACTTACTACACTTCGATTTCCACAACTGTTTGGATTCAGGGATTTTTAGGACCCCTGATATCTCTGTGAGCAGCTATTATAGAACTCTCCTCTTATCTTGTACAATATACTAAGCAGGAAACACACCACAAATGAAAATGGATGGGCATTTACAGTGAGTATAAATTAATACCTGAGCTTGGGTCATTGAAGTTTAAAGTTGAAGATTGTTCTGTAGATGTTTGCCTTGAAGAATGTTTTAATAGCAAAAAGGAATCTGGTACAGCAAAGGAAAAGAGAGAGCCTCTACCAGGTGGTAGAATGGCCCAGGCGAGAAGCAGGCAGTATGGATAGAATTCCTATAGCCACAGTTCCAGATTAGTCATAGAACACGACAGCATGTTCTCCAAGCAGCAGGAATGTGTGTACATACACATCTCTATGTGTTTTGGATATAGTATTCAGTATGGACAATTAGAAAAACAGGATAAATTTTTTTTTAATTTACTTAAGAGACTGGAAAAGTCCTTACAAAGTTAAAACTACTGGATAAGATTTGAGAGGAAACAAAAAAACAGAGAAACAAGCAGGGTGTTTGGTGTTGCTTTCGGCCTGGGGATTCTGTAGGAGATAACTGAAAGGCTAGGTTAGGCTTTGGGCAGCCTTGGTGTCCTAGAGGGACAAAAGTGAAAGTTAGGGCCCCACAATATTAAAAGCTGATTGCAATCCCCTTTTTGGAATTAAGACAGGATTTATCAAGTACCAAGGAGCGTTTGACAATATCCGATGACATTTTTTGTTATCAGAAGTGGGAAGAGGTACAAAGAGTCTGAGATACTACTAAATATCCTGTAAGCCATGGAACATCCCCATGATAAATAATTATCCTGGGTGCCTGGGTGGCTCAGTTGTTAAGCGTCTGCCTTCCGCTCAGGTCATGATCCCACGGTCCTGAGATTGAGCCCCACATTGGGCTCCCTGCCCAGCGGGAAGCCTGCTTCCCACTCTCTCCCACTCCCCTGCTTGTGTTCCCTCTCTCACTGACTCTCTCAATCTCTCTTTCTCTGTAAAATAAATAAATAAGTAAAATATTTTTTAAAAAATAAAGGATTATCCTGTTTGGAATGTCAGTAGGGCCAAGATAAGGTGATATCACTTGCTAGTGCTCTCAGGAACAACTAAAATTCTTTTGGACGCATACACACATGTCCACACACACATTCTTTCTGGAGGAATACAGTATCATCCTAGATCCATAGAGACCAGACCAGTGTTTCAAATAAAATGTCACACAATCAAGGACAAACAAGCATATGGGAAGACAACAGTCATGAAAGAATCAGTAGTGGCAATGCTCAATAAAAAACAAACAAACAAAAAAACCAGTCTCCAGATATCAGAAATATCAGCTTACTATGTTCAAGGAGCAAAAACAAAAGATTGGAAATTTTGGCAAAGAAAGGAAAATCGTAAAAAACTACGGAGCAGATTTGAGAGAAAGAAAAATTCTAGAACTGAAAAAGACAATCTCAATTAGGAACTCAATGGATGGGTGTAACCGCACGTTAGAAATAATTTAATAGAGAATTGGTAAACTGGATGACAAATCAGAAGGAAATATCCAAATGAAACTCAGACAGATGAAACACTGAAAAGAAGGTAAAAGTAGATGACCTTGTGACAACAAAGGTCATAAAGCATTAGCACATTTAATGACAGAATTTTCCAAAACTAAAAGACAGACATGAATCAACAGACTCAAGAAGCAGTAAGAAACATCCACGGTATAAATATAAATCGAAAAACAATTCCCTCCTAAACACATCATAACTAAACTTAAGGAAGACAGACAAAAGTAAAAGCATCTAGAAAAAAAAAAGATATTAAAATTAAAGGGTCAGGGGCACCTGGGTGGCTCAGTGGGTTAAGCCTCTGCCTTGGGCTCAGGCCATGATCTCAGGGTCCTGGGATGGAGCCCCGCATTGCGCTCTCTGCTCAGCAGGGAGCCTGCTTCCCCTTCTCTCTCTCTGCCTGCCTCTCTGCCTACTTGAGATCTCTGTCTGTCAAATAAATTTTTTAAAAAATCTTTAAAAATAAAAAAAATTAAATTAAAGGGTCATTATAGTAGAATGGTAAATTTTAACTCACACAGGTAATTCAGTCATGACATTGAAAGGAAAACCCCGATTAAAAGAAAATTCTGAGAATTTCTTGTGAAAAAAACAAAAACAACCCTTTAGTTACTTATAAGATATATAAGAATCCCAAAAGGGTGAAAGGAAAAGGATGGAAAAGTATAGATGCATCATCTAAAATAGCAAACATTACATTGACAGCTGACTGCTCCAATGAAACAGTGAATCCCAGGAGATAATGACACACACTGTTCAGTGTTCAAACAACACACGAAAGTGAATTTCTCACTAGAAGCCATGCCCTAAGATCCCTATAGGTGTATTAATATCATTTAAAAGATATTTTAAGACAAAAAAAAAATTACTGTGGATTCAAAGGGACACTTCCCAATGAGAAAGGGTATAACTTACCCCAAAAAATAAATAAGTAAAACAACTTAAAATTTTAGTCCCCTCATGACAGCCTCAGAATATTTAAAGGAAAAAGGGAACCATACAGAAAAATAGACTGACAAACATTACGGGAATAACTGATAGAGCACACAGGTCTATTAAGAAATAGACCCCATTGGGGCACCTGGGTGGCTCAGTGGGTTAAGCCACTGCCTTCGGCTGAGGTCATGATCCTGGAGTCCTGGGATGGAGTCCCATATGGGGCTTCCCCTGCTCTGCAGGGAGTCTGCTTCTCCCTCTCCCTCTGCCTGCCTCTCCCCCAACTTGTGCTCTCTCTCTCTCTGTGTCAAATAAATAAATAAAATCTTCAAAAAAAAAAAAAAAAGAAAGAAATAGATGTAATTGGGGCACCTGGGCAAGTTCATCCCAAACCAAGAAATCACAATAAAATTTGGAAAATAATTTGAGCTGATGATATTATTATTCATGAAGAAATCTGTGGAATGTAATAAAATCAGTGTTTAAAACAAAAGCTATAATATTAAATGTATAAAAAGAAGAGAAGGGTAAATATTAATGAGCTAATATCCATCTCAAGAAATTTAAAAAATAATGGTGAATAAGATCTAAAGAACATAGAAGGAAGACAAAATTAAAATTGGGTTAACAAAGCCAAAATTTGATTCTTTAAAAAGTCTAATAAACTCCTTAAAACTTTGACGAGACTGGATCAAATCAGAGAGAGAGAGACAAATAACCAATACAAAATGAAAGAAGGAACATCACTACAGAGCTATAAAAGGTAAAAAGATAATGTGATTTATTACCTAAACACTTAATATCACTATATTTTAAAACTCTGATGAAAGAGAAAAAATCTTTTTAAAAATATCCAATAAACCAAAAGTAACAAAGAAGAAATAGGATATCTGAATATTATTCAAGTATTAAATAAATTGAAGATAACTGAAACTCTAAACCACTACCTTCAGTAGCAAAATCGATCAACAATTTAAGGAAAAGATAACAGCAATCACACACACTCTAACAGGGAATAAGAAAGGTAGATGATGGAAGGAGGAGTCAAGATGGCGGAGAAGTAGCAGCCTGAGACTACATCAGGTAGCAGGAGATCAGCTCGATAGCTTATCTAAACATTGCAAACACCTACAAATCCAACGGGAGAGCGAAGAGAAGAACAGCAACTCTAGAAACAGAAAATCAACCACTTTCTGAAAGGTAGGACTGGCGGAGAAGTGAATCTAAAACGACGGGAAGATAGACCGCGGGGGGAGGGGCCGGCTCCCGGCAAGCGGCGGAGCAACGGAGCACAAAATCAGGACTTTTAAAAGTCTGTTCCACTGAGGGACATTGCTCCAGGGGCTAAACCGGGGTGAAGCCCACGCGGGGCCAGCGTGGCCCCAGGCCCCGCAGGGTCACAGAAGGATCGGGGGTGTCGGAGTGTCGGAGAGCTCGCAGGTATTAGAACGGAGAAGCCGGCTGGAGAGACAGAGCCGAGGACTAAACTCTCAGCTCGGGGTTACCTTGAACTGGTCGCGGGCTGGGTGAGCTCGGAGCGCGGCTAGAGGCTGGGGATACGGGAGTGATTGGGTGCTGTCCTCTGGGGGCGCACTGAAGAGTGGGGCCCCAGGCTCTCGGCTCCTCCGGGCCGGAGACTGGGAGGCCACCATTCTCATTCCCGTCCTCCGGAACTCTGCGGAAAGCGTTCAGGGAACATAAGCTCCCAAAAGCGAACCCGAGCCGATTACTTAGTCCGGCCGCCGGTAAGGGCGGTGCAATCCCGCCTCGGGCAAAGACACTTGAGAGTCACTACAACAGGCCCCTCCCCCAGAAGATCAACAAAATATCCAGCCAGGACGAAGTTCATCTATCAAGGAGAAAGCAGATTCAATTCCTAAGACAGCAGAGCAATTCCAGAGGAGGAGAAAGCAAAGCACGGAACTCATGGCTTTCTCCCCATGATTCTTTAGTCTTGCGGCTACTTCAATTTTTTTTTCTTTTTTCAATTTTTTTTTCTTTTTTCTTTTTTCTTCTTCTGCTAAATTTTTTTTAAACTTTTACCCTTTTCTTTTTTAACATTTTTTGACTAGTTCATCTAAATATATATATTTTTTCTTTCTTTTTTATATTTTTTATTTGTTTTATTTTTTAAATTTTTTTCTTTCTTTTTTTTTTCAGAAGCTGTTTTTATCCCCTTTCTCCCCCCCACAATTTGGGGTCTCTTCTGATTTGGTTACAGCGCATTTTTCCGGGGTCTTTGCCACCCTTTTAGTAGTTTATTTGCTCCTTCATATTCTCTTATCTGGACAAAATGACAAGGCGGAAAAAATCACCACAAACAAAAGAACAAGAGACAGTACCGAAGGCTAGGGACCTAATCAACACAGACATGGGTAATATGTCAGATCAAGAGTTCAGAATGACGATTCTGAACATTCTAGTCGGGCTCGAAAAAGGCATGGAAGATATTAGAGAAACCCTCTCTGGAGATATTAAAGCCCTTTCTGGAGAAATTAAAGAACTAAAATCTAACCAAGTTGAAATCAAAAAAGCTATTAATGAGGTGCAATCAAAAATGGAGGCTCTCACTGCTAGGATAAATGAGGCAGAAGAAAGAATTAGTGATATAGAAGACCAAATGACAGAGAATAAGGAAGCCGAGCAAAAGAGGGACAAACAGCTACTGGACCATGAGGGGAGAATTCGAGAGATAAGTGACACCATAAGACGAAACAACATTAGAATAATTGGGATTCCAGAAGAAGAAGAAACAGAGAGGGGAGCAGAAGGTCTATTGGAGAGAATCATTGGAGAGAATTTCCCTAATATGGCAAAGGGAACAAGCATCAAAATCCAGGAGATGCAGAGAACCCCCCTCAAAGTCAACAAGAATAGGTCCACACCCCGTCACCTAATAGTAAAATTTACAAGTCTTAGTGACAGAGAAAATCCTGAAAGCAGCCCGAGAAAAGAAGTCTGTAACATACAATGGTAAAAATATTAGATTGGCGGCAGACTTATCCACAGAGACCTGGCAGGCCAGAAAGAGCTGGCATGATATATTCAGAGCACTCAACGAGAAAAACATGCAGCCAAGAATACTCTATCCAGCTAGGCTATCATTGAAAATAGAAGGAGAGATCAAAAGCTTCCAGGACAAACAAAAACTGAAAGAATTTGCAAACACCAAACCAGCTCTACAGGAAATATTGAAAGGGGTCCTCTAAGCAAAGAGAGAGCCGAAAAGTAGTAGATCAGAAAGGTACAGAGACAATATACAGTAACAGTCACCTTACAGGCTAATAATGGCACTAAATTCATATCTCTCAATAGTTACCCTGAATGTTAATGGGCTAAATGCCCCAATCAAAAGACACAGGGTATCAGAATGGATAAAAAAACAAAACCCATCAGTATGTTGCCTACAAGAAACTCATTTTAGACGCGAAGACACCTCCAGATTTAAAGTGAGGGGGTGGAAAACAATTTACCATGCTAATGGGCATCAGAAGAAAGCTGGGGTGGCAATCCTTATATCAGATCAATTAGATTTTAAGCCAAAGACTATAATAAGAGATGAGGAAGGACACTATATCCTACTCAAAGGGTCTGTCCAACAAGAAGATCTAACAATTTTAAATATCTATGCCCCTAACGTGGGAGCAGCCAACTATGTCAACCAATTAATAACAAAATCAAAGAAACACATCAATAATAATACAATAATAGTAGGGGACTTTAACACTCCCCTCACTGAAATGGACAGATCATCCAAGCAAAAGATCAACAAGGAAATAAAGGCCTTAAATGACACACTGGACCAGATGGACATCACAGATATATTCAGAACATTTCATCCCAAAGCAACAGAATACACATTCTTCTCTAGTGCACATGGAACCTTCTCCAGAATAGATCACATCCTGGGTCACAAATCAGGTCTCAACCGGTATCAAAAGATTAGGATTATTCCCTGCATATTTTCAGACCACAATGCTCTGAAGCTAGAACTCAATCACAAGAGGAAAGCTGGAAAGAACCCAAATACATGGAGACTAAACAGCATCCTTCTAAAGAATGAATGGGTTAACCAGGAAATTAAAGAAGAATTGAAAAAATTCATGGAAACAAATGATAATGAAAACACAACAGTTCAAAATCTGTGGGACACAGCAAAGGCAGTCCTGAGAGGAAAATATATAGCAGTACAAGCCTTTCTCAAGAAACAAGAAAGGTCTCAAGTACACAACCTAACCCTACACGTAAAGGAGCTGGAGAAAGAACAAGAAAGAAACCCTAAACCCAGCAGGAGAAGAGAAATCATAAAGATCAGAGCAGAAATCAATGAAATAGAAACCAAAAAAACAATAGAAAAAATCAATGAAACTAGGAGCTGGTTCTTTGAAAGAATCAATAAGATTGATAAACCCCTGGCCAGACTCATCAAAAAGAAAAGAGAAAGGACCCAAATCAATAAAATCATGAATGAAAGAGGAGAGATCACAACTAACACCAAAGAAATACAGACAATTATAAGAACATACTATGAGCAACTCTACGCCAACAAATTGGACAATCTGGAAGAAATGGATGCATTCCTAGAGACATATAAACTACCACAACTGAACCAGGAAGAAATAGAAAACCTGAACAGGCCCATAACCAGTAAGGAGATTGAAACAGTCATCAAAAATCTCCAAACAAACAAAAGCCCAGGGCCAGACGGCTTCCCAGGGGAATTCTACCAAACATTTAAAGAAGAACTAATTCCTATTCTCTTGAAACTGTTCCAAAATATAGAAACGGAAGGAAAACTTCCAAACTCATTTTATGAGGCCAGCATCACCTTGATCCCAAAACCAGACAAGGATCCCACCAAAAAAGAGAACTACAGACCAATATCCTTGATGAACACAGATGCAAAAATTCTCGCCAAAATACTAGCCAATAGGATTCAACAGTACATTAAAAGGATTATTCACCACGATCAAGTGGGATTTATTCCAGGGCTGCAGGGTTGGTTCAACATCCGCAAATCAATCAATGTGATAGAACACATTAATAAAAGAAAGATCAAGAACCATATGATACTCTCAATAGATGCTGAAAAAGCATTTGACAAAGTACAGCATCCCTTCCTGATCAAAACTCTTCAAAGTGTGGGGATAGACGGCACATACCTCAATATTATCAAAGCCATCTATGAAAAACCCACCGCAAATATCATTCTCAATGGAGAAAAACTGAAAGCTTTTCCGTTAAGGTCAGGAACACGGCAGGGATGTCCATTATCACCACTGCTATTCAACATAGTACTAGAAGTCCTAGCCTCAGCAATCAGACAACAAAAAGAAATTAAAGGCATCCAAATTGGTAAAGAAGTCAAACTATCACTCTTCGCAGATGATATGATACTATATGTGGAAAACCCAAAAGACTCCACTCCAAAACTGCTAGAACTTGTACAGGAATTCAGTAAAGTGTCAGGATATAAAATCAATGCACAGAAATCAGTTGCATTTCTGTACACCAACAACAAGACTGAAGAAAGAGAAATTAAGGAGTCAATCCCATTTACAGTTGTACCCAAAACTATAAGATACCTAGGAATAAACCTAACCAAAGAGACTAAGAATCTATACACAGAAAATTATAAAGTACTCATGAAAGAAATTGAGGAAGACACCAAAAAATGGAAAAATGTTCCATGCTCCTGGATTGGAAGAATAAATATTGTGAAAATGTCTATGCTACCTAAAGCAATCTACACATTTAATGCAATCCCTATCAAAATACCATCCATTTTTTTCAAAGAAATGGAACAAATAATCCTAAAATTTATATGGAACCAGAAAAGACCTCGAATAGCCAAAGGAATATTGAAGAACAAAGCCAAAGTTGGTGGCATCACAATTCCAGACTTCAAGCTCTATTACAAAGCTGTCATCATCAAGACAGCATGGTACTGGCACAAAAACAGACACATAGATCAGTGGAACAGAATAGAGAGCCCAGAAATCGACCCTCAACTCTATGGTCAACTAATCTTCGACAAAGCAGGAAAGAATGTCCAATGGAAAAAAGACAGCCTCTTCAATAAATGGTGCTGGGAAAATTGGACAGCCACATGCAGAAAAATGAAATTGGACCACTTCCTTACACCACACACGAAAATAGACTCCAAATGGATGAAGGACCTCAATGTGAGAAAGGAATCCATCAAAATCCTTGAGGAGAATGCAGGTAGCAACCTCTTCGACCTCAGCCATAGCAACATCTTCCTAGGAACAACGGCAAAGGCAAGGAAAGCAAGGGCAAAAATGAACTATTGGGATTTCATCAAGATCAAAAGCTTTTGCACAGCAAAGGAAACAGTTACCAAAACCAAAAGACAACTGACAGAATGGGAGAAGATATTTGCAAACGACATATCAGATAAAGGGCTAGTATCCAAAATCTATAAGGAACTTAGCAAACTCAACACCCAAAGAACAAACAATCCAATCAAGCAATGGGCAGAGGACATGAACAGACATTTCTGCAAAGAAGACATCCAGATGGCCAACAGACACATGAAAAAGTGCTCCACGTCACTCGGCATCAGGGAAATACAAATCAAAACCACAATGAGATATCACCTCACACCAGTCAGAATGGCTAAAATTAACAAGTCAGGAAATGACAGATGCTGGCGAGGATGTGGAGAAAGGGGAACCCTCCTCCACTGTTGGTGGGAATGCAAGCTGGTGCAACCACTCTGGAAAACAGCATGGAGGTTCTTCAAAATGTTGAAAATAGAACTACCCTATGACCCAGCAATTGCACTACTGGGTATTTACCCCAAAGATACAAATGCAGTGATCCGAAGGAGCACGTGTACCCGAATGTTTATAGCAGCAATGTCTACAATAGCCAGACTATGGAAAGAACCTAGATGTCCATCAACAGATGAATGGATAAAGAAGAAGTGGTATATATACACAATGGAATACTATGCAGCCATCAAAAGAAATGCAATCATGCCATTTGCGACGACGTGGATGGAACTAGAGCGTATCATGCTTAGTGAAATAAGTCAGTCGGAGAAAGACAACTATCATATGATCTCCCTGATATGAGGACATGGAGAAGCAACATGGGGGGGTAGGGGGATAGGAGAAGAGTAAATGAAACAAGATGGGATTGGGAGGGAGACAAACCATAAATGACTCTTAATCTCACAAAACAAACTGGGGGTTGCTGGGGGGAGGTGGGATTGGGAGAGGGGGGAGCGGGCTATGGACATTGGGGAGGGGAGGTGAACCATAAGAGACTATGTACTCTGAAAAACAACCTGAGGGTTTTGAAGGGTCAGGGGTGGGAGGTTGGGGCAACCTGAGGGTTTTGAAGGGTCAGGGGTGGGAGGTTGGGGGAACAGGTGGTGGGTAATGGGGAGGGCACGTTTTGCATGGAGCACTGGGTGTTGTGCAAAAAGAATGAATACTGTTACACTGAAAAAATAAATAAAATGAAAAAAAGATTAAAAAAAAAAAAAAGAAAGGTAGATGACCAAATGAATTTGATACTAAAATCTAATAAAGGCATGAAATAAAGGAAAAGTATAGGTTAACCCAGTCATAACTTTAGATCTAAAAGCCTCAAACAAAATATTAGCAACCTGAATTCAACTAATGTGTAAAAGGATATTATATCATGACCAAATCGGGTTTATTATTCCAAGAATGTTGCAGCTATTCAATACTGGATAAACAAGCAATTTAATCCATCACAGTAGGCAGAATAGAGAAAAATGATTATCTCATTTGATGAAATACATCATATATTAATAATGAAAAAATAAAACTCTTAACTAGACTATAATAGAACTTCCTAAATCTGATAAAGGGGTGTGTGTGTGTGTGTGTGTGTGTGTGTGTGCTTGTGTGTCTGTGTGTGTGCGTGTGTGTATGTATACCTAAGCACACACTATACATAACGGTAAAATGCTTTTCCTCTGAAATTGAGAACAAGACGTTACTAACATCATCACCAATCAGGTTTACACTGGATAAAGGTCCTAAGCGGTGCATTAATGTAAGAATATAAAATATAAATAAAATATAAAATAAATTTTAGGTCCAAGTCCCTACTCCACTGCATCCAGTATACTTGGGCCCAAGCTTAAGCATGTCACCTCGGGGTCCCAGTCCCTACTCCACTGTGCCGGGTATAGTTGGGCCCAAGCTTAAGCTTGTTGAATAAACCCTCGTGTGATTGCATCGGTGCTTGGCTCCTTGGTGGTCTCTCGGACACAACTCTGGCACAACATTTGGAGGTTCCACCGAGATCTGGGAGACTCCCAGGACCCCAACACGGAGGATCTTGCGCAGGCTGTTAAGAACATTTGAAAATAATTTAAGCAACAGAGAAAGATTTTATGCTAAGCAATAATGAAGGCAAGAAGAGGATCCAGAGGAGATATGACAACTAAGTGTAATATGATATTCTGGATGGGATCCTGGAACAGAAAAAGGACGTTAGAATATAGAGACTCTACACATTGAGGAAATCGAAGATGCTAACTTAGAGGAGGTAGAAGAACACGACAAGTTCATCCCAAAAATTGCATGACAGAATACTCAAGAACACCCTTGAACACAGATGAACAGGAGAATGAACCTTTGGTATAAAAGAAGAACAACAAAAAAATGTTTACAGCAGAGAATTATTATGGGGGAAAAGTGAGAGACTGTTCGTGAAAACTCCTTGTAAACTCTAAAGGAATAGCACCCATGAAGTATTTTTATTTTAAAAAGTACTCTTGCCCTTTAGCTCAGATAACCTCTAATGGTGGGTTCAAGCACGAATGTATTGTATATTTTAGTAAATTATTTCACAACATATCAAAAAGTTACTGCTAACTGATCCTGAAACTAAAGGTCTTCTGAAATTCTTCTCATGGCAATTTCTACACAATTAACTATAGTCATACCATGGAATTGAATTTGGAAGTATTAAAAATTGGACTTAACATCTCTGAAAATGTTTTGCCAATAATAATATATTTTAAGTCATATAATGTCACTTTCTCACTTATTTTATGAAAGTTTTGAGGTAATTAAAAACAGCATTTATTTTATTTTATTATTTTTTTAAAAACTGCATTTATCTTAGTGCCTTGAATCAATTCATTATTGTGAATCTGAGATATGACTGTGATCATGAAGAATTAAAAATTTTTCAAATTCAAAAAATAAATATATAAAATTTCTGGGAAATAAAATAAATAAAAATATTAAATATGAATATAAATATTTAATAAGAAATAAAAATATAAAATAAATAAATATAAAATTGAAATATAAAATAAATAAAATTAAAATATTGAAATATTAAAAATATAAATATAAATGTAAAAGAAATAAACTATGATAGAATAAAAATAAATAAAAATATAAATATGAAATATAAATATAAATATATAAAATTAAAGAAAGAAATAAATGAAATATCAAAATAAATATATGTATAAAATATAATATAAAAATATAAAACAAAAAAATAAAGAAATAAAAATATAAAAATTGCTGGGGTGCTGGGGTGACACAGTTGATTAAGCATCTGACTCTTGGTTTCGGCTCAGGTCATGACTTCATGATCTGATTTCATGATCTTTCATGAAATCCAGCTCCAAGTCCAGCTTTGCACTCGGTGCAGTCTGCTTAATTTTTCTTTCTCCCTCTGCCTCTGCTTCTCCCCCCTCTGTTCTCTCTCTCTGTCTCTAAAATAAATAAGTAAATCTTTTCAAAAAATGTAACAATTGTAGAAATTAAGAATATATAAAACTTACTATTACAGATAATATTACAAACATGCATAATCTAAAATAATCAAGACAAGTTATTAGAACTGATAACCATGTAAAAGAGTTGTTGGATACAATACAAGACATATTTCATATAAAATTGTTGCCAATCCACACACACTTTCTTAAAATTTGCACAGCCTAATGAAATACCAAGTACTAAAGAACAAAACAGAAGAAAATATGTGCACAACCTCTACACAGAAAATTATAAATCAAATCACTATTATGATTAAAGAACTTAAACAGAGAGATACATAAGCATATTTATTCATTGAGTATTTCAGGGCATTAATTCAGTCCTCACTGATAAACAGATTCAGTCAAATCCCATTCAAAATCCCAAAAGATCTCACTGTGAAACCTGACAAGCTGATTCTAATATTTGAATGTAAAGGCAAAGTGTTAAGAATAGCCAATACACTTTTAAGAAAGAGAACAAGGTAAAAAAAATAAAAAATTAAAAAGTGTTCTACTAGATAT
Organism: Meles meles; assembly: GCF_922984935.1. Classification (NCBI taxonomy): domain Eukaryota; kingdom Metazoa; phylum Chordata; class Mammalia; order Carnivora; family Mustelidae; genus Meles; species Meles meles. The sequence goes on from NC_060071.1 coordinate 58,498,304, forward strand.
CAAAAACATTTTTGGAAAGTATAGATACTATAGCAGTGTGGTTATTGCTGCAAGGATAGGCAAGCAGAGGAATAGAATAGACAGCCCCCAAAACAGGCACATATGTGGACACGTGACCTAGGACACAGATCTGTGGCACTCCAGAGAAGTGGAGAGAGGATGTTTGCATTAAGTGGTACTGAGATAATGGGATACTTACACAGGAAAAGCAAAATTCGACCTCTCGCTAATATTATATGCTGTTACCAGTCCAGGTACTTCGTAGATCTAAATGTGAGAAGCAAAGCAATCAAGCTTTTAGAAGACTATCTTCATGATTTGGGGAAAGGGAAAGATTTTTTTTTTTAAAGATTTTATTTATTTATTTGACAGAGAGAGAGATCACAAGTAGGCAGAGAGGCAGGCAGAGAGAGAGGAGGAAGCAGGCTCCCCGCGGAGCAGAGAGCCTGATGCGGGGCTCGATCCCAGGACCCTGAGATCATGACCTGAGCCGAACTTAATCCACTGAGCCACCCAGGCGCCCCAGGGAAAGATTTTTAAACAATACATAAAGAATTACCAAACATAAAGACTGACAAATTTTACTACATTAAAGCTAAGAGCTTCTCTTCATCAAAAGATAACTTTAAGGCAAAGCCTCAGAAAAGATGTATGCAATATATGTTTTTGATCAAGGATTCCCATCCGTATATATAAAGAACCCCTAGAGGGGCGCCTCGGTGGCTCAGTCAGTTGGGTGTCTGCCTTCGACTCAGGTCATGGTCTCCGGGTTCTGGGATCCAGCCCCAAGTCGGGCTCCCCGCTCAGCCAGGATTCTGCTTCTCTCTCTCCCTCTACCTCTGCCTTCCCCCCAGCCCCAATGCTCTCTCTCTCTCACTCTCTCTCAAATAAATAAAAATCTTTAAGAAAAAAAAAAAAAGAAGTCCTGTACATTCATATGAAAGGAACTTTGGAGTCTTTAGTACAATTTAAAAATCAGCAAGAAACTAGACAGAAAAGGACATCCAAATGACTAGTACATTTTCAAAAAGCTCCTCATCCTCGTTACTGCTCAGGGAAATCCAAATAAAATTACAACAAGATATCACAGTGATTTAATACACCCACCAGAGTGGCTAAAATGAAAAAGACAGGCAATACCCAGTGTCGTTGAGGACGCAGAGCAAGAGAACTCTCTTACGCTGCTGGAGATAGGGTAAGTGGAGACAGCTGCTTTAGAAAAAGTTCCTCATTATCTGCTACCGCTGAGCAAACACACACTTTATGACCTAGCAATGTCATTCTTAGGAAAATAAATGTCCAACAGAAGTGGCTGCATTTTTTATTGCTTCTCAGCCTTTTGGCCAAGATCAAGTGTAGAAGTGCATGCACTTTTGTACAAAGATGCACATCCAGCGATGTTTGTTGCAGCCCTATTTGTAGTCATCAGAATGGGAAACAACTCAAATTTTCATCAAAAGTAGACCAAATAAATTGTGGCATATATTGGCATATGATACCGCAAGGAGACTGAATGAAAGCTACAAATGACCATATGGATAAGCGTCACAAACAAGACCAAAAAAAAAAAAAAAAGGCACACAAAATATTATGCCATATGCTTCCATGTATATGAAGCTCAAAAACGAGTGAAATAAATGATAAGGTTTACAAATGCATACCGCAGTGATAACACTGTAGAGAAGAGAAGTACTATCATAAAAAAGTTAGGATCATGGCTATCTGGGGAAGCAGCATGACTGTATAATTGAAAGGCCTGGTGCAAAACTAAATATAGGGTCCCTAATTCACAGATTATTAAGAATTTCAAAACAGGGACAGCAGAACATTAAACCAAATGTGGAGCCCTCCTGGGCACGGGATCCTAAGCACATCCATGAAGCCACCCCAGCTAGTGTACACAAAAGTCTTCCACAGTGCTGGCAATGTTCCAGAGTCCCGGAAATTAGAAATTTATTAGAATTAATTAGAATTAGAATTAAAAAATTAGAATTTTCTAATAATTCAGCTCCACTGTGTATTTTTCTGTATATATATGTTAAAGCATGATGAAGAAAGGGGATCTTCAAAAGGACCAAAACACAGGAACCGCAGTTTCAGCCCAGCCCAGGGAGCCTTGGAGGCTAATGCTGAGCAGACTATGTGGCAATAAATAAATAACTTTAAAGGCACCAAATTCGGCAGCAGGAAGCCAGGTTCTTGTCACAGTTCTGCTCTATGACTTGAAGCAAGTTCACTAGACCTTTTGGATTTGAGATTTCTCAATCCACCAAATGTGCGTTCACCTCCCTACCTCATAAAGTTATGAGAATCAAATGATAAAAGATAATAGATTTAGAAGAAACAAGTTGCTCTCCACCATAAGATGGGATTATTCTTTACACTTTAAATGCCATGTTTAAACCCCCCCCAACACCACCCCCAACACCACTCCACCCGCCCCCCGGCCTGTGCTAGGTATGCCAGGTGATCAGGTGATTTAAATTTAAATGGTGTCACCTGGCTGCCTTCATGTTTCCTTTCGGTTTGGGCCCAAGGGGACTGCAGTGGAATTCCAGGCTTCTCTACAACATCATGATCATGAGCATTTGGATTCTAGGCTTGGAAGGGCCAGACTCAAATGTAAATCTCAATTCTTAGCAGTGCTCTCTCCTTCTGCAGGACCCAAGATGTGGCCACGGGCTTCCCAGCCCCACAGCACTGGGTCACGTGTCGACCAGACCTCCTAGTTGAGAGCACGCGATGGCATCTGGAAGCCGCAGAGAAAGTTTGCCTGTCTGAACTAGGAACTGGCCCTCATTCTCAGCAATGGAGTATAAATTGAGGTTCTGGTCCTTTAGGATAAAATCCCACAGTCCCTATACAGTTCTTTCTCAGGCCATCTCCAGTAATTGTGATCACGTAATTAGAACCTTTTTGGCATTCGCTCAACACAATGGAAGTTTCCATTCAGATAGGATGGATTCTAAGTTTTTTGGAAAAGGATGAAAGTGTGGAGAAGAGGCAGGGGGCCCAAGTCTGAGAAGACAACTGAAGCAGTCACTTTAAGAGACCTCCGTTTAAAACAAGTGCTTTTGGGCGACTGGGTGGCTCAGTGGGTTAAGCCTCTGCCTTCAGCTGAGGTCATGATCCCAGCATCCTGGGATCAAGCCCCACATCGGCCTCTCTGCTCAGCAGGGGGCCTGCTTCTCCTTCTCCCTCTTCCTGCCGCTCTGCCTACTTTGCTCTCTATCTCTCTGTCAAATAAATACATAAATAAATCTTTAAAAAAATAAAATTAAATAAAACAAGTGCTTTTGCTACCAATTAGTCTGTAACAAAATGGGTCTACAGTCTGCCTCTTATATTTCCTTCATATTTCTTCAAAACTTCTAGGATGGCGCTCTACGACCTGAATTGTATTAGGGACACCTGGCTATTTGGTGAGGCAGTCGTCTGCTTTTGCTCCCAAATTCAGAGCCTTTCCCAACTATCCTTCAGATTTCCAAGAGTCTCTCTTGGGAGCCAGCCCCACAGACTTAAAAGCTTCCGCTGGGCCATCATTCATAGTTCATAACCATAATGTAAAAAGTGCTTTACAGCCTCATACCTGATAACCAAGGAACGACGGAAAACAGGCTGGAAAAACTGCTCAAAGTGAGTCCGAAAAGAGGAGCCCCAGGCACTGCGCCGGCTGCAAAGGTAAGCAGCGTAACAGAATGTGGAAAAAGCAGATTTTGCTGGTTTCTTACTCCTCCTTCTTTCGTGGTGCATCCCCTCTCCTGGTAGATTAGAGGAGATTCTTGGGGAGAAAGATCAGAATTTTGCTGATCAATCCCTGTGTCCATTTGCAAAGCCTTCTTACAGACAAAACCCTGCTCCCGTCTCCACGACTCACACACAGAGAGGCGGGTGGGGCTTATTAGGAAGCCAGAGGGCTGGAGACGGTATCCGGAGATCCGAGTCTCAGTCTTACCTTTTTCTCCCACTGGTAAAGAGGCTTCCAGGAATGCCTTCACCCCTTCGCTCAACTTTCTCATCCTAAAGTGTGTGTTGTGCTGCCTGGCTATCTCCCAGGGTGATTACTGGGCTCAAATATTCTGTTTTTGAAAGGGCTTTTCAGTGTAATAAAAGGCTAGGTCAGTATGAGTTCGCCTAAGATTCCAGAAGAGAAAATGGATACGAAGAGAAGCCATGACTCACTCGAGGTCCCATGGGTACAATGAAAACATTTTGAGAATCTTGAGACTTGAACCCCTTTACCTTACCTTCTTTCTAGTGTTCTGCCCAGAACAGGCTGACTTCTTGGGGGCAATTATGCATGATGTGATCCCCTGGAGGGCATCACATGTTTTCAATCCATTCAACTGAGGGTCCAGCCAGTATCATCCACTTCATGTTAATTGAAGGACGTTCCCAAATGCCATTTAGCTCTTCTTACAGGGTGAGGTTGATTCAGACATTGCATCTCCACCATCAACAGGGCTGGTAAAAGCAAACTCTTGGCTCCAGTCGGCTGCCTCAACCAAGCTGCATCACCAAGGACAGGAAGAAAATGTTAATGGGGCTGAAGCTTCTACAAGCTGTGGAGAAGGAAGACATTCTGGTGTAGGTTCCTGCGCTTAACCCAGATTTTTCTGCTTAAATGCTTTGCTGAGAAGGGTGTTCTGAAAGGAACTTTTTCACCAATCTGGCCGGGACCAGGAGTGGAAGCTTCATTTTTGGAGCAAAATGACTGGAAAGGAAAAGATCCTGCTCCCAAGTCGTCTTTGTTTCCTTGAGAAAAATGTGCAGGAGACTCTGCCCAGCACGTCTCAAAAGCTACTGGCATTTTTTTGGCCTCCATTGAACTACCCCCGTTGCCTATATATAGCCCTGTCTTGTGTAAAGAATTTAAAAAGCATTAGGATGCAGAAATCAAAGAGACAATAAATTTAAAACCAATCTTATTGTCTGCAGCCTAAAGTGTTATTCAGATCAAAGGGGAGGGGACATCTGGCTTCTGGCTTTCTACAAAAGGCAGATCACGTTACCTATCAATCGCGAGATTCATCCACTCTTTCAATTTGGGGGTCTAGAGAATATGGCTTTTTTAGCTCCCAGTGAAGCATAGTAAGGGAATCAGTCAGAACTCCTGATAACTTTTGAAGATAAAACAAGCTCCACAAGATTCTATAAACATGTGCTCATGAGTTCTGCCTTGTGCCTCTCTGGTCATGTGTGAGGCCTTCAAGAGCTCAAAGCTACAGCCATGTTGTCACCACTCTTCTCTACCCCCACCCCACCCCCAAAGCTAGAACTTTTAGATTTGCGAATCTAACTTCATAATCAAGAATGCACATTTACATGTGATTATTTGAATCTGCTTTGCCCAAATCACAGTTCGAAACTGAGTCACTGAACGTGTAGCTGAAAACTTACACGCTACTTTGCCTCCGTTTTGGTCCTACAAGCATAGATAAATTTTTCATAATAACAGCTTTGAAAGAAGGGTCCATTGTGCTCTTTGTCTAGCAATTTACTTAGTGTCTGTACAAATTCTATACATGGTCCAGTTTGAAATTACATGAATAAGATCTTCCTTGTAGTGTAGATGAGGGAATCATACCAATTTAAAGGCCATTAAGATCCCAAACCAGGAACTCTTTAGTCAGTACTTAGCTCTGATTTCATTTGTTCTCAGGAGCAAACAGTACAAATGCAGGATATGTTTTTTGTTTTGTTTTGCTTTTCATAGTGTTTCCAAGGGGAACAAAGAAGTAAGTACCACATTTAAGAACATATTCTAGTAACTCAGTGTCTGAACACAACCGTTTATTTCCTTATCAGTTCCTCAGCCCCCCAATATCTAGAGAGGAATGCAGACAATGGCAGTATGAATTCTGTATTGGGGACATCACATAAAGCTCTCAGCAGCACTCTTCAATTTCTGCTATGTTTCACTCACTTTCCAGTATAATGGAGAAGGTTTCCAATATAATGGACAATGAAAGATCCCCAGAAATACCTTGATATTGCTCAACCCAACTTATATATTTCCATTCCAGCACAATTTTCTTTTACTGATTCCAGTGTTCTCCTTGCATTAAGGGCTTTCTAGAAACTTACAAAATAAACCAAAATTTTCTCTTTACTTATCATCTAAACCTTCTCTTCTCACCCATTCTCACCTACCCCAATCTTTCAGGGAAAATGTTCTCTGCCAACCAAAAATTAGAAAGAAAAAAATCACCAAGAGATTTGGCATGATCTTAGCCTGATAATCTTCTCCAAGAGACATGATTCTTTTCCATACCTACTTTGTTTTTCACTAAGATTGCCATTTTGTTGCTGATGAAAGACTCTCATTCAAAATACAAAAAATCCCGGAAACAAAGGGAGGGTTTTAGAAGGGAGAGGGGTGTGGGGAAATGGGTGAGCCAGGTGATGGTTATTAAGGAGGGCAGGGATTGCATGGAGCACTGGGTGTTATACGCAAACAATGAATCATGGAACACTACATCAAAAACTAATGATGTACTATATGGTGACTAACACAATAAAAAATATAAAGAATCTTTGGTGAGAGGTAAGAATGTATGGGGAGATTTTAATTTTATTACATAACAGCGTCTCAGAGTAAAAGAATATTTCAGGGTCTTCAGTTTCTGGAGAGAAGTGGAATGAAGATTTTTCAATGTAGCATTTCATCAACGTTAGTGGCTCTCTAATTCCATTTTTTCCCACAGAATAGTTGACATACAATATTATATCAGTTTTGGTGTACAACATAGTGATTCAACAATTCTAAACATTATACAGTGCTCACCACAACGAGCATAGTCACTACCTGTCAACATACAGCATTATTACAATATTATTGACTGTATTCCCTATGCTGTAGTTTTGATTTCTGTGACCTATTCATTTGATAATTGGGAGTTTGTGCCTCTTAATCCCCTTCACCTATTTCTCCCATCCCGGCCACCATCAGTTTTCTGTATTTATTAATCTCTTTCTGTTTTTGTTTGTTCGTTTGTTTCCTCATTTGTTTTGTTTTTTAGATTCCACATATAAGTAAAATCATATGATATTGTCTTTCTCATTTCACTGAGCAAAATATCCTGCGGGCCCATGCCTATTACTGCAAATGGCAATATTTTATTCATTTCTTTATGGCTGAGAAATATTCCATTGTATGTATAACCACGTCTTTATCCATTCATCTATCAGTGTTGCCTTGGGTGGCTTTCATATCTTGTTTTTGTGAATAAGGCCGCAGTGAACATAAGGATGAATGTATCTTTTTGAATTGGTGTTTTTGTTTCCTTTGGGTAAATACCCAGTAGTGGAACTACTGGCCTTAATTCTGGTTTGTGAGTAGTGCCTAGTTTGCTCTGAATCCTGAGTGAGCATCAGAAGTGAAATTTTGGTCTGAGTCTGGCATTCCAGTTCTGACAGCATGTCTGGGAAGGGAATGAAGAATTGAAATGTTTTGTAAAATATAGTGGGAGAGGCCGAGAGAGAAAACGAACCTTTCCAGCCTTGCTGTGAACACCTGGAAAGGTGAATTTTTAACATCAAGTATCAGGAGAAGAAAACTCAATACCATTATCTTCTTTTACACCAACTCCTATTCTTTTTCTTGTTTTTTCTTTACAAACACAACCTCTGTCTCTGGGGATCACTGCTATGTCCCATAAACTTTTCTGGATGCCTTCCTGCTCTCAAAAAAACCTAAGAGGTGGGGTTATGCATATCCCAACTACTAACCACTAAAAGAAAAACTTAATGCTTCTCTTAATTACGATGTTGAGAACATAAGCTTGTTTATGGCCCTGAAAAGACCTAGGAGTACCTCCAAACAACCTTTGTTCGTTATGACGGGTCTATGTATTTATTGGGATACAATGACAAAAATGTTATGTCTTCCCCCATTAGGAAACCTAGGTTTTACTTTGATAGACATATAATTTTTCTCAGATTTCTGAGAAGTAGACTTTTTTCCCTACCCCTACCCTCTCCCATGCTCCCAGAAAGCGCATCAATAAAGGCAAACTTTGGCAGAGAAGGAAAAATGTAGAGCAGAAATGAATGTCTAATAATTGAAAGCATCGTGGACCTTATTATGGTTTATTGCCTTATTCGAAGGGTTGGAGGAACACACTGTAAAGAGTGTGGCACTAAATTTATTAGCGTGGTTATCATATTTCAGACAAGACATAAAACCGAGGGGACCCACTTCTTCCATCCCATGGCACCTTCTACAAGAAGAGTCGAGTTATCCTGGCACAGATCCAGATCCTACTATCTGATGACTTACGTTTCCTTTGTAGTATGCCTGGGAGACATTAGAGGGTCTTCCTCTTTGAAACTCAGTCGCTACCATAAGAACGACCAAAACGGGCTTCTGCAAAGGGATGTGGGGGAAAAATCTCACATCCCAGCATGTGGACCAAGTGAACAGAATGAGCAGTGTGACCTGAAGTAGGACGCTGAGCTAGATCATCAAAGTCTTCCTAGTTTGTCACTAAATGGGCTCCTGACCCACCTGACCACAGCCACTTATTTGTATATGTATTTAAAACAAATAAACAGGGGTGATGGGTGGCTCAGTGGGTTAAAGTCTCTGCCTTTGGCTCAGGTCATGATCTCGGGTTCCTGGAATCGAGCCCCACATCAGGCTCTCTGCTCAGCAGGGAGCCTTCTTCCCCCTCTCTCTCTGCCTGCCTCTCTGCCTACTTGTGATCTCTATCAAATAAATAAAAAAGCAAACAAACAAGCAAGAAACAGAGATTCCAAACTCGCTGCTCCAATACTAGTTTTTCTGAACTCCATGCACTGCATCCTCTCCCTCAAAAAGAAAGACAAGTTTTGTTTTCTTTGACTTGTCCTTTTCACCTATAGGCTTAATTCTAGAACATCTCCCTAGAAGATTTAAAAGAAAGAAAATTACTCCTGCAATATTGTGTACATCCTTTTGTCTCCACTTTCAGCTTGTTCACCCCTAAAATGAAAATCATTTAAATATGTCCTGCGTTTCTTTCAAAGTAAATGAGGATCAAATAAAATGATGTTTGCAAACATGCATGTTTTTCTCTTTGACAGCACTCTCCAAAATGTTGTTGTCAAGTTACAATGGGTATAAATTTGTATTGAGCTCAGATCAATATAATGTATGGATTTATTGTTTCTTTCTTGTGGAACTCCACTAAAAGGCAAAGTAAAGAATTTAAAAGGTATGAACATACAAGGACAAAGAATAAGGAAAAGAGATACTAACAATTGAGTGATTTCAGTAAATGCTTTAGGAGATGGAAGGCTGACAGGGGAGAGTGGGATTGGCAGCATCATGGAACCTTCAAACTAAGTTAAAAATCCTAAGAGAACCAAGGCTCAGAGGCAAGACAAGGCAGAAGATGGGTGTCACAGTGAACTGCAGAGCTGACCCTACAGAGACTGAGTCAAAGTTTGTCTACAGAACAGTTGAGCCCTTAGAGTCTTGCTCCCAGCCTGTGAGGGCCTTAGTGGCACATTAAAGACAGTCACAGATTAGAAAGGAATCCATCAAAATCCTTGAGGAAAACACAGGCAGCCACCTCTTCGACCTCAGCCGCAGCAACATCTTCCTAGGAACATCGGCAAAGGCAAGGAAAGCAAGGGCAAAAATGAACTATTGGAATTTCATCAAAATCAAAAGCTTTTGCATACTAAAGGAAACAGTAAACAAAACCAAAAGACAACTACAGAATGGGAGAAGATATTTGCAAACGACATATCAGATAAAGGGCTAGTATCCAAAATCTATAAGGAACTTAGCAAACTCAACACCCAAAGAACGAACAACCCAATCAAGAAATGAGCAGAGGACATGAACAGACATTTCTGCAAAGAAGACATCCAGATGGCCAACAGACACATGAAAAAGGGCTCCACATCACTCGGCATCAGGGAAATACAAATCAAAACCACAATGAGATATCACCTCACACCAGTCAGAATGGCTAAAATTAACAAGTCAGGAAATGACAGATGCTGGCAAGAATGCAGAGAAAGGGGAACCCTCCTCCACTGTTGGTGGGAATGCAAGCTGGTGCAACCACTCTGGAAAACAGCATGGAGGTTCCTCAAAATGTTGAAAATAGAACTACCCTATGACCCAGCAATTGCACTACTGGGTATTTACCCTAAAGATACAAACGTAGTGATCCGAAGGGGCACGTGCACCCGAATTTTTATAGCAGCAATGTCTACAATAGCCAGACTATGGAAAGAACCTAGATGTCCATCAACAGATGAATGGATAAAGAAGAGGTGGTATATATACACAATGGAATACTATGCAGCCATCAAAAGAAATGAAATCTTGCCATTTGCGACGACGTGGATGGAACTAGAGCGTATCATGCTTAGTGAAATAAGTCAATCGGAGAAAGACAACTATCATATGATCTCCCTGATATGAGGATGTGGAGATGCAACATGGGGGGTTAGGGGGATAGGAGAAGAATAAATGAAACAAGATGGGATTGGGAGGGAGACAAACCATAAGTGACTCTTAATCTCACAGAAAAAACTGGGGGTTGCTGGGGGGAGGTTGGGTTGGGAGAGGGGGAGGGGGGTTATGGACATTGGGGAGGGTATGTGCTATGGTGAGTGCTGTGAAATGTGTAAACCTGGCGATTCACAGACCTGTACCCCTGGGGATAAAAATACATTATATGTTTATTAAAAAAATAAGAAATAAATAAAAATTGAAAGGCAAAAAAAAAAAAAAAGACAGTCACAGATTAACTGACACTCTTCTTATCAAGAGGTGAGGATACCTCCTTCTTGAATCTGGGCAGGTCTAGACTCTTTTGACCAACCGAATATGGTAGAAGTGACACTCTATAGGTTTTTAGGCCAGCCTTAAGAAACTGGGAGCTTTCAGTGGGTTAAAGCCTCTGCCTTCGGCTCAGGTCATGGTCTCAGGGTCCTGGGATCGAGCCTCGCATCGGGCTCTCTGTTCGGCGGGGAGCCTGCTTCCCTCTCTCTCTCTCTGCCTCCCTCTCTGCCTACTTGTGATCTCTCTCTCTGTCAAATAAATAAAATATTTAAAAAAAAAAAGAAACTGGGAACTTTTACATTTTTTTAAATTTATTTATTTATTTATTTGACAGAGAGAGATCACAAGCAGGCAGAGAGGCAGGCAGAGAGAGAGGAGGAAGCAGGCTCCCTGCTGAGCAGAGAGCCTGATGTGGGACTCAATCCCAGGACCCTGAGATCATGACCTGAGCCGAAGGCAGCGGCTTAACCCACTGAGCCACCCAGGCGCCCCTTTTACATTCTTTTTCTTAGAACACTGGCTTTTGAAACCCAACCACTAAGCTCAGAGGCTTAAGACACATGAAGCAAATATTTGAAGCTCAGCTTCCTGCTGTAGCTAGCACTGACTACCAGCCTTGTGAGTGAGTCGTCTGGGGCATATCTTCCTCTTCAGCTTCCAGTGATCCCAGCCCCAGGTGCTATCTGACTGCAACAGCATGAGAAACCTCTACCCAGGGAAGACCCACTCATCTGAGTTCGGTCAACTCACAGAACTATGAGAGATACTACTAATAATAAAGGATTAAGTTACTCAGTTTTGGAATGGTTTTTCATGCAACAGTAGACAACCAGAACACCAAGTTACACCAAGACAACTTTGACCTCATCTGACCTAACTTGACCACTGAAAAGGGTTTATTCTTTCAAGAAATTAAGTTCCAAGTTTTGACAATTAGGCTTAACATACTGTGTTGTAGATTATCCTTCAATAAACAAATTTAAATGTTTAAATTAGGTGCTACTTAAATTTATTTTATCATACCATCAATAGTTGATTACAAAGAACCAAGCATTTCTAGAAGAAAGAAAGAAAGAAAGAAAGAAAGGAAAGGAAAAGAAAAGAAAGAGAGAGAGAGAAGGAAGGAAGGAAGAAGGAAGGGAGGGAGAAAGAAAGAAATTAAACCCAGAAGTCTTTGAATTTCAGGACAACCAGGCCAAATAAAACCAGAAATGAGGCATGGTGTTAATAAATGAAAATCTTCATATTGAACAAAAAGCTCACCCAGTCTTTTTTTTCACCCTCACAGAAGACTAGTAGCTTGTCCCCAAAAATGTATAGTGGATTCTTCTCTCAGGAAATTTAATAGCCCCAGAGAAAAGATCATTAAATATTGACATTTGGGAATTCCCCCACTTAAAAGGTTGCCTCACCACCAGATTAGCTTGCAGTGAAGAATACCAGCTTAATAACCTTCCCACACCCAGATCTTCTCAACTGGCTTATTAGAGCTCTTAAATATAAAACACACCGCTAAGAATCACCAATATCTTAGGAGAGTCAGAAATTAATACACACATACACACCTTAGAGAGCCAGAGTTAAACAGAGGCAAAACAGAGAATAGGGGGAAAACTAACAAGGGAAAAAAGATTACATCCATGAACAAAAACAGAGTATCCTTTTATTTTTTTCAAGTAGGCTCTGCACCCAGTGTGGGGCTCGAACTTATGCCCTCAAGATCCAAAGTCACCCCCTCTACCAACTGAACTGGCCAGGCTCCCCAGAATATTATTTTAAAACAGAGAGGGAAAGACAATAAGCAGAGACTCTATAGCCAATAGAAACAACAATTGTGACTGCCCACATGTAAAATTCGTGGGAAGATCTGTTACTTTACTGTGCTGTGAAACAGACTACCACAGATTCGTAGCTTAAAACAATGCACATTTATCATCTCACAGTTTCTGTGGATCAGGAGTCTGGGCACAGCTTAGCTGGGTCCTCTTGTCATGGTCTCACCAGGCAATGTATCAGCCAGGACTGGGTTCTCACCAGGAGCTAGAGTATGGAAAGAATCCACTCTAAGCTCCTTCAGGTTACTTGCAACATTCATTTCCTGGTGACCATAGATCCATGGCAGCTTGCTTCTTCAAAGCCAGCAATGGCAAGAGAGAGACAGACCCTGGCAAGATGGGAACTACACTTTTATGCAATCAAGTTCCCATGATGATCACGTGCATCCTGTACCCTGTGCCACATTCCATTTATTAGAAGCAATTTCCAGGTCCCAGCCACACTACGGAGAAGGGTAACCTGAAAAGATAGGAATACAAGGAAATAGTATTTTTGGGGAAATCACTTAGAACAACATGGAGATAAGGATAGGGGTGTGTGTGTACCTGTATACATTTTTAAAAAAACAAAACGAATGAAAAAAGTTCCAATAGCTAACTCCAGGGTCAGTTGAAAAACAAAGGAAACCTACATTTAGCAGTCAGTGGTGACTGATGGTCGTAACAGTGTCCAGTCTGCTTATTGACATGAGCAAAACTTGTGGTACAAATTGTGTAGAGTGGAATGAGTGAAATGGAGAATGAACTCTCTGTCTTCTTTACCATAACACAATGCTGGCAGACAATATGTAAACTTAAAAGTAAGAAGTAGAAAGATGGATACCGGGGCAGAAGAAACAGACGTGTTCAGCCGTCGGCTCTGAGAAAGGAGACTGAAGGAGTCAAGTAGAATCACTGGGACAAGAGACCGAGGTGTTGCATTGTAAGCCGTGGACTACTGTTTCCTTTCACCCCTGTATCTGCGAATTACTTCGATGTGGCTTCTCGCTCTCTCGGCACCTAACCCAGTATCCTTCTGGATTGTCTCCTATACTATAGAGCATGGAAAGCTGAACACTTGCATTTCCTAGATGTTCATGAAGTTTATGTCTATAATTTGCTCTAGTTCCCATGAGCAGACACATCACACTAGACTTGCAAGCAGAAGTAACCAATCTGAGCCAGCAACCATTCGTAGGAATTCATAACTTCTGTCAAGCATGGGGAGGGCATCATCGGGTTCTTAGGCAGCTAGGCTGCAGTTTCCCCTTGAACGTGGGCAAACTCAGAGACTTGCTTTTGACAAATGAGATCAAGCAAAAGTAAGGCCCGTGGCTTTGGAGGCTAAGTCATGAAAGGTCCCATGGCTTCTTCCTTGCTCCTTCTTGGATTACTGACTCGGGAGGAAGCCAGTTACTGTATTATGAAGAGAGGAACTGAGACTTCCAGCCAACAGCCATGTGAGTGAACCGTGATGGAAGTGGGTTCTCCAGTCCGTCAAGTCTTGAGGGGTCTGAAACCCCTGCTGATACCTTGCCCGCAAACTCCTGAGAGATTCTGAGCCAGAACCACCCAGCTGAGTCATTCCCAGATCCCTATCAGGAAATATGTGAGATCGGGGCGCCTGGGTGGCTCCCTTGGTTAAGCATCTGTCTTCGGCTCAGGTCACGATCTCAGGGTCCTGGAATTAAGCCAGGCATAGGGCTCCCTGCTCAGCAGGGAGTTTGCTTCTCCCTCTCCACCTGCTCATTCTCTCTCTCTCTCTTTCTCTCTCTCTCTCTCTAAAAAATAAAATCTTTTTTAAAATATGTGAGATAATAAATGTTTTGTTTTAAGCTACTGGCTTATTACTGGCTTATTATTTATATCTAACAAATATAAGGTGATTCATAGGTTGGCCTGACTTCTGGCATTATCTCAATTCAGTAAGAAAAAGTCTTTCATCAAGATACTCAGTCCATCTTTTGGCTCGGCTTTTCTGTGTGCAGAGGCTTCATTCTTCAGACAGTTTCATCCATATACCTGGGAAAGATGGCTGTGAGCAGATTTTGGTCTTCAGACTTACGATCCTAGAGGAGGGAAAAATAACCTTGTTTCTCCCAGCCTCTGTATTCATACCTGAAGGAAGAGTCTGATGGACTCAATTTGGGTTTCAAGCCTGTTTTTAAAACCAACCATGGTAGCCAAGTGGAATGAGTATTCTGATTTTCCAATATGGTCAAATGTCACCCCTATGCCTCCAGAGGGAATAGGAATAAAATACAGTGATAAAAATCTTCAGTGACACCACAAAGAATGAGGGAAAGTAGGTTAAAAAATGAAAGTTTTAAAGAGAAGAGATGCAAGAAGTAAAAAACAATAGATATCTACTTAAAACTCCATCCCAAATAGGACTTCTGCTATCATTGTGATAGAATAATAAACTCCTTCAGTCAAAGTGTCAGTATTCGGCACTGGTGGAATGAAATGTCTGGAAGGCTGTGACGCCCATTGTTAATGGACTTTTGCTACTTTGTTTAATGATAAATACACAGGATGGAGAAAGTGGTTTCAGCCATAAACATAGAAGACAATAGAATTGTTTTGTAAACATCAGTATCGGAATCTTGTTTTTATGATAATGGGGAACAATGACAATAAGAATAAGTCTCTAAAATAGCTTGAAATAGTCAATGATTTTTAACCCCCTGCCCACTAAATTTGTTGGTGCAACAGGAGTAAACAGACACTGGTAATCCTCTACTTGGTAATCACCATTAAGTTCATAGGAGGAAGGCTGGAGCTGCCTTAACTTCAGGCCTTTATCTTTTCCCACTGAAGCTGTTTGCTTATAGAGTTTGCATACAGAATTAGGGATGCATACTTTGGTGATGAAAATATTAAGATATCCAAAGAAAAAATTACTAAGAAAGTTGAGGGTGTGATTATTCTTTGTGGTATGGGAAAGGTTTAACATTGAGGTGGGGCATAGGAGAGCTTCTGGGAAAGCTAGGAAAAAAACACATTTCTTAACCTAGTGGTAATTACAAGTGTATCTGCCTTACAACAATTCTTTGCTGTAAGTTTTGAAGTCAGGAGGTGTCAGTCCTTCATACTTGTTCTTCTTTTTCATAATGGTTTTGGCTATTTTGTGTCCCTTGCATTTTCATATAAATTTTAGGATTAGCTTTTGTCCATTTCTGCAAGAAGCCAGTTGAGATTTTGATAAGGATTGAATTGAATCTGCAATAGTATTCTTCTAATCCATGGACATGGGATATCTTTCTATTTAGTTTGGTTTTCTTTCATTGCTTTAAACAATGTCTTATAGTTTCCAATATCCAAGTCTTGCACTTCCTTTGTTAAATTTATTCCTATTGTTATTCCTCTTTTTGATGCTATAACGAAGGAATTATTTTCTTAGTTTCATTTTTAGACTTTCTCATTGTTAGTGTATAGAATACAATTAATTGGGCGCCTGGGTGGCTCAGTGGGTTAAATCTCTGCCTTCAGCTCAGGTCACGATCTCAGGGTCCTGGGTCATGTTGAAATCTCTATCTATTTGATAGACAGAGATCACAAATAGGCAGAGAGGCAGGCAGAGAGGGAGAGGGGGAAGGAGGCTCCCCACCAAGCAGAGAGCCCAACGCAGGGCTCGATCCCAGGACCCTGGGATCATGACCTGAGTCAAAGGCAGAGGCTTTAACCCACTGAGCCACTCAGGAGCCTCTGTTTATTGTTTCTTTGACGCTTTGTTTAACAATGAATTTTATGAACTAATTCAGTAAAGTCTGTATTTTTTTGTTTTGTGTTGTCACTGAATCTCTGCTTGGTTAGTTTAGTGGTCAGCTAATAGTTGAACGGTGATTTCCCTAAACACTTGGAACCAGTAAATCTATCAGTCTTTGCCAAGGGGTTCTGTATGTTGGAGCAGACTTTCAATACTCAGTTGACAACTGGGCCTTAGCCTTCACTTCCTGCTTACCAGGAGCCTGATGATCAGCCTGAGGTAAGAGCTTACAGTCAGCCTTCTCAGATTCTTCCTGAACATGTAGAAAGCCCTAGGCATGTACACAGCCCTGTGTATGATTTTGGCCTTCTAGATTCTCAGTATTTGCTGGAGCTTTGCAAAGCCCCAAGGAAATCTCATCCCCCTGTGTTCAGCCTTTTGCTTGCCCTAACTGCTATCCTCTACCTCATATGGCCACAAAAATAATCAACTGCCTCTGTTTTCAGCAAGGGTCTCCACACTGGGCACTTCCAATCAGGTCAAATAAAGATAGCCTTGCAAGTGGGTCCCCAGGGCCTGACAGAGCAGTCAAAGAAAGACAGTTCTCTGGGTATTTGGCTTTGAAAGAACTCCAATCCCCTTCTACCCTCCAAGGGCTGCTACATGGCTGGTTTTCACTGTAGTTACAGGATGTTGGTTTTTAAGTCTTCTATGGAACTGAAGAGGGAGGAGGAGAACAGGGCAAGTTACAATATCACAGTATTTGCCGTTCTTACAGAGATGCAGCCTTTTTCTAGAATAAATGCTCCCCAGACTGCTGCAAGCTCTCAGGTAATTTTCAAAGTTCTAAAACTTGGTTCTGGTTATTTTTGCCAATCTCTCATTGGTTTTATGCAAAATATTCAGAGCTCCACACTCCAACATTTTTGCTGATATTCTACCATGTACTTCTTTTTTTTTAAACCTGCAATGGCTTTCTGTATCCAGTCCCACTACCCTGTTCAGATGGTGCCTCCTAGATGTGGATGTGGCTTTTCTGAGGACACCGTCTCCTTGGTACTTGCTGTCATCTTTCCCCTCCAAGTCCAAGGACGCTGTAACAAAAAGAGAGATGTCAAAGAGGCTTTAAATGCTTTGGGGTACCTGGGTGACTCAGTGGGTTAAAGCCTCTGCCTTCAGCTCAGGTCATGATCCCAGGGTCCTGGGATCAAGTCCCGCATTGGTCTCTCTTCTCAGCGGGGAGTCTGCTTCCCTCTTTCTCTCTGCCTGCCTCTCTGCCTGATTGTCATATGTCTCTCTGTTAAATAAATAAAATCTTTAAAAAAATAAAAATAAAAATAAATGCTTTACAGCTAGGGCTCCTGATGATACCAACTACAACCTCAAGGTAATCGTAGTCATTAAATGTAAATAATCAGGAGCTGGACCTACTTTCAGAGTGCTATGTTCTGTCCTTGTAAGAATAACTGATATAAGTTGAGAATATCACAATTTAGTGCTTAAGGGCACAGACAGGTATTGCAGTGAAACCGTATGAGATCACTACCTCCTAGCCATGATAATAATGGTATACATAAAATCTACGAAGACTGTGGGGAACAATTTAAATAAAATCTTTAGCAGAGTCTGGCCCAAGCACTCCATACCTAGTTGCTGGGATTTTTATCATCATTGTCAGAGCACCGATGCCTACTAGAAATCTCATAGCACATGTCCAAGTAGGAAGGGACCTCAGAAATCTGCCAGTTCCACTGCAAACCCAGGACATTAACTCCCTTTACCTCACATCCCTATTAAATGAGCTCCAGCATGTGCTTTCATACTTCTAAGCACCGGGAATTCACCATCTCAAAGGCACCTCATTGTGTTGACAAATCACTTTCATTATCTTCCTTCTAGTGAGCCCCACGTCCTTCTTTCATTTTTCCCTTGAACACTTTTCAAAATTGAGCTATTACCATTTCTTGAGAAGTTGCGTGACAACTCTTTCATTACTGAAGGGTTCAGAAACACTTCCCAGTCTTCTTTCTAGCTTTGAGGAAGAGGCTGATACTTTCCGTTGCACATCAACTCCTACCCCCTCTGCCGCGCCCCCCCACCCCCGCCTTAACCCCACCACCAACTGCCATGCCCTAAGGTATCCTCCTAAAACCTTAAAAGGCCTAGTTGGAAGAAATAAGTTCCTTCTGAGATACAAGATATCTATTTATCTCTTTCCTACCTCCCTTCCCATGACAAATGAATCCCTGTTCTGTGTGAACACAACCAGTTCAACACACACATGTACACGCACACACACACACAGAGAAGAGTTTCAATTTATTGGTTGCTCTTTGGGAAAGGTGATATAGAACATAACTGGGATTAAAATCAAATTCTAGTTACAGATTCATAAAACTTTGCTTTAAACCAAATTAACTTTCATGAGACTATTAATCGCCTCTCATCCTCATATATAACAAAGTAGCTCAACCATAATCTATATAATCCTCTGTTGGTTTTCCATGATTAAAGCACACATAATACATAATGCAGTTGATATTAAATATCTTGAGAATGACAAGTCAATAGAACTCCTTCTACTCTTAAGCATTAGCTGGTCATTTGGACATGTTCTGTACATACACTTTTCATTTAAGATTTTCTCCTTCAAAGGACTTGTGAACTATTCATTCTTATGTGCTATTTGTATACACACGTCAGAAGTCATCCAAAATTACATTTAAAATCTCTCTTCTTATTGCTTCAGAAATGTTAACCTTTAAGGAACATTCGATTAAAAAAAAGCAAAAGTTCAGGTCCTGATTCTTGCAACACATGTTCGTATGTGTCAAGATTTTATTGTTTTCCTCTGACCTGATGAAAGCCTCCAACAACATACAATGTGCCACTTTCTTCTTTGCTCAACTCAGAGGAAGTCAAATAAAGAGAGAAAAAAATGCTCAAAATCACAGTGACCAAGGATTTGAATTAATAATTACATTAAATAACCATAACTTTTTGTTTAACTATTCACATTCCACACAGTGGAAATTATCTTTTCCTCCAGATTTTTCACTTACATTTTTAACTTTGAAGATCTACAATAACAAAAAAGCAACTTACAGACTCACAAGATGTGTGTTTTTCTCTTTTAATGCCAAGCACAAAGTGTACATCATAAAATTCATATTTGGTGTTTGGCATTATTTTAATAGGAAAGACTGAGATCACAAATATCTTGCCATAAAAAATTCTACTACAGGAATGAAAAAAACATACTTTTTCTTCAGTGACTCCAATACAATATGTAATAGATATGGCACTGTCAATAAATGTTGGAAGACACGCCATACTTTGCTAGTCTTAATATAGGCACAGTAAGAAAAGCAGACATTTCCCTCTTTGGCTAGTGCTGTTCTGGGGGGGGGCGGTTTGTGTGTTTTTTGGTTTTTTTTTTCAGGGTAGTTATGCTGCTGATTATCCCAGTGAAGTTAATTTTGAGGAAATTCTCTTTACTTAAGCCAAATCTGACTTACATGCAAGACTGTGGTACAAGCTACTAAAAGAAGATTACTGCTGCCAACTTAAGTCATCGCTTTTTAACAAAATTGCATGCTTGTGGCAGAGTTAAGACAACAAGAGAAATTCAGTGTCTGCTGGTTCTGAATGTCATTTTCCTTTCTAGTGTGGTTTTACATGTTCAGCTCCTTCCCCCTTCTTTTCCTCTCCCCCACCCTCAAAATTCTGGCTTAGTATTTGTGTGCTTAATTAAATCCATTCTGTGCTTTTTTGTTGGAGGATGTGGATGATGGAAAGACTTAGGGCGGGGCCATACAGTGTACACGAAATACACGGACTGTGTGTTCGGGCAAATTTGCCTCGTGTGGAATCATCAGTAGTGAGTTCGAAAGTTTCAAAACTCGACCCAATATTTGGGTGTTCAAGATAACTTCTGCCTCAAAGTATGGTTCTGGCTTAGCTGTTAGATGGAAGAGCGCCACACCAAAAAAATAAAATAAAATAAAAGCAGGCTCTTTAGTGCAATGCTGGCACCTTAGATGGGCAACTAAAATGCTAAGTCAATGGTGCTTGTTTCCCCTATCACACGTGACTTGGCTAGCAAGGGTGAGAAGGTACAAGGCAAAAAAAGGGTTCTGGGGGGGTGGAGACAGATTTACATAGAAAACCTCAGGCTTAAAGAGCCAAATCCAAACCGCAGTAAGGTCCACCTGCCCCACACTTTGGCCATCAGATAAATCCTAAGTAGGGATGGGGAGGAGCCAGAGTTTAACCAGTGGAGGGGTCTACCAGTAGGTTCTGGATGGTTACAATGTTGCCCGAATCCCACCTCTAATAGACAGCTAACGCACCCAAATGCTCGGATTTTTTTCCCCCAAATGCTCTGATTCTCAACTGGGATTCTCATTAGACCCTGAGAAGGCAAGGAAAGATGGGGAGGACACATCCTTTACACTTCCTCCCTGTATTAAACTACTCCTTAGTCAGAGGCAGTCTCCTTTATTTCTTTATTCTCTTCTGGTTCCCTGCTCAATCTCCTACCAATGGCTTAAACAAAAAGACCCATAACATACTTCTAGCTCAACAAGAGGAGCAGACCCTCAACTTTCTCCTCTTAGCCTGGTTCACTAACAAGGACACTGAGCAAAGGGAGAATCTTTCTAACACAGGGTTGTGGCTCTCACAAGCACTACACAGAAATAATAAGCTGGGAAAGAGGTGGTTACAACCAAGCAAAAGGAAAGACAGGGGGACCTTCTGCTTATAAGGTGTTCGTTTTCTTCCTATCGCTGCATAGGGGTTTCTGAACTACATCTATTTTCTGCCTGAGGAGCGGAGTCGGGGGTGGGGGTCCTCTTGGTTTCGCTCACTCACCCGGTTCTGAAAATAAGAGTGGCCAATATTTATGTTTTAAGTGTGGTGTGGGGTTACAGCCAATGTCAGCATATCACAGTGACAGCCAAAGTTAGTGATTTTTTGGCAATTTCATTTCTCCTCTGTTCACTTGGTTTCTGTTAAATACCAGGGGAAAACTCGCTGAAGCATGGGTTGCACTGTTTGGGGGTTGGCCTTTCAAGACTCTGCAGGTCTCCCGACCGAACTCGTGTTGCGCCAACTGGTCCCCCCACCTATCAGTCCCAACCACCTCTTCCTCCTGTGTCCTTCTTGTTCTTTGGGCACACCAGCCTCCTGGAGTCGGAATACCCTTCCCAAATTGAGAAACAGTCACGTCTATGGTGGAATGAGCTAATTAAGAGTCCTGGGCAGAGAGGGAATTAGACTGAAATAGTCATTAGTCACTGAGCTCCTAAGAAGGGATGGACTGTGGAAGGGGGAGGAGGACGGGAAGAAGCAAGTGCAGGTGGAAATACCTTGTCCAAGTATAAAGCAGCACTAAAACAGGTCTCTTGCCCCCAGAGTAGCCTCTTGCATTAACATTCATTCAGAAGGGAGATTCTGGTCCGGGGAGGGCAAGTGGAACACCCCGGCAGAGCCTGACCGTAGCCCCGCCCCTTTTCACGTGCCTCCCCCAGGTGTGGGCTTTCCATGCCAGGCCACTGGAAACGGATGTTTGCATAATAGGAAGTGCCCTCCCCTGGCGTCTGCCACCCCCCAGACACTCACGCACACTCATGCACACAAACTACGCAGTAGCAGGCTCCTGTCAGAAGGCAGCTGGTGGTTCTTCTTGCTTGTAAGTTGAAGCCAAGTAAGAATCGGGTCGTTTTAGGTCTGGCTCTGGGTCCGCCTGAGGCTGCATCCCTAAGACAGGCTGGGTGTGCCCAGCTTAATCCAAATCGATGGATATGCATCGACACTGTTTGACTCGCGTGACCCTCTTCTTCTTGGTGGGCGGCTGCAGTTCGGGACAGTTGAGCGTGACCATCATGGTGGTGAACTTCTTGGGCTTGCAGAAGGAGC
This sequence comes from Meles meles, assembly GCF_922984935.1. NCBI lineage: Eukaryota > Metazoa > Chordata > Mammalia > Carnivora > Mustelidae > Meles > Meles meles. The sequence goes on from NC_060071.1 coordinate 58,520,535, forward strand.
AGGACTGGAAGGAGCCTTCCTCCTTCCGGATGTGCCTGGGGATGTAAAAGGAGTTGCACTGGCCATAGCAGAAGCGGTTGATGATGGTGCGGCTGTTGCAGCCCTCCTCGTGGATGGTCTGCTTCAGCGGCTGGGTTTTGCACCAGTCTCGCTTCAGGTATTTGCGCTCGGTCACGTGCAGGGCCTCCTGGCTGGACTCCAGCACCTCCTCCCCTGGCATGGCAGTGCCACGGCCTTGGCCACGCCCTCGGTTCCTGGAGCCCGGTTGCTGGGGAGACTGAGTCTGCTCGGAGTCATTGTGCTGGGCCTTGTCTGGTGGAGGGATGGCACCTTGGGACCCCTTCTTCTTCCCTTCGGCGGTGGGCAGCAAGGTCCCCAAGAGGAGAAGCAGGGCTCCCACAGTGTAGGCGGTGCGGCTCATGCTAACAGAGGGAAGCAGAGAGAGGGAAACACAGAAGACAGACAAGTCAATTTGAAAATTAACAGCAGCTAATGTTTTATCAGGCACTTCTTAGACCCTCTATGTAAGATATTTCATTTCCTTCTCACAATATCTCTATGAATCTGGTATTATTATTCTCATCCCCCACCTAGCAGTCAAGCCACCGAGTAGCTTGCCCGGGGTCACCGGTGAATAAGGCAAGATGGCAGCTCAGCCAGGCCTTATCGCTTCATGGCCTGTCCTCCCACTGCAGTTCCTTCCTAGCTGCTGATGTCAATCACTTCTGACCTTACTTTGTGGTCACTTAATTCATTCTTGTATTGGGACGAATTACCTTTGTACCTCTCTAGGGAAACCCAGTTTTCTGTTTAGTTTTACAGCAAGGCAAATCAACCTCACTGTCCAGACTTCATCAGCCAGGAAAGGATTCCAATCTCTTTTTCGAGTGCTTCTTGAATTGTGCCTTGTGTGTTTGGTTGGATGCTTGGGAGATGTTCGCTGATAGCAGGCCGTACAAGGAGAACCCTGGCAGAGCCAGGCAAGCCGTGGAGGGAGGGAGAGCACTTAGCAGGAGCAACACTGGGTCCAAAGTCAAGACTGGGTTTCCAGTCCAGGTCGTGGGGCAACAACTTGTCATCTGACCTTGAGAAAATCACTTTGCTTCTCGAGAAATGACTTCTTGTAAGCACAGGGATAAAAACCTCATCTCCCCAGATAGGTTGTTCAGATCAAATTTGAGGTTCAAACAAAAACAGTTTGAGAACTAACCAGATCTATGGCAGGATCTCAGACAGAATGAATTACCTTCCCAGAAAAATCACATTAACTCCTAAGACTCCTGGACTCTCACCTGTTCTCATTTTTAAATGGGTACAGCTATTGATTATATCATTCATGATATCATGATATACAGTTTTCTACCTTTAAATGATGAAATATGTCATTTAAATGTGCGTGTATCTCTGTGTGTGTTTCATCTAGGAAGTAGAAAATGGCACAAGAAAACAGGTATATGCAAATATTGACATTAATAAATGCCATAGGTAGAATAAATTAATGATAGTGAATTATTGTGGATGGGCCTGGACTTAGACATGGGTCAGAAAGGGCAGTCAACAATGGCAAAAAAAATTAGAGAAGTGGGGAAGGCAGAGGGAAAACTCATAAAACAAACAGGAAAGCAAGGATGGAGAGACAGAGAAGAAATGGACTACAGAATCTATCAGAGAAAGGAGGGCTCCAATGGAGGCAGAGTGTTAAGGGAAGGTAGAGTGGACAGAGGAGAAAGAGAAGAAGCCAGAGCATACTTTTTTAAGAGGGCAAGCATCACGCTATAGAGATTCTCTTGACACAGTGCCTCTTAAACCTCAAGGAGCAGAGGATCGCCTGGGGGTATTGTTAAAATGCAGATTCTAATTCAGTCAGTCTGCCTTTCTAACAAGCTTTGAGTAGCAAGGCCTGTAGCTCTGGCAATCTTGGGGCACAGAAAAGAGTTATTAAAATGTGGAAGGATTTTTCTTTTCAAAGAGCACAATTGCAAATTCACAGCTTTCATCTCGGGCCATCTAACCAAATCTGACCTGCATCTTGAGGCTTCCCCTGTTGCCCAGCCCCGTGCCCACCATGGTTCTGAACCTAAGGGCAGATCTGTGAGTACACATTTCCCTGTTCTCTTTTATAGACCAGCATTACATATAATAATAAGTGCAATTTAATAGTAACCTTATCACATCCCCCCAAAGAGCTAAAGCAATCACCTTTCAAAGACAAAGGCCTTGTGGAATCTACATTCTCTAAGCAACAGTTCCTGTAAGTAAAGACCATGCACCCTAAGGTTAATGTCGAATTAAGATAACAATATTAAATTATAATATCCTTAAATGGCACCATTTTTCTAACATTAACCTAATACTCTGGGGCAAGTTCAAGTTTGGAACTGATAATGTGACATTTAGCTCCTGTTCTTTTGACTGTAGACTCCCTGGCTTTTGTCAGTTTATGTTACAACATCCCTGTTCTTTAAACAGTCTTTTTTGCCTCAACAACAAAAAAATTAATTTCCTTGTTTTGTCTTTAAAAATCACTCATGAGAAAAATCCAGTTATAAAACAGTGCTGATTTTCTCCAGAGACCAGGATAACTTGAGCCATGACAGTTCAGTCTCCTAGACAAATATATTATGAATTTGAGAAGTTTTAACAAATTTCTTCTATTTATTTAATTGGGGACCTGGACCCAAACTAAAATTCAGTCTCTGCCCATTTCAAAGAGGAACACATGAGACAGCCCTAAGCTTACACCCACAGTCTTCCCTCATCCCTACTGAAAATGGACCCGAGGACAATTCAGCCCTCCTAGAGCAAGACCCTCAGAGCCCAACATCACAGAGGCCAATCTGAAACTGACTGGGAATATATATTGCATATGACAGTTCACGTCACAAAGCCATCCCCTCCCACAAACATCTGCCAAAAGAATGCAATTTCCTTTCTCCAGACCAACATAGGACTCTTTTTATGCTCAACTTTTGCTTCCTGGCATTTTCACATCTGTCATTAAATAAATATCTAGCCCGAAGTTCGTGAGGACTTAGACATTGCCTTGTCCTCAGTGCCTGGCTCAGAGTAGGTGCTCTTTTGTTAAATGAGTGCTTGTTATGGCCCACGTTGATTTACAGAGTCTCCGTTTTCATTTTAAGATGCTTCATGTGTGCCGAAGAGCAGCCGAGCCTAACACAATATTTTTGATTTCTGACTTGTAGGAGAGCAAACTCCTTCTAGCCTAGAAGTATCTTAATATTTGTCTTTCTTTTTCTAGGAAGACTTCAGATAGACACTACTTTTCACCTGGTCCCATGCAAAATGCTGTGGGTTTCATTTTCCAGTTGAAGCCACTGTATTCCCTATGGCAGAAACCAACAATAAAGCAAGCAGTAAATTCAAAATTAGTCAACAGTGGTTTTCAGTTTTAATTTAGACAGACTTCCTGTTCCTATGGGAGCTTTCGAACCCCATAAGCCAAAGGGGTCTAGAATGACAGACTGTTTTCTTGTTTTGGGGGTTTTTAAAGAAAAGTAAATTTTTCTCAAAATAAGATTTATTAGGTGTGGAAAATGTTATAAAATGGTTTTTCATATCTTAAAAAAGGCAACTTTTAAGATCTTTAGTGCTTGCTGTGAGGCTTTTGACTCTTTAAAACTTAAAACTAGCTATTTGGAGAAAAGTAAAAACCAACTTCAGGAATCTCAGTCAACACAGACCTCAGCTTAAAGAACAGTGGTTCTCTGAAGGACTCTGCACATTCCTCATGAGTAAGAGTTAGAAGCTTGAGAATTCTAGCAGTGCTAGAACCAGGGCTCTGTCAAGTCACTGTGGTCAATCACCCAACCTCCCCCCCCCACACACCACAGACTGGTCATGATTACTCAGTGAAGAAAAAGGGACTGTTTTGCTCTTGAAATCCCAATTATATTGCCACCAAATAATCCACACTTTGTAAATATCACAAGCATGCAGGAAATCATGAAGATGTAAATTTCTCGAAAACAGTTCTTTTCCATATCAACACCTCACAGAAAACCCCATTATCAAAAATCAGTCTAAATCCTAATCAAACCTCAGGTTCCTATGAATTATCCCTCATGCCCAACCATGAGCTGCAAACATTTTTGATAATTTGCATCCATGAAATGACCCACTGACATCATTGAAGTTGAGCTGCAGTTTGTGGGTCCAGAGTGCATCATGACACCCACAAAGACCTCCCTTTATACTTGTTGCAGACAACATTCTTCTTTTCAAACCCTGCCTCAACTTCTCCTTAATGCATTTCTGTTTTCTTCACGTAATGTGATTTTTCGTGGTGAGCTTTTCGGCAATTGCTCTCCATCAGCAAGACCTACCCACCCCTACCTTTTTTTCCCTTTACTACTGGTCCTCCCCTCCAATCCACTTGTCCCAGAGCACATAGATACTCTCAAGGCAGTTCTCTACCTGATGCTTTTCTTCAGGTTTCCCTTAGTGATCAAGAGGAAACAGCCGCACGCAGGATAAGCCATATCAGCCACCTCTGTCTGGTGTAGGTCATGGTGATTTAGTCCAATCTTCTTAAGGCTCTAAGAACACAATCGTCTAACTCTAAGGAATCAGAAATAAAAATGCTCTGTGTGACCTGTATCCAATATTCTCAATGTCTTTGGGAAAGTTTAGGCCAGCTCCTTGGGGCACCCTTCTTGCCGTATTTCTCATTTTAGCTAACCGACCTGCTTATAGTCAGTTAAATGGAGTGCTGAGTGGGAATTACAGGGAATTGACAATGGGTCAGCAAGCCAGATGTCTATGCCTGAACATCTGATCCACTCCTGATGAATTAAGTTTTAGAAAGACGTTCAACAGGCATGACATCAAATTATTCTCCCAGTAGAAGAAAATAATTAAAGTGACAGCAAATGCTCTAAATGCAAGCCAGATTTTAGAATAATCTCTTCCTTTTTCTCAGAACTAAATCTTTGAGAAGGGAAAGGTTATTTTTAACTTGATCTTGAATTTTTAAAAAGATAGCTTTTAGAAGTTAAGTAGAGAATTTCATAAGAATACACTGGGTCAAATTTTTTTTCCCCAGACAAATCGAAAAAAGAAGATAGAAGAATTACTTGCTGGCAAACTAGTAGAGGATAAAGTCTCATCCTCTATGAGTCGCAAGACCCTAACTACAACCTCCCTATTTAGAGGACTATTCAAGCTGGGGCGCCTGGGTGGCTCAGCGGGTTAAAGCCTCTGCATTCGGCTCAGGTCATGATCCCAGGGTCCTGGGATCGAGCCCCGCATCGGGCTCTCTGCTTGGCTGGGAGCCTGCTTCCTCCTCTCTCTCTCTCTCTCTGCCTCTCTGCCTACTTGTAATCTCTATCTGTCAAAAAAATAAATCTTAAAAAAAAAAAAAAAGAAGAAGACTATTCAAGCTAAATCAGGTTGGCCAACCACATCACACAGGATAGAAAGGAAACCTCCAGATGGTTAAGTATCTCAACAGCTCTATGCCCACTGGAAGATTTTTTGCTGAAATGAATGATTGTATGCAATTTTTGAGGTTAACAGGAAACAAGTTAGAAAGTAATAAATATTCACTGAGCAGCATTATTGAGAGTTAATCTATAGGTTCTGTATTGGGATGCAAGACGGGTGGTAGTCCTTATATGCATGGAATTCGGGATTTAATTTCAGAAACGACTTGTAATATATCTGATGCCATATCATGTTACTGCTTCTTCCAATACTACCACTGATAATAAGAATTATCTCTATTTTTGGACCCTTAGTATGTATGCTAAGCATTGTGCGTAAATCAGACCGTATTTTATCGAGGGAACATGAGGTAGATAATACTGTCTTCCCTTTATCAAGCAGGGAATCCAGAGTCAGAAAAGTTAGGAATCTGCCCAAAGTCAAACAGCTCCTCAGGAGACCCATTCTACCGAGCCCCCAAATTTGTCTTTAATCACTATTCTGTGGACACCCAGCACAGTTCTTAACAAGGGACACGTGAACTTGTTTTTAATACAATACGGTTTGAAGAATATTGTAAGTCAAGTAATTATCTAGTTTGTATCTTCATGTTCACATGTGAAGAAAAAACTTCTGTTGTCCCAGGAATTATTGTTGTGCTTTGCATTTCTAAGAGCATATGTTAAAACTAAAGAAAATTCCTTGCAGATGTAAGGCATGGGCTGGTAACACTTGTGATCCCTGCCTTTCAGTTGGATGCTACAGTTACCTCCCCCAACCACCCCCACCACCGCCACTTCTCATTACACAAAAGGGTTAGGTTTTCTCATCAGTTCGTAAGTCTCTGTTCTAGGACATGCTCGAAGCTTCACTGTTGACAAGCATTTCTTCGGAAAGGGGTCTGTGGCATAAAACTTCTTGGCCTTATTTCACTTGTGATACTTGAACATTAAGAGCAAGACAGAGGGCTTCAGCTTAGAAGACAAGGCAGGCAGCTCTGGTTCAAAGATGTGAGGACTCAGTAGGTTTCTACTCTCCTCTATGCAATCATTTCCATAAAGGCTGTGTCAGCCAAATAGGATTTCCTATAGATTGTGGGTTACCAAAACATTTCACTCAAAATGCACTTTTACGAAAATAGAAAACCTGTAAAATTACAAAGTTTACAAAAGACTTTAATTCCTACAATGGCCTGAGGGTTAAACACACGCGCACACACACACACACACACACACACACACACACCCCAGCTACAGTTCTAAAGAACCCCTTCAATAATTAGTTAATACTACAACTGCAGAGTGCAATTTATCCAGTGATAGCAATAAAATCACCTACTGTTGTAGACTTGTTGCTTTGAAATGCCCATCTCTTCAAGTGCCCCAGGCCTCCCCTTCCAAAAGAAAAGAAGAGAAAAGAAAAGAGAAAATTAAAAAAGGAAAGAAAGGAAAGGAAAAGAAAAGAAAAGGATAGAAAAGAAAAGAAAAAAAAAAAAAAGGAGGGTAGGGGCTGGAAAGCCCTGGGGTGAAAGAAGACTCCTAACCTGGGACTGGGGTTATCTTAACCTCTTCTCTGCTATTTATTTAAGTTGTGTGTACAGCCAAAAGGAAGCCACCACTCTGGGGTCCCTAAGACAGCTTAAATCCCCGTGACCCACTTAACACAATAGATTGTTTTAATCAACTCGTGTCCTGGCACCATCTCGAAGGGAACATAAACAGACGCACACATCGCTCAGATCTGCTTTTTCCAGCAGGAGATCCAATTACCTATCAGTGGTCGCCTCTCTGCCCTTGTATCATTTAAAGAGAGATTTTAACCCCCAACGTCGGAGCTGTATTTCTGTGTAAAATTGCTGGGGTTCAAAGTAGGCAGAGGAGGAGAAGGCGGCAGCAGGATTCAACCCGGGGAACCATTCAGGCCAGCTCCGGGCGCGCTGCAAGAGCTTCTCAGCAGAGGCCCGGTCACCTCCTGTCTGCCGCCGCCTCGCCCGGGGACTGTCGCCAGAGCCCGCTGCGGGGAAACACCCGGCTGGGGCGCCCCCAAGGCGGACCTGGGATCCGAAGGCAATGCCAAGCCAGAGCGATGGCGCGTCCGTTCTTCCCAAGCCTGAAGTCTACAAATCGCTCCGGCCGGCAAGGTGACAGCCCCGACGCCCCTCCGACCCCGGGCCTGGTGACGGGGTCACCGAGACGGAGAGACGACTGGGGCGTCTACGCCGCCAGTCCCGCGTCGTCCGTCGCTAGCGAGGCTCAACGAGGAAGGCGTGGGCCTCTAGGACACAAACGAAGGAGTACAGGGGAAACGGGACGGGGCGGCTTGGCGCTACCTGGCCCCCGGACGTCCGCGCTTCAAGCGAGGTGCGCGTGGCGCGGGGAGAAGTCTGAAAGAGGGCACCCAGCGCCCACGCGGGCCCAGCCGGCCGGTGGATGTGTGCGGTGTTTGTGGTGTGAGCATTGCAGGCTCGCTGGACTCTGGGTCCCCGACCGCGCACAGCCCTTCAGCGGACCCGTTACCCGACGCTTCGGTTTCCATCGCGGCCGAACTCCGCGGCTCTGTTCTCGCCAGAGTCTCCATCTCACCTTACGATGGGCCAGTGGACCCACCGCTGCGTCTCCGGTTCCTCCAGCCCACAGCGGGATCACACCTGGGACTCCCACCGGAGCCCCCAGAGGTCCCGAGCGGAAGCGCCGGGCTTCGGACACTTGGCCCCTCTCAGTGCGGCTGGCCCCGAGGTCCGGGGTCCAGCCGCAGGGCCCCGCTGCTGCCCACCGCTCCCGCTCGCCACCCCTCCGGGCGCCCACCAGGGCTCCGCGCCTCTGAGGTGCCGGCCGGGTTGGCAGGAGCTACTGCCACACGCACCAGGAGCGCATTAGCTGGGCCCCGGGATGTGGAAGTGGGATGCGAGATAGTAGCTCTCGCTCCTGACATTCCTCCTTGCCAGGCTTTCCACGCGGACAGCGCAAGGTGAGGTTACGGCAGCCAAGGCGGTGGCGGGCAGGACCCTGGAGTTTTCTGCATAATTCGCCCTGGGGAACCGGGCCTCGGTCTGCGCGTCTGGAGGGCTACCGCTCGTCTGCACCAAGCGGGACTCGGGAGTCTTTTGACGGGACCCCTGCGCGCTCGCGCGCGCTCTCCCTCTCTCTCCCATTCTCTCACTCACTCTGACGGGAGCCTCTGCACTCACCTGTCAGTGCTGCGGGTCTCCGGGGCCTGCGCTCTGGACGCGGGGCGCGGTGTGCGACCGCGGCCCGAGCCGCCCCGGCTTGGCGCGGGGTCAGCCAGACAGAGAGTACGGCTCTCGCTGCACACTGGGTCGCCCGGTCCGCGGAGGGCGCACCGAGTGCGGGGCATCGCGCTGTCTCCGGTTTAAATGCCGGCAGCCGAGCCGGACGCCCGGGGCCGCGCCTCTCCATTGGCCAGGCGCCGCCGCCGCCGCGGGACCCGCTATCCGCCCCCTTTCCCGGTACTGCCCCCGCCCCCCCGCACCCCTCCTGCCTCCCCGCGGGGTCCCCTCTCCGCCTGCCTCGCCTCTTTGTCTGCTCCCCCCGCCCAGGCCGGCTGGGAGAGGTCACCCCAGGGAACCGCGCCTGGAATGCACAGCAAATCACATTTTCCGCTCCCGTTGGAGGGGGAAGCGCGGGAGGAAATCCCCCCGGCTCCCGGCCCCTCATTCCTCCTCCGCCCCAGGCCTGGGCTTTTCCTCTAGCCGGCCCCGCTCCGCCTGCGTTGGCCCCGCAACGCGCTCGGTCGCAGAGGCTGCCCCGGAACGAGCAAGATCTCCGTGGGATCTCGACAGACGAGGAGGCTCTGGCCCCGTGGCGGGAGCGGGCCTGCAGGATGCTCTGGTTGAACGGTCACCGCGGCTCCGGCGCGGCTCGGCCGGAGGCCCCCAACTTCGAGGGCGCTGACCCCCGCGCCCCCGTTAACCCCGGCGGGCTCGCCGGCCGCCAGCAGGAGCCTGTCTCCAACATGACACCCTCCTCTCCTCGCCCGCCGCGGGTTCTTTCAGCTCAGATGCTGACAGCCTCGGCCCGGGAGTGTACAGAAGGGAGTACCAAGGGGAGAGTAAACCTGAAAGGAACCTCGCAAATCCAGGTTTCCATTTCTAAGCCATCTTTAAACGGGAGCGAACAACAGCTATGCGAGAAGAGGCTTTCTGTAGCATGTTCAAGATGAACAAATCAGGAGAATAAAATGTCAGGCGAGGAAGGTACTTCCCAGGAATATAAGACCAAAAAAAAAAAAAAAAAAAAAAAAAAAAAAACCGTTTGTGAAAAGGCGGCGTCACATTCTGTATTTATTACTGAGAACCCGATGGATAGCAGCGAACACACTCAGTGCATAAATATTTTTCGAAAGATGAGCGAACACTTTCATTTGTTCTCTTAGCTTGAAAATTGGTTCCTCAAAGAAGCCGTAAATTCTGTGTGTCGAAGTTATAGCCCGTGCAAAAATCAACCCGGCTGCGAGGTCTGCAGACCGGCTCCACCAGCCAGGTCAGATGATGGCTTCGGAAAAGAAAAAGAAAAAAAAAAAAAAAAAAAAAAAAGGTTATAGAAGGAAATGTGAAGGTGCCTGTGCTCACTAAAGTAAAATAAACAAAACAATGAAACCCAACAAAAGGTACTTGGGAAACAGTCCTGATTTAAGCACTTGGCTAAGAAAACAAAACAAAACCCCAGAACAGCATGATTTTTTTTTTTTCTCTTTAGGCAGTCATTGTGAGGAAGCAGCCAGAAACACTGAACACCTACTAGATACTCTGAAGAACTTGAAATCAATTTTTCAAAATAAATGAAACAAGAAGGAAGTCTGCAATAAATCAATGTCTGTCTAGAGAATCTTCATCAGGGGAATGTTTTGTTTGTGGAGTCTGCAGTTTCTACCCATAAACTGGGTTCTCCACTTGAAATTTAGTTTCCAATAATTTTTTGTTATATCATCCCATGCAGTTTGTAGTTGCTTGCAGAAGATGAACATTCAACAGTGCTTAAAGGTTGGGCTGGAGGAGATTAGGGGAGGTCAGAAATATACAAAATGTTTAGACAAGTAACTGTCCAGTCAAAGCCCACCACCAATTTGTAGAAGCCAATTGTTCTCTTTGGGGGTCAACTATGCCTCAGAAGAGAAAGGGGCATATTTTACAAATGCCATTAACTCCTAATTTAAAATCAATGTTTTGGTCACCTTTTTTTCCCCCCTGAAACTCATAAAAACTGCCCCAAATAAAAATACATTGACAAGGTTTTCCTTCCAAATTGGAAGTAATTGTTTTGGAGCACTGAGACTGTAGTTTGATATATCTCAATCTATCTCTGCGGCTGTTTGTATCTCCGTCTGGTAAATGTTGAGATCACTATGACCCCTCCTCGGAAGGCTTTTGAGACCACAGTGTCTACAATACAAACACTCCAGCCCTCACGCCACCACTCCACAGTTCTATCCCATTTCACCGAGCCCAGTCTCTTTAGTTTCACTCATCTCTCCCTGTCACTACAATGGAGGCTTCATGATGGCGGAGACTTTGTCTATAGTAGTCACTCAGGTTACACCAAGCTCATAGAATACAATGCCCAAAACAGACTTAGGATTCAACAAATAGTTGTGAACTAGGAATGTTCAGCCCACGCCCACTAACTAGGATTAGCGACTGAGCTGAACTACAACCATCATGAATGGACCCTCACCTCACAGAGTTTATAGTCGAGAGTATTTGTAAATATTTATATAGATATCCAAGCTTTTGGCCTCATATTTGTGTTTCCACAGCTCTCAACCCGTCATTGCAAACCATTATCCAATCAGGGTGAAGGCATAAGAGTAAAACCTCTTCAGGCCTCTTTAACCATAATTACATAATTGAAACCTGCTCTTAGTAGGAGAGGGAAGAAGTAGAAGGACTCCATGTAGTGAAAGTTAAAATTTTAAATCTGGGATGTCTAAACAGTGATCACTAAGTGATAAATGTCACTTACAGAAACAACTTGCAAATTACTTTGAGGCTTTGAGAAGTTATGTCATGCTCAGCGACTGTTTTTATTAAAGGAGTATCTATTTCTCTTGTTCTGCTCACCTATCTGTAGCGTGTGTTTGTCTCCATCTAACTCCCAACATGTTAAGACGGGGTTCCTCTTTCAGATTTGGGGAAGAAACTTGAAGGCCTTCGTAGGGAAGTTTTTGCTCAAAAACCGCAAAAGCTGTTCACCCAATTGTGGAGATGACATATGGCATCTTGCATTGGATTAAAGAAGAAAAAAAGCCACTCACCCATCTGGAACTGACCTTGGTGCCCTTTCTAAAGGAAAAAAAAAGAAATGTGATGATGAACCTGACAATGGTTAAAGAAAAAGGGATTCGCAACCGTCAAATAACAGCTAAATGATTCCTATCTAGAATGAATTTCACTTATACACTAGTAAGAAAAAAAAAACTCCTCAAATCACCCAGTAGGAGTTGGCAAAGCACATGACTGGGCACTTCACAAAGGTAGAAACCGAATGACCAATAGACGTGAAAAGGCACTAGATTCTACTAGTAAATAGTAAAAACGCAGACTGAAGTAAGAAGATGCCCTTGCTGAGCTCGCAGACTGACAAAGAGTTAAGTCTGCCACTATCCAGTGTTAAAGAGAATATGGAGAAGCAGGCACTTAATGCAAAGGCAGTGAGAGTGTATTGGTAGGACCACTGCAGAGAGTAATTTGTGGACACGTGATAAAGTTCACCATGCCCCTAGGATACCACTCAGCCATTCTACTTCTAGGTAAGCACCTTACAAGAACTTGAGCACATGTAGGAGGCCTAGAATTGCGTGAGCACTTTCACTGCAGAATGATTTGTAATTGTCTCAGCTCAGGGTCAACTCCTGGCCATGACTTGCTCTCTGTGCATAAGCAGCAAAACATTGACCAGTGTCCAGTATATGAACAATGCATGTACATGTGAAAATTCCAAACAATGCCGCCAAATACATGCATGTGAACAAATAAATCGTGCGGACAATTTTAACACTGTTGGGACCTAATTCCATACAAGTGTTTATTGTGTACATTACCATGTGCAGTGCAGTATAAAGAAGGCAAAAAGTCTGGACATGGTCCTTCACAGTCCTTACATGGACCCAGCAGAAAAAAAGCACTGAATTTGGAGGCAAAACAAATTTCTGACTCCTCCTCGTAGGAAATGAGTGCCCCTGGGTTAGATATTTAAACCCTCTGAGCCTAAACTCAATCATCTGTATTATAGGAATGGTAATAATACCTACCTCTGGGTAGATGACGGAATTAAGTACAGTGAGCTCCGTGAAAATGCCAGACACATAACAGATGCTTAATAAACAGGAGTGACTGCTTGGATACTCTAGAGCAGTTGGAAGCTGAAACAAAGACAATGGAAATGTAATATCAGCATGGGTCATGCCTTAGGTTATCTTTATACTCACAGTGCTTAATGCACTGGATGGTACGTAATAGGCAGTTGATAAAGTTACTAAATGAGTACGTACAGAGGGGAAAGGAAGGAAGTGACAGTGACAGAGGGAGGGAGAGGATGAAGGGATGTGGGAAGGAAGAAAAGGAAAGGAAAGGAGGCAGGGAGAGAGAGGGCAAGAAAGGAAAGGCAGGAGTGAGGCGGGGGCGGTGGGGAGGGAAGGGAAGGAGAGATACCCTTCCAGTAAATGGCACAGCAGCTTCTATTTTTGGTAAGACCAGAAAATGGCATAAATATCCTAGAGGGGGCACAGGCTGAACAGCAAATCCCCCTGGCTCTCTTTTGCCTGCGTCATAAGAATCACTTAGACCAAAAGTTAGAGTTCTCCGCAAGTGTTCACTTCAGGGGCAGAATCTGAGAAAGAATCCAGAAGATGCCTGAACGCATAGCAAGAGAGGCTGGGCTTCCCATGTGGAGGGCTGCTGGCAGAGATGTGGGAATGCAGCAAGACAGAAAGGCAGACAGAAATGGATTTCTCAGCAAAAAAAAAAAAAAAAAAAAAAAAAAAAAAAAATTCACATACCCAGTATCCAAATATAACGGAACCTGCTGGAAATGAGGCTCCCACCTTCATCTGCAGGCTGGATGGCTCGTTAAGTCTGGAAAGTTCCTATTTGTTTTGAGTTCTTTGATGCCACGTCACTCTTAGAAAAATTTGGATGGAACTTTAATTGGTTATTGATTCCCTGCTTTTCCTTAGTGCTTGTGGGTCTTCATTTTCTAAATCTTTCTACGTACGCTTTCCAAGAAAAGCTCATTCTGCTGCAATTTTAAAATGCCAGGGCTTATTAAACTGAAGGTCCTCTGGGCTTTACCCCATTGTCTTTGGCTGCCCTGCCCCTTTCTTTTACTTTTGGCTTATTCAACTCATTTCCAGGTTTTGTTCCCTTGAGATCTCCGCTGTTCAATAGGGGCCATGTTCTAAGATTTACCTTTTCACTTTTTTTGGTCCTTTTCTAAGGCATGGACGCTTATGTGTCATTTTGCTCTTGCCATAACTGTCTTAACCAGTCACTTGTCCTGCACTGCATCTTTTAAAAGATTTTATGACATTATAAATACATGATAAACTCTTCCTGGAAAACTAAGAAAATTGAAATCTCTTATAATCCCACAACCCCTAAATAACCACTGTTTACACATACACAACACACACACATATGACACATATATACATATATAGGTTTCCTTCCAGCTATGTGAAGTATATGTGTGTGTCTTAAAGTTGGCTTTGATTAACTGCTTCATATGTACTAAACACTAGGCTTTTCCTGCATTACCTAACTTAATCCTCACACCAATCCTATGATGGTACTGTTATTATTTGTTCTTTTTTAAAGGTGAGGACACTGATGTGCAGGGGAGTCGTGTCACTGTCTCCAAGGCACACAGCTGTATAAGGCAGAAGAGGAGGTCATGGCCAGCTGATTCACATACTCCCTTCGTTTACTTTCTACACCCGCTGTGATGTAGTTAGTGTCGACGTCGAACGCTGTTAGAACTGATATTTAAACACCATGATTACTTCACACACACAAAAAGCACACGAAATGCCAAGCAATTAAAGTAATTTAAGAGCCAATATCGTCAAGATATTTGACTGTGTAAAAGATGGACATATATATGAGGATTACAAGTTGGAATTCTACACGACTGTATTTATAAAGAATTCTGCACACGTGGCCGTTGACAGCTCAGATATGGCCTATCTTCTTGGGTTTTTTGTACAAACGCTGCCTTACTTGTGTTATCATTTTTTTTAAAGATTTTATCTATTTATTTGACATGAAGGGTGAGGTGGAGAGCACAAGTAGAGGGAGCAGCAGGCAGAGGCAGGAGAAACAGGCTCCCCGATGACTAGAGAGCCCAATGCGGGATTCCATCCTAGGACCCCGGGATCATGACCTGAGCCAAAGGCAGACGCTTAAACCCTTAACTGACTGAGCCACCCAGGCGACCCTCCATTATTATTGTTATTAGTGACACTGTAAGTATATTTTCTAAAATTAGGAGTTCATAAAGTAGTTCAGTACTTTGGGGACTAAGAGCAGAGAAGCATGAATCTGAGGGTGGAAAGTCAACTCAAGACCTGCTTTCCCTTCTAAAGATCAACATGAGCCCCTATGCTGATTTGCACTGACTTCACCAAGGATCTAAATTTAATTTTTAAAAAAATCTTGGTTCCTTCTTCACGACTTCCTTCCTTGGCTTAAAAGGTTGGATCGTCTGGAATATAATTTCTCATTCCTCTTTAAAAGAAAGACAAAAATGTAAACCATGGGCTCCTCACTGCTTACGCCAGAGCCCCAGAGCCGTACAAGAGTGCTTTATATAAACTAACCATTTGTCCATTAGTGTTTGTAAGGAGCTTCATAGACATACAGCATTTGCGACACACTCTCTAGAGAAATGTGCCTTTGGGAAGAGGATCAGACAATGAAGAGACCAATGGTGAAAGAAATTCCTCGCTACTGACTCCCAGAACGTGAACGGAAGTCGCCAGAATGAGCACTGAGCTGCATTTTCCCCTACGTGGAAGGTCGTGGAAGCAGGAGGGAAATGTTTCCAGAGACTCAGGAGCCTTGTCTGTAATTCATGTTCCTATATTCTACGTTACTCACCTGGGTGACAAGAAAGAGAAAAATAAAAAGGACATACTTTCGACGGGGCAAAATGGCCATGTGTCCCCAGCTCCTGGCTTCCAGATGATCTCCCTGGAGTCTCAGGGGCAGCAGGAATCTCCTGACGATTGCCCTCCCCATCAGTCTAAGCGGCCAGGGGATCTCAGGACGTCCCAGGGGCATGTACCTGTCTGCCCACAAGCCAGCTGCATTGTGGGGAAGTGCGGGGCTGAGCACAGGGCAGGCTCCTCAGAATGGTAAAGCATGGTTCTTAGTCACATGGTTCTTAGTCCACAGAAAGAAAAAACCTTTCTGAAAATAAACCATAACAATTCTTGCAGCAGCTACTCTGCTAACCAGAACAATCCATAATGTCTGTGGACAGATTAGGACATACTTCCCCTAGACAAATCTCTGTGACCACATCTCAGCACCAGCAACCTCAAAAAACCTGTCCAGCCAAAATTTGGGGACATTAGCCTGAGTTCCTTGATATGTTTCCAGTCTTCCTTGAAAGGAAGAGAGGGTGGGAGAGAAGGAAGGCAGGGGAAGAGAAGGGAAGGGAAGGCATTGATCCTTTCAAATAAGAAAGACAAATTATTTCAGAAATCAGCAGCTTCTCTAAGCTTTAGCTCTGTAGTTCTGAGCAGCTTCTCTCTTTTTTAAGATTTTATTTATTTGACAGAGAGAGAGATCACAAGTAGGCAGAGAGGCAGGTGGAGAGAGAGGAAAGCAGGCTGCCTGCTGAGCAGAGAACCCCATTCAGGGATTCGATCCCAGGGCAGAGGCTTAACCCTCTGAGCCACCCAGGCACCCCATGAGCAGCTATTTGAATAGCAGTTAATACCATGTGAACCCTGTGCTAGCAACCTAGGGGAAGAATCTTGTCACCGGGAAGAATTTCAAAGTGAGAGTTTGCTTTTCCTATAAACATTTGATACAGATGCACAGGTGCACAAATACCACTAAGGACGTGAAAGGAGCAGGAGACTGAGCGGTCAGTGTCTGCTCCTACCCTTGGGGTACCCTCAGGCTCACTCTCTGCAAATCCAACACTTGAACCAAGCACCCTGGTCCCTGAGCACATGTCCCCAGAGTCCCACTTCCATGCCTTTGTTCCGACTTCACTCCATTTAAGATTTCCTCCCTTCCTGTTGAATTCCTTCCCTTACTTCGAGACCCTGAGGCATTTTCTGTGATTACTGTCATGTTTTTTACTGTCTTTTAGACATTTCTTCTTGAGTTAAGGTAGACGGCGTGAGTGCTGGTACCATTTCTTTCCTCATCTTTGAGCTCCCCGCAGGTCTAGCACAGTGCCTGGAAAGAGAAGATGCTCCCTCAGTAGATGTTGGTGGAACTGGAAGAAAGGATTTCGGTTAAAATAAAGGAGGCTGAGTTGAATCATAATGAAAGTGCTCCAAATCTCATGATTTCCACTTTAGCGCTCTGTTGATCGCATGGCCTCTGAGAGCTTCCTCAGAACAGTGAAGTGTGAGAGTCTATTCACAACGTGGTTGTCAGTTGTGGCCCTTCAGGTACGTGGGTGGGTGACATGCCTTCACTGCTGCCCCCCACTCCCCGCCCTGTCACCGCCCAGACCTCTGGGGCCGGCCACCGGCATGTCTCATCTTCACTGCTCTCTTCAGTCCCTCTGATGCAGGCGCACGGCCGCTGACTCAACTTCTCAAATCACATCGCAGATCATGCCCTTCCCTTCCCTAAAACCCTTTCTCCCTGGCTCTTACGAAACTTGGAAATTATTTGGTTTGCTAGTTGGCTTCGTTTTCTTCTGGCTCCCTCACATGCCTGCAAGTTCTGTGGGGGCAAGAAACATTTCTGTCCCATGCGCTGTCCCCCGGCCTCTAGTGAGGAGGCTTGGAACATACTAGATGCTTACAAACCTTTCTTGAGGGAACCCATAAAAATGCAGAGTTGTTAAATCATTCTCTTTCATGCTATAAGCCCTGCTCCACCTCCCACTCTCTTTGTCCCTGCTTCGTGTTTCCACACTTTGACTGGCACTCACTGGAAAAATGAACAGGGCATGGCTCTGGAGCTGAGCCCTCCAGCAGAACCATTGTCTTTAGTTCTGTTGTGGAATCAGAAAGCACATCGCTGTGCTCTGTGCGCACCCCACCCATCGAAGAACAGCCAGCAATTGTGGCACAGACTCGCCCTTGGAACTTCTGCCGCAGCTCTAGAAACTTCTCTTGTAAAAACCAATCGTGAGACAACATTCCAAAGACCCCAGAGATGTGGCTCAGTGTCATGGCCTGTCAGATGAGAGAGTATCCACTCTCCTACAGGTATCATGATCAAGTTTTGTGAGAAATGCCTAAAGTACTCTTCCCCCTGTTTCTGGAACATCTTAAAGACTTGTTGGAGGCAGGTATTTTGGTGTTCTCTGCCTGGTCAAACAGAGCACAAAAGACAGACGGTATTGAATAAAAGAAAGAACATTTGTGCATGCGGCCAGGATGCATGCACATTTTGCTACTGGTTTTGTTTACATTTTTTTTTTCTCCAAACAGAGTCCCATAACTAGCTAAGTAATTGTTCAAGGCATCCATAGTTTCAAATGTCTGCGCTTTTTTTTTTTAACTATTTATTGATGGAGACCTGAGTAGCTCATCTTAATTCATCTTGGGGAATCTACAGTGTGGCAGAAGCATTTTATCACGGTGGCTACGGCTTCTGAAAGCATAGTTTCAAACCACAGGAGTGTCTGATGACCATCTGAGGGGAGGTGGGCCGATTAGGAAGGTCTGGGGTTTTAGAAATAAATAAATATATATATATATATTTTAAAATTAAAATATTTATTTCTAAATATTTTTAGAAATAAACCCATGCAGGTAATGCCAAAGCCTGTTTTTCCAATCTAGAAGGATTTTCAGAGGCTCCTTGTGGCCGCAGTAGTTTGGAGGTGGGTCCCACAGCATGGGCATTCTTCCATTCCTTGACTCTACCCCCAATTCCCTCATCTTCGCCCATTCCCATGCTATTTGGTTGTAACTTCAGCCATTGTTTCCCCATAGATGACCATGTCTCAGAGTCACTGGACGAACTTAAAAAATATTTGATTCTCAGAGATTGCTCTCGACTACTGCATCAGAATCTCCAGGGCTTGGGCCCAAGAATCTGTGTTTTTACAAAACCCTTATGATGATTCTGGCAAGTAGCCAGGATTGGGAATCACTGTTATAGTGGAAAGAATTCCATTTGCACCTAAACTCAATCAGCAACTACTTAAGCAACTTTAGACAGGTCAGCTCTTGGAACACCAGGAAAACAGATGAAATGACACATATAGGTAATAGAGTTGTTGCAGAATTAAATGGAATTACGTATGTGATCTCTGCATTTATGTGTGTTTCGTAGATTGAGTTAGTTAATACTCTGCTTGCGACCTAGAAGCTGCCCAGAGTCTTTGTCTGAAATCGTGTTGAGCTTCCTCTTCAGGGTTTAATTCCTTATGAAACTTGGTTTCTCCCTTTGTCAGTCACCAAGCATAAGGCCATATGTAGATGAATCATAAGCCCATCATGCCATGTGTTCTAAGAGCCTTCCAAGTTCATTGCTACAAGAAACGCTCAACATTTAATGCATATTGTTTCTTGATATCTCTTTCCAAATTGCCAGTACAGTTTCCATTTCTGGGAAATTACATAGACATGTCTGGATCCAACCCTTTTATCTTTGCATTTCCAACTGCTCTGTTTTCCTTCTTTCTTCCCATCAAATTCTCATATTTTGACAGTTTTAAGACCAGCTCTTCCTTGATCTTTTCCTTCCTATAATACATTGAATTGAAATGAGCCCATTCTCCTTGGTGTGCCTTCTTTCCAAACACAGAGTACTCTGAAGTTCAGATTCTCTTTCTGTGAGTGGGTTAACATCACAAAAAGTTTGTGGTTTTGTCCATCATAAACAAGAGTGTTTTAAATGAACTCTGCTTCTTTTCTCCAAGCATCACAGAAAGGTTGGGACACAGGGAAATGAATTTTTCAGTAAGAAAAGTTACTTATTAAAAATAGCGATGATAAAAGTATGTAAATTGATTTGGTAGGAAGAATTTGTAAAATGCTTTAACTTAAAAGGAAATACTCCCGTAGGCATCCACAGTGAATCAGAAGGAAACCACTCTGGTCTCTTGAAAAAGATGTTTACTCTGTTCAGTGTTGACAAAATGTATCCAAAAAAGTTCTTTCTGTTAAGAAGGGGAGGAAGAAGGCAAACTGCATGTGAAAGCATTTGATCCTATTTCATTTGGGAATGCTACAGCTTTGTTTGGGCACCCAGCTGATCTGAGCATATCAACAAATATAGTATTAGCCAGCGACCGTGTTTTGTGTTGAACACACCCATTTGTAAAAATAGAAGAAATACTATAGTCACATTTTCAGTCCTTTTCTTTATTAAAAAAAATAAGGCAATATGGTTTGAGTTGTGAATCCATTGAAGACATCTTTGATGAATCAACAGTCAGGGCATATGTAAAAAGTGATTTGGAAAATTTCTCATGGGTTGTGGGTGGGGATGGGGAGGAATAGACTGTTGGGGCATATGTCCATTGTCTTTCTGGTTCTTCCATTGACCCTCTCACTCTCTAAGTTCGTCTGCTGTTACAATAAAAATAACCCCCTCTCTCCTTTGCTTACCTCTCTCAGAGTTCTCTGGGATATGAGTGATTTGTTGCAGAGTAATCAGGCCTCATTGAATAACTGGTGTCATCTAAATATGATGCATTAGGGGTCACCTGGGTGGCTCAGATGGTTAAGTGTCTGCCTCTGGCTCAGGTCATGATCCCAAGGTCCTGGGATCGACCTCCAAGTCGGGTTCTCTGTTCAGCGGGGAATCTGCTTCTCTCTCTCCTTCTGCCTGCTGCTTCCCCTGCTTGTGGTCTCTCTGCCTCTCTCTCTCAAATGAATTAAAAAAAATATTAAAAAAAGCATAATGCATTCGTCCCCATCAGAGACTCTAGCATCATCCAATCTGCAAGCTTCCAAAAGCTGTGTAGGACAAATCAGCTAACAGCCCAGTTCAAAAACCAACAGCAATAAAAAAGCCAAAGTACAGTGAAAAAAATGAAAAAGAAAAACTTCCAGCTTCCCTGTTTTTGTTTGTGTCATTGGGCACTAGGGGGAAAAGTGAGTCCCATGTCAATACTAATGATAAAAGTTTGAGTTTGAGTTTTACTTACATCCTTGCTATAATTATTTATTTTCTTTAGAACATACTTTATTGTATCAAATAAGTAGGTTGGTTTCCTTTTTTGTGGGTTAAGCATCTGCCTTCAGCTCAGGTCATGATCCCAGGGTCCTGGGATGGAGTCCCACATCCCTCGCTGAGCAGGGAGCCTGCTTCTCCCTCTCCCTCGGCCTGCCACTCCCCCTGCTTGTGCACTCTTTCCCCCTCTCTCTCTGTCAAATAAATAAATAAAATATTTTTTAAAAAAGAAAGAAATACTGGCAACAAAATCAATAATCAAAAAATGAAATCAGGTGTGCCTGGGTGGGTCAGTCAGTGAATTGTCTGCCTTTGGCTCAGGTCATGATCCCAGGGTCCGAGGATGAAGCCCTGCATTGGGCTCCCTGCTCAGCGAAGAGTCTGCTTCTCCCTCTTCCTCTGCCCCTCCCCCTCCTTGTGCTCTCTCGCTCACTCTCTCTGGCTTGCTCTTGCTTTATCTCAAAAAAATAAATAAAAAAATTTTTAAAAAGTGAAATCACCTCAAACAAATGAAAGCAGTAGAACAATCTATAGGAAAAAAGAGAGAGAGAGAGAGAGAGAGAGAGAGAAGCCATTCCCTGACTAAAAAAACAAACAAAACAAAAATCCACAAAAAAGCACTCCCCCAAAATAAAAAAAATAAAAGAGGGTAATCTCTGAAATGACCACACTTTCTCATTAGGAGCTATTATAAAATGGAGAATTCGTGAACTGAGATGAGAATAACTAGGCTAGACCTTTGAATGAGGCTTCCGTTTATCTGGGTGTCAGTCACTCTTGTATGGGAAATACAGATTTCCTGATTATATACTGTAGACAAAGTAGAGAAGGAAAATATGATATAGACGACCTCACTCCTCAGAATAATAGTTTATGAATGCTGGCTTCAACTTGTGTATCGATTACAATCATAGTTAACATATAAGACCTTACCATATGTTAACCCTGGGACAATATTTTAAATACTGTCAGCTGACACAAAATATTTACTTCCATCAACTTCTATGTTCCTTTCTGTGTTACCAGGGCTAGAAAGCTAAACATGACATTAGCTGACTCCCTGGCAGTTAGGATTCTGGGAGCAAATAGAACACCAAATAGATACACTTCCACAAGATTTTGAAGATGGAAGACAAGAGAGAGAAACTATGTTTCTGCTGATATTTCTGCTATGAGAGGCAGTAGCTGCAGGCAAACTCAGCATTCCTGTGTCAAGACAATGGCTTTGGGGATGTCACACATCAGTCAGTCATCAAAGTGAGAGCAGTCAGCACTCCGTGATCTCTGGATCCCAGCTATGCTGGTGACCAGGTAAGCCCACCTGTGGATCCCTGCCCCTTGCCCCTCCACATATTTTTTTTTTTTAATATTTTATTTACTTGACAGAGAGAAATCACAAGCAGGCAGAGAGGCAGGCAGAGAGAGAGGAGAAAGCAGGCTCCCTGCAGGCAGAGAGCCTGATGCGGGGCTTGATCCCAGGACCCTGAGATCATGACCTGAGCCCAAGGCAGAGTCTTTAACCCACTGAGCCCCCCAGGCGCCCCGCCCCTCCACATCTTTAAGTAATTCTGTAATCACCCAATTCCTTGCATGAGATCACTTTGACCTGGGATATCCGGAGTGAAGTCTATGTTTCTTGCACTGAAATCTGACTAATTCTGAATTTGATATCCAAACCAAGATTTAATACAGAGGTTGTATTGTGGGGAACTTATCCTCACATCAATGGGATGAGGTAGGGATTACCCTTTGCCAGTTGTCAAATGGAAGAAGTAAAATTCAGTGGGATGAAATAACTTACTCAAGTCCACACGACTTGTAAATAGCAGAACTCAAGGTCAAATGCCAATTTAATTACAAAATTTCTGTTGCCTAACTACTCTGCTCAGCTGGGATGGTACAGGATCAAGTATGTAACGATTTGCATACAAACAGCTAAACATTGATTTCTGTATTTTTCTACAAACTATAGGAGGGAAGAGTCTGTATGTTGTACATTTTTGAATAAGACTCCCAAATCCCAGAGCATGGCTTAGTATTGAGTGCCTAGAATAGGTTCTTGGTAGATTATTGCTGAAAGAATAAATGAATGAAGAAAGGACGGTAATGTGACAAGTCCTACTAAGGAAAGTGACACTGAAAAATGAAAAATTCGTATGATGCCCTCCTTGTGGATAAGTCACTGTAATTGCCAAATTGTTTTCATTAAGATGTTTCTCACGCTTCATGTGTTGGGTTGTCTCTGCTAAGAGTTATTGCAAACGTTTTTAGGTTTCCTGTGTATACATTTTTGGTTTCTGTTTCTCAACAAGGTCTACTGCCATATTATTAAATTCATCAAACAATGGAACATTCAGTCTCTTAGGATGAGCTCTTAGGTCTATCCCATTCCAATCTGCAGCACTGCTTTTCCTAAAAGAATCTTTCCTTATAAGTCAGTATTCTGAAACCCAAATTCAAGGACCTATGTCTACTAGAATCTTCATAAACACCCTATCTTTGCTCACAAGTTTCAGAAGCCAAGGTGCGCCATCCACATATCTCTTGCCAGTTTTCACCATGGTTCCTTCTGCGCCCATTAGCAATCAAGTTTTCTTTCAGGAAATAGTTATGGTAACTCAGGCCACCCCCTTCTCGCAGGGCCAGTGGCCACCAAATCTGCTATATTTGTACACATTTTCTTTTAATTGCCAAACCGAAGTGTATTTTAGAAGGAAATTTGATCCATATGTTTCTGATTCATCCACAATGAAGTCACCAGACTCTTTGGAGAGAACAGCCCGACAGCCACAAAGTCTTTTCCTTTAGAAACAGTAAGTTAAGTAGGTAAAGAGCCAGCATCTCGAATCTTGCCATGTTTAGGCAGTTGGTAAAGCCCAGGCTTCGGGGAATATTACTTTTTTAAGATATACGCCCCTTCAGATAGGTCTGGCTTTCAGTGGACCTCATGAATGCCCTGGACATTCTTTTGAGGAGTGATGGAACTGACTCCTTTCAAGGACTTCTCCTTGGGGCTCTCTTCCAGGGCTCTAGGAAAGCTCCCCATCGACTGGCCAAAGTTTCCCAAAGTCGCTTTGTTCTAATTCCCAAAGCTGTTACCAGAGCATTTGGTAGAGTTCAAGGCGGCGTAAGCCCATTTGCTGCCGACATGGTTCCCAGATATTTCCAGGGTCAGAGGTCACAAGCAGATGAAAGCCTGTGGTGTAACCTGATGTGGAGCCTGCCCACAGATTCGCCTCAACGTAAGCAGGACCACTATAGTGGTCCGGTCCCCTTCGCTAAGAAATAGGTCACACACAGCACTCCCTGGGGTGCAGCACATTGAGATATTTGGTTAGAAATCTGAATTCTGTGCCCTGACACTTTTTAACTGCTGCCATTGGGCAATGCCTCAGGAAAGGGTGAAGGTCTACTGGCTGGTTCTGAAAGGACTTGAGAATCGTACACACAACTTGATGCCCGTCTGTCAACCCTACCGAAGTAAGAGGTGAAAATACCACCCTTCCCTCTTTATACATACTCTACATGATCAAACTTCTATGACTTCTTTAAAACATCCCACAGAGTTCATTCATTCAGCACTTACTGCTTTTGTCAGGCCCTTAGCCAGGTCCCAGGAGAGAAAGAAAAAATGGGTAGAGTGAGGCAGACATGTGATAAGCAAATAAGGATCTAGTAGCAATGTGTCCGGGGGCGGGGGGGAGAATGTCCAGGAGACCTAAGGGCCAGTTCCAGCTCTGCCACTTCCTAACTGTGGAGGTTTGGTTAAGTCATGTACCCTTCAGCCTCACATGCTTCGTGGGAAAAACGTGAGGAGGGAGGATTAAATGAACCACGTATATAAAATGTGCTCTGTGTAGATAGTAACACTTCTTATTATGGCCCGTTCCAGAGTGTGTATGGAAGCATGTGTAAGATCTCCCAGGAACACGGAGGAGAGTGCTAAGAGAGCCAGCACTAAGCACTACCTGAGTGGGGGGAGAAAATGACCTCTGTCCTGACTGTAGGTCTAGGGGAAAACTGCTGGGAAGGACATCTACCCACTGCATTGGGGTTCCTATTCTCCCAGGATTAAGCTTTGGTACTCTGACACAGCGAGACAAAGTGGGTAGATGCACCCAACATTGAGTTCATCTGCTTCACTGGTAGCTTCCAGGGCTCATAAGACCTGGAATTTCTCTGTGCCCTGAAATGTCAGCATTTCTAGTTCCCTGGCTCTTGCCCTTCGATTCTTTCTTGTCTAGATGACAAACTTGAACAGCCTTTGGCCTCGCCTGCACACTGTCCCTAGGGATCTTTCTAAAATACGAACTTGATAATGCCCGACCCCTTACAGAATCCTCTCGGCTCTCTCATCCTTCTCGATAAAGCCCACACCATTCAGTATTGCCCATTTGGCTCTCATAATGCAGTCTCTGCCTCTGTCACCAGGCTTACCCTGTAGCTTTGCCTGACCTGTTACCCCTTACATGACCACCAGACTGAACTCCCCCACGTGCTTTGGTCTACAGTTTTGCACATGCATGCATGCGTTTCTTTGCCTGAAGCATTCTTCCTCCTGGTTTTGAAAAACTCTTGGAGACTCAGCTTGGGTGTGACCTTCTGGCTTCCTCTCCCGATCCACCCATCGTGGGTCGGCCGCCCCTTTTGTGGGTTCTCGTTATACCTGCACAGATTTTGCTGTGTCTCCGGCTACCCTATCGGGGTTTTGGCACTGTGGGTTCCTTGGGCTCATAAGTCATTTTTGTCTCCCCACCTGGCACGGCCTTGATGCCTGAGGTATTTGTGAATGAATCACAGAACCTCAGAAAGAATCTCCGCTCTCCTCTCCACCCGTACGTGCGGAAATCCTCTCGGCAGAGTCAACCAGGTACCCCTTGGAAGGGCTCTTTCCAATGCCAGCTTCTCTAGTATTGTGAATCCCAGTATCTGAGAGAGGGCATAACTAGACCTAGTTTAACTCTGAGGGGTCCTTGGAGGGAGACCAGTTCTGCCAGCTCCCGGAACTGGATTGTCCTCTAGAAAGCAGCTGTGACTGGGCATTCAGCATGTTTTAACTTCACAGCCTGGCTCCAGAGCCCCACGTCAGCCATCCGGGGGACTGGGTCTGGCATCTCACTAGATAACTGTCTAGACATTAGGCAAGGCCAAGTTTTCGTGGTAACGCTATGGCAAGAAATGCCTGCGGCGGCTGACGGTGCTCAGGCAATCCCCACTCCCCCATTCCAGACTGATGATGGACCCTGGGGTTCTTAGGCAATTGTTTGGAGGAGCCCTGGGGAGGGAGATTCTGGACCACCCGCCAGGGATATGCTTGAATGATTACTGAATACATAAAAGACCACTGGGTTTATGGAGTGTTCTTGCTGATCGCATAGCACTGAGGAACCCAGGTGCTCCTTGCAGTTTGGATGCTCTCATGGATAGCTCCCTCTGCTCCCTTAAAATAGGTGTTTGCTGACTCCCACCGCCATTGTTAGAAAAGGGCTCCAGGTAAGGTCTGGCGAAACAGGTGCTATTCTTGGGTGTCAGAAAGAGCAGTAACTATTTTGTTTTCTTTTGCTTTCGTTTTGTAGTAATAATGAGATCACCCACTCTAGAAATGGGGGCTTTCACAGATGAGGTAATAACTAGGCTTTGGACGGGAGCTGCTGCAACATTCTGCCCAGTGGAACCCCGACTTGGCACCCTCTGCCTCCATCATCTTTATTTACCCCCCCGTTGGACCCCACGACGCCACCCCCGAAACGTTCAACTTTGCACACCACACTGGCTTCCTTGGTCTAGCTTTACTGCCGCTACCTTGGCATCTCTTCTCCCCACACACTCACCTTATACCTCCATCAGTATTTGGTACAAGTCATTTAATGAAACCCCCCCCCCCCCGGGAAGTGTGCTTCTCAACCATTTCCCACCCACATCCCCTACTATTCTCTCTCTCTTTTCTGTGCCTGCCTCCAAGCCCTAAGTATAATGGTCAACCACACCCTTCCCTCCCCCACCGCCCCCTAAGGATTCTGACATCTGCCCCGTCATCGTTGTCCCAGGAGGACTGACTTCCTCTAGCCATCTACCTGACATTTGCTATTTTCAATAAACGTTTCTGTTTTCTTGGCTCCCTTGTCCCTCTGGGCCAAGGCGGTGGCACCTTAGCTATCGCCCTGCGATGCTGCGGCAGATACAGAAGAACTGGAGACTTCTGGTCCCGGGGCCCCATGCCTCTGGCTGTGGCTCTTATCTATGACATTTCTCAGGGAAGCTTGGTATCTCTGAGAGGTTTCAAAGGAAGGGGGAGGAAGAAAGGATGGTTCTGCTGCCCTTTGTGTCCACCTGAGTAAATAAGAAAAGTCTCCCTCTCTCTCTCTCCCTCTCCTGGCAGCAGAATGGAGGTAATTCTCTTCTAGAATGTTCCCATTATACATTCCTCCAGTGCTAGGGCGGCCTGCCCTCCGCATGCTGTGTTAACTGCTCCCCAGGGTCTCCCGATGCTCATGCCCACAGTGGGAGTTCAGTCTGATGGTGATGGTGCTGGCGCCTAGCCTTACATTCTGGCCCGTGTTAAGTATTCATTTCTCTTCCTTCTTTCATCTTCTTTAGTTCGCTGTGTATGTGTGTTGGGAACAGATGGTGGGAAGAAATAACAACCCTCCTGGCTTTTAAGATCTTCGGCTGGAGGGGCGCCTGGGTGGCTCAGTGGGTTAAGCTGCTGTCTTCGGCTCAGGTCATGATCTCAGGGTCCTAGGATTGAGCCCCGAGTTGGGGGGTCTCTGCTCAGCAGGGAGCCTGCTTCCTCCTCTCTCTCTCTCTGCCTGCTGCTCTGCCTACTTGTGATCTCTGTCTGTGTCAAATAAATAAATAAAATCTTAAAAAAAAAAGATCTTTGGCTGGAGCATGGCAGAAAAACTGACAGATCCCAAAGGTGAGTTAATGACCCAGCTCCCAGGAGAACTGATGGGTTTCTTCTGTAGATGCAGGCCAGACTCCCCCAGAAAGAAATGGCCCTTTTGAATCGATCAGTCTGATGAAGGTCTCCCTTCTTTACTGCTTCAAGTCACCTTCCGCTTTCTATGAGAATCCCCTCTCCACCCAGGGACTCTGACTCCTCTCCGTCACCACCACCAGATTTTCTCTTCTGGGAAGACACTGCTAGGTCCCTGCACAGAATTTCCAGGGAAAGTCTCTTTATTAATCTTCCTGTTTGGTTCCTCACTTTTCCCATAGCTTTCTCTGGTAAAGATTTATACCTTATCCTACATTGTTATTTCTAGGTCAGTGCTTACCATACATAACCTACTCTTATATTTAAACCATTAATTGTGATTGTATTGTAGAAACTTCCAAATAATCACAAATGTAGAGACAGAAGTACAACAAATCCTCGTGTACCACGACCCAACCTCAACAGTTATCAATTTATGCCCAAACTTGATCTATACCTCCAATACCCCTCCCATCATCATTACCAGTGTCTTATTTTAAAGGCACTCCAAGACAGCTTATCATCTATAAATAATTCAGGATTTATCCCCAAGAAATGAGAGCTCTTTTAAAAAATGTATATTTATAACCATAATACCATGTGTTACCAAATATCCAGTCTGTCACTAGTCAATTGTCTCTTCAATGTATTTTTAATTTGACTTGAGTCGGGATACAAATAAGACTCACACATTGTATTTGGTTTGTTGTGTCTCTTAAGTCTTTTAAAATCTATAATAGCTCCCCCCACAACCTTTTGTTCCAATCACTGCCATTCATTCATTCATAAACCTAGGTCCCTTGTCCTATAGTCTCCCCCGTTCTAGATTTTGGTAACTGCTTCTCAGCGGTGTGTTTACCATGTTTTTCTACTCCCTGTGCTTGCTATTGGCAGAGACTTAGATCTAGAGGTTCATGATAAATTGTTATGGCAAGAATATTTTGTTGACATTGCTTCTCATTAGTCAGTCGCAGGAGGCACATAATCTCCATCTCTCTTTGATCTGATTTTCCAGTGGGTTCAGATGCTGCTGGCCTGATCACTAGCCATTAGGAATTGACTTCTTGGTTTTTCACCCACTGTTGTAGAAGCCATTGATCATGATTGACCATGACAATGCCCTTTTGAAATCCACGAGAGAAGTTATTCTGTCCTTTTCTTTCTTTCTCGAGGGCCCCTCATGACAAATTTTTATATTCCACAGTGACTGCCAATGTGGTTCACACCATGCTACTCTTGATAGTGATTTCTAACCTTTTGAGGGTCACAGATCCCTTTGAGAATTAGAACTTTATAAGAAGAAGAGAAAGAACATATACGCATGGGTACTCAGGAGTCCAGTTAGTGGCAGAATATCCTGGATCTCAAGTTAACCCTGCATCTACAAACTTGTGGTACAGCTTTGACTTTGCACAGAACCTGGGTACCTTGACCTTCTCCTCTCTAATTTGACTTTATCTCTCGCATTGATGAATCTGTCTTTTGTTCCCTGACTTCATGGTTTTTCCACTTCTTCAATTCCATTGGTCTTTAACTCCACTCAATTCTAACTACATTTTTATAGTTGTTCCAACTGAGACATCATTTATTATCACTTGAAAATTTTCCTTTGTCAAGAATCCAAACTACCCCCTCTACCCCCAACTGCCAACTCCTTGACTTTACTTTGGTCCACATGATTTCCTACATTCTTTTGACTTCTCAAATCATTGGTCTCTGCCCAATCCATAACAAAGTCTCTCATCTATGACAGGGCATCTCTGTGTGACTTTCTCTGGGGTTTTCAGATCTTTGACTTGTTTATGTTCTACCATGGGGCCCAGTCTCTTGTCTGCCATCTGCTTTTCTTCCAAAGGTGCTGAGTGTAGCAATGCTGACAGGGTCCTTATAAATTCAGACTATGTTAACGGGTCTCGGAGCAGTTCACCTTCTTCCAGTCATCTTTTTCTACTCCCCTATTTCTGGGGACCATCATGAACATCATCTCCTAGCAGTAACATCAGCATCGCCTAGAAAATTCTAAGTAATGAAAAATCTAAGGCTTATCCTTCTCCTATTGCATCAGAGTGTATATTTTTAAGAATAGCTCCAAGTGAATCCTATTCACATGAACAATCAAGAAGTACCATCTTATCTGTTCTCCACCTTGGTTGTTCCAAATTTTTCTCACAGTACTTAATTCTTGATTGCCCTGATGGATGACTCTATCAGGCAAGGTTCAATCAGGAAAATGGAAAGCACTCTAAAGATTTCAAACAGAAGGAATTTAACATAGAGAATGGGTCACAGGGCGATGGAGGGGCCAGGAAGCCACACAGGGGTGGGGGAAATAACCTGGGAATGAACAATAGGGCAGAAGCCATGGCCTCCTCCTGCTGCAGGGACCAGGGGAGGAGGCAACATGACTGGAGCCCGGATAGCATGCTCACCTAGCAGGAGATGGGTCCTTAGAGAAGATGCAGCTCCAGGGAGAGAAAGCACAATACCTTAATTCCTCCCATTCTTTCAACCTCTACTCTCCTCTCAGTGACCTCACATTAGACGTGGGCAGAGCTCTGCCGACAAGAGAGTCTTGGAAACCCAGCCTGCCTTTCAGAGAACAACAGGGCACATCTGAGGGCAAACAGGCCAAACACAGGCACAATGAACTTACCTCCTCCTGCTTCACCTACACTTCCGTCTTCCCGGTCTCAAAACATCTGCTTTTAGCCATTTTTCTTTCCTTCTGTCCAATCTCAGAAAAAGAGATATCCTTTGGTTTTTCTGTGAGAGTTAAAACTGGTAAGAAAAGTAACTAAATGCCAACAAAACACAAGATTCATGGGGTAAGCCCTCCCAGCTCCGCAGGGCTCTAGGACACGCGGGAATGATCTTCGGGAATCCGGTGGCAAGGGCGCTTCGGAAATCATGCTGTGAAATGTGGGGAAACTGCCTGCAGGAGCTCTCTAGAAAAAATGTGTCCTGCTTTGAAAAAGATGCCGATGCCTTTCTTGATTTTTTTTTTTTTTTAGATTTTTTATTTTTATTTATTTGACAGAGAGAGAGATCACAAGTAGGCAGAGAGGCAGGCAGAGAGAGAGGAGGAAGCAGGCTTCCTGCAGAGCAGAGAGCCCGATGTGGGGCTCGATCCCAGGACCCTGAGATCATGACCTGAGCCGAAGGCAGCGGCTTAATCCACTGAGCCACCCAGGCGCCCCGCCTTTCTTGATTTTTACAAATGATCATAACAGACTCACATGTTAACTAAAGACAATTTAGGCTCTTCCTGTTAGATAAATTGCCAACATTCAGATTTAATGTGCACTCATTAAAATTAAAACTAAGAATGATCCATCTTCCTCCCTCAGTGCCTTCTCACTGCTGTCTCCCTCTCCGAGACCAGGGGGCTGAGGCCAGTGATCTCAGAGCCTGAAACCGTTGTCTTCTTTACAGTGAAGGGTGGTAAAGGACACGGAAGTAATCTCACAGGTGCGCTGAATCCTGCCGGCCTTCCACTAAATTGGCTTTCTGACTTGGGAGGACTCAGCTGAATGAAGACTGCCCACCTTTTCAGAAATAGGCTGGGAAGGGCCACCTGGGTGGCTCAGTCTTTTAATCATCTGCCTCCGGCTCAGCTCATGATCCCAGGGTCGTGGAAACGAGTCCCGCATCGGGCTCCCTGCTCAGTGGGGAGTCTGCTTTTCTCTCTCTCCCTCTGCTGCACCCCCTGCTTGTGCTCTTGCTCTCTCAAATAAATAAATCTTAAAACAAAAAACCAAAAAAAACCCAACTGAGGAGCCCACTGGTTACGCAGAGCGGCGCTGATTGACCAACTCTAAGCTCACGGAAAGAGGTGGGTTTTTTGTTTATTTTTTTAAGATTTTATTTATTTAGGGGCGCCTGGGTGGCTCAGTGGTTTAAGTCTCTGCCTTCGGCTCAGGTCATGATCTCAGGGTCCTGGGATCGAGTCCCACATCGGGCTCTCTGCTCGTCAGGGAGCCTGCTTCCCTCTCACTCTCTCTGCCTGCCTCTCTGCCTACTTATGACCTCTCTCTCTGTCAAATAAATAAATTAAAAAAAAAAGATTTCATTTATTTATTTGACAGACAGAGATCATAAATAGGCAGAGGCAGGCAGAGAGAGAGGGGGAAGCAGGCTCCCCGCTGAGCAGAGAGCCCAATGTGGGGCTTGATCCCAGGACCCTGGGATCATGACCTGAGCCAAAGGCAGAGGCTTAACCCACTGAGCCACCCAGGCACTCCTACGGAAAGAGGTTTTGTGACCTGGATTGTAGGCTCTGCTGCCTGAGAACCTTGGTGGTGTCAGCCCGAGTCCCCAGTGTGCCCACAGAGCCCAGCCCTGTGCCGGCATGTGGTAGAAACCCGATATTTGATGAACAGACACAATAACTCAAAGTCAAAGACCTCAGTCACCAGGTACTGACAGTACCGGTTCCAGCTTTTCATGGAAGCCAGGAGTCTCGGTCCCGCCATTTGTAAAATGGAGACATGGTGCCAGCCCCCATTTACTTCACAGTATTAGTGTTAAGATCAGATAAGATTGTATCTGGGAGTTTGTTCTAGTAAGCAAATAAATCGACTTTATAATGATCTAAATAAAAAAGCTTCCCACACCAGTGCTCGCATACACATTTATTAAGATGTAGCCAAGTGAAATGTGTCTGCTCCTCCTCTTGAGTACAGTCTCCTTTATTGATGTGTAACAACGCCCAAGGGCTGGGGGAACTACATAATCAAAATCAAATGCCAGCTTTTCACAGACTCGGCCAAAAGAGTGCAGCCCAAAACACCATTTTAAACTGCAAGAACTCCGAGGACATTTCATTCATAGTCTTGCTTTTTACTGTTGGTGATAAAGACACTTTAATTTTAGTGCCCACTATAGATCCACATTTAAAAAGCAAAAAGCTCTTCTTCGAATTTAGTAGAAAGCAGAGCTGTCCGCGTGAAGGACAATGCAATATCAAAATACAGCTGCTTCTCATCCGTACTAGTCTAAATTAGAAACATGCTGCTGTTCACAGGGGCTCTAATCACACGTGCACATAAGCCATACAGAGGGCTAACAGGCGGTGTGGGTTTCTACCCAGCATCTTCACTTTATTCTGGGTCCTTATCCTCTTCGGAGAAATGGGGGACCGACTTCTTGGCGACCACGTTGTCCAGTCTCTGTCCTTGTAGGTATGGATTGACACTCTGAAAAAAAAAATGGTTTGGTATTATACCTGAACATCATATAGAGACATCTCACAAAAGACGTGAGTGAGAATTGCTTCTGGCCTATTGGGTTAGAAACAAGGGAACAGTGGTACCTACCACCTACCCAGTGATTACTCCAGTACATCTACAATACCTCAGCATCTGGCAGATGTGTCTAACTGTGTCCTTCATGCAACCAACAAGTTCTTTATCAGATGCAATATGTCTCGCTCCTGCTTTTTGGCACAAAGATTTGGCGTGAACCAGCTAATAAGTTCTCACTACTTAGATGCCAAGCCCCATTCAAAATAAGATTATTATTCTATGGCCTTCTTTAGTGGGAGAGAGCATAGGAAACGCATTAAATTAGAAGAACGTTCTAAAGAAGACGACAGATCAGAACCAAGCGGGAATTAGCGCCCACAGACTGGTCATAGGACATCCCGTAGCTGTACTGGTTCTTCTGTGCCAGTGTTCCACCCCAAGAGGACTCAGCAGTGGCCCAAGCAATCACTTCGACCTTCCCTCAGTCAAGTTCTAAAGCTCAAGAAAAGAAGTAAGCTATACACAAGGTGCCTTTATTTTTGACTAAAGACTTCATAGTCTGAAATCTTTCATCTGTTGCTTCTCTGAATGAGTCAAGGCTTTTCCAGTCCTCCTCTAATACATATCTATTTTTTGAGGTTTGGATGTGAACTAGTAATTGGAGCTTTACAACACAGTATTTAGCAAGCAGAAAAAAATTCAGAAGTTTTGGAAGATATTTGTTTATTGAAGTCACCTTCCAGTAACTGAACAATAATATAAGGAAGAAGCAATGGTTGCAAATGGTCAGCAATCCCAAGTCCCCGTGGACGAAGGGCAGCCGTTCACAGGTGGGTCTCTCTTACCAATGGGACCTTGTCTGCCTTGGCTCTTCTGAAGGGTGAGCAGGTCATTCTCCAAAAGGAATGGACCCTGAGTTTAGTATTTGTAAATGTCTGCCCACATTCTCACAGCTAAAACCACAAATCATGAAAGGCCCTACTCACCCAGCAAAAATGCATTACAAACAAGCTGAGATTTACAAAGTGTGGGCTCTCTTAAAATCTGAGAAAGGATTTGTCACCAAAACACAGTACTTTGCTGGGAAGGCATCTTTAAAATACTTAAAATAACGAAAAAACTTTTTAGAGCAGCGATGGTCCACTAGAATGGCCTGGCTTACTCCTGAGAGTGACGTAAGAACCTCCAGGTAGATGAAGCAAGTGGAGACTGGACAAGTGTACTCAACACCGTGAATGTCTTCATTGTTTTTTAGTAATAATATTTATTCTGAAAGTTCTAAGGTATTAAAAAGGGCATGAGATTTTCATATTTATCAAGTATGGGAATAAAAGGTTGATAAACCCTTTAAATAAGATCAGTAGCAGATTTCAAATATTAACAAGAGTCATCTTAACAGGAGTTTGCAAAGGTGATCATCTAAAGGGAACTGACCTTTTCCTCATGAAGCAACTCGGAATTCAACTGGGTTTGAGTGAATACAGAAAGTTACATAAAACCCACCGAGGGGTCTGTTGTAACTCCAGGGAGGATACCTCTTGGGAAAGGGACTTTCACAGGAGGAAGTCCATCTCCCAGACCCAGAAAATGACAAATATTGGAGGGCAGGGGAAGTAAATTAATGAGGAAGCAAAGGGAGCAATCACTTGAGCTTTTGTGATAAATGTTCATTAGTACTGAATCCTATACATAAGAGGAATAATAGTAATGATACTTGATCCTCTGAAAAAATCAAGACACTTATATATTTGTCTTCTCTCCTGGGTGAGGGAAACTGGCTAGGTTACAGAGAGATCGTTCTTTCCATTTCCTAACTAGAAGAACCACTAGGATCAGATGTTTGCTCTTGATGTCCCTTGGAGATCACTGGAGAAGGCCTTGGTGATTGGTGCACTTGAGGAGGTGAGTAAATTCTTTAGTTAAGTAGAAACATCACCTGAGGCTTTCAGTGAGGTGGAAGTATCACCTGAAGCAAGTTCTGTCACCCCATGGGTCCTGAGAGGGTCAGGATTTATGGCATGGCCATGAGTTTTTGCTACTGTCTGAGAATAGGAAGAACTTGATACCACTGGGTCAAAATGACCCTTATTTTCATAAATTCTAAGCCTTTCCTATGTGGAGGAAGTTGAGGTCAAAGTACAATCCTTTATAACATGTGTTCTAGCCAGAATTCTGAATTTTGGTAATCACGGGTCTCATGGAAAAACGACCTAAATCCTGACCCACGGTCATTAACCAAGTCAGGGCGAAAGGAATGGTGAGCCAGGAAATAGAGACAATTAAAGCTTCATGCTAAGTTATTCATTTTGGGTCGGTCATTGGTCTTATTTGGAAATGTTCTTGTTGTGCCACGGGGAGATATTCAAGCCGTCCTACTGGTAAATTATGTGTATTCTGAGCTCCTGAAATAGAATTTCTTGATGTTCTCTCAAGACCACAATATACCCTTTGGACCCTCTCTGCCACCACTGGCCATCGGAAACTGTGATCACCAAGAAAAACCCCTAATAACCCTATGAACTCTTGGGAAGAAGATCTGTCAATTAATGTTACAACCAGAAAATCGACACCTCCTCGAGCACCCCGACTGGATCCAGCAAAACCATGCAGGACGGCCGCAACGACCACTGTCCAGATTCCCAGATGTTGCCAGGATCCAGGCACTTGCTGTTCTAAAAACACAGTCAGTGGCCTTGGGTCTACGGCTTGGTTTGTGTATCTAACATGTAACTCTCTGGCAGCACTATGCCACGGAAAAACAGATCTTGAACTTTCTCCTCCACCTGATCAGAAGAAGGCAGGGGACCAGGCACTTCTGTCCACGATGGCACCCGTGGATTATCAGAACTGACCACTGATTCAGTCTCCAGGACATAAAATGCACTGGAAACTCAGAGCAAACTTGACCTTCAGCTCTACAAGAGGCAACACCATAGCAGCTCGATGGGCAACACCCAGACTGACGTGCCACCCTGGGCAGCCCCAAGATGGTAAATACCTAAGCCTGCCAGCAAATTTACCAGCCAGCGAGCAAATACAGCAGATATCCTGGACTGGACATCAGTCTGGCGAGGCTAAGAAAAAGGTATGCAGTAGGAATGAGGTTTGGTCATCTCATCTTTTGCCCCTACATTCCTTCAGAATTACTGCCTGGAGCTTTCAGTGCAGCAAGCGCTTCCTTGTTCCTGTCTTGTGTTTTTATATAATGGGTGCAGATGTGTGAGCAGTTGCCCCCAGCAACCGAGAACCCCTCTGAGGACAGACACCCTCATGGGCTCCCTGAATTCCCACAACCCAGGGGCTGGATGCAATCCATATTTCGCAAATGCAGTGGAGGTGGCGAGATCACCACCAAGGAGGGCTCCTCGAGGAACCATGTGCTAAATCGTGGGCAAGCCAACGCAGGAGGCAAGGGCATGGACCCTGCTCTCCGAAACCCCAGTCGTGCCTTCCCAGCCCAGGATGGCACGTGAAAAGCTTCTGCTATTTTCCAACAATGGAGAGCGAGTTACACTCTGGGAAAGTTACAGCTCTGGGAAAGCTCCAGGTGTCCCATCAACAGCCCCGCCAGCCACACGTTACCCTCCGCTTTCGTGTCTGTCCTCCCTTCATCTTCTCATAAAGGAGTTTCTTGTTCTAGAATGGGGAGAAAAAGACACAGATGCACAAGTATGGATCAAATTTGGTGAACGTCTATTTTAGAAGCAATACTGGTGTGTCCCCCTGGATATTTGCACAAACATATTTTGGAAACAAAGCTAGATGAAAGGAATGTCGTGTCAGAAAGATAGACCACAAGAGAAAAGCTGGTGGTTGTGTAGCTTTTCATAAAGTTCTCTGCAATGCCCCGAGGCACCCCAGTGTCACCAACAATCATATAAACAGGAAAATACGACATTCTAAAACACACGGGGCACGGGAAACTCAGCTCCTCACTTTGAGCAGCCTTTGTTTAAAGCAAACAGTTTTATCTCATTTTGCTTTTGTATCCAACTCCCTTTTTATGAGCCGTACACATAAACTGTTCTCTAGAGGAGTGTCTGACTATTAATAACAATCCTCTATGTAAATAAATGAGACATTCTGACTTCGGCGACCTTTCCTCCTGTGGCTTCAGTCAGTGTGTGCCCCCAGTGAAGACAATCGGAAAACCATTTGGTCTATAACATTTTTAATAGAGTGAACCTTTTAAAAACTGCCAAAAAACTTCTTGGCAGAAGGAAAGCGATGTTGGGGGAAAAAAAAACAGGCTCTGTTACCACAGTTTGTATAAGTGTTTCCACATATTGCTGTATTTCAAACACATAGTGGGCTTAAATGAGCTCTGGAATATCAGACACATGCTCCACAGATTTTTCTTCTACTGAAATTATAAAAGACAGAACACTTAATCTGAAGGCAGAACGGGAGAAGGGGCATTGGGGGGACATATTTGTGTTGTTTTTTTAATTTGATTTTTTTCATCAGAAGGGAAATAATGTATAAAAGAGATGATTCATCTTACTCTAAATAAAATATACTGACTTTTTTTTTTTTAAAGAGATGACAGCGTGCTGTTAAGGAACAAGTTTTTACAATGCTTCTATCCTCTGAACTGTTTGGATATAGTGACTTTTTTTAAATGGTAGATTTGGAAATGAAAATGACAAATGCCAAGAATGAGCTTCATAATTTTCATGTTCATTAAAATCTACCCCACCCGCAATTTACAATGTGTCTCTCTTGCCCAACCTCAACTATGCAGGGAGATGGCGCCAGGGAGTGAAGGGGCCTCCGCTGCCGGAAAGGCCAATACTGGCCGCAGCCTGGGTCTCCCGCTCACTTGGGGAACTGGTCAATCTAATACTGGAAGGGAGAAAAGGCAGACGTGCAGATCACACCCTCGAAGAATGAGCACATCGCCGTGAGGCTCATTCTTGTCGTCTGCAGTTGCCTTTCCGGGGACGTAACCACTCCTGTTGCACAGAGAACGTCTGGGAGCTTGTGCCAAGGCTGGGGGAGGGGGTGGGAGATGCGGGCGAGGACAGAGGCTCTTCCTGTGTCTCATCAGGGTCCGCTGCCCGAGTGCGTGGGAGGGCATGCGGCCTGGAGCCCGGAGGATGGGTGGGGCAGCCCCTCCGCTGGGCCTGAGCTCCACTGCGCCACCAGCAGGGCGAAGGCAGCATCGTTGTCGTTCATCTCCTTTAGAAGGTCCTGGGGCAGATGACACCCACGAAGAGACTTCCTTCTAAAAGAAGTGCGAAAAGTCTAGCAAGGCTTCCTCTCGGAGAAGGTCCCGGGGTTTGCCTAAAAGCCAGGGTTAGGATTAGCTGGGATGAAGCTTTCCCACCCAGGCATGGAAGGGCCTGGGGTATTCCTGACTAGCTGTGCTATTGAATGGTTTGAAAGGTGAAGAAAGGCTTGAATAGTTTGAAATGGTTTGAAAGGCTGGCAGTGCTCAGCCCCCTCCCCTGACACCCATTCCTTGTAGGTGGGGTGGGGTGGGGGGAGTGGTGAGTCTGTTTTCCACATGAGTAGCAGGTTCAAGTTCACAAAAAGGGCTTTCCATTGTCCCATCAAGATTTTGGACAACTGCCCAGATCTTGGTTTCAAATTCCATTCCTAAATGGAACCAGGGACACTTCTCCAAGGTCTGATTCCAGGGCTAAGGCAGGGAAAGTAAGAAGATCAATGAAGCTAGAATATCTAATTGTGCCATAAAGTAAGAAACATGCTCAGAAAGTGGTGAGTCACATCAAAAGGACAGAGAAGCCAGCTAGGAGACTCCCACTAGCTAAATCTAGGACAGTCTGAACACCAAAATAAGTAATAATAGGAATCCATGAATCCATAGTTATAATAAATAAATAAATTTTTAAATACATAAGTGAATAATGGGGGAGGAGGGGAGACCCTTGCTTAGAGCAGAATGCCACCAATAAATGTAGAATGAGTAACAGAGTTGAAAAATCCCCATTTGACATGACCATGATTCTGGCAGGTATCATCAATGGAGACTAAGATTGTTGACTGCAAGGTTCAATGAGGAGAGAACATGTATGCAGTCTGAAAGTATCTCCCAACAGATTATTCATTTTAAGGGGGAAAAGTAGTAATTTTACACTTGAGAAACCTGGCCAACATCACTTAGACCAGCTCACTACCAAATCTGGGACAAAGTGGCATCACGTGTCTTCTGATGTCAACAGTAACAGCAATTATCACAGAAAGGCATAACTCAAGGCTAACCACATGGAGACATGAGGAAAACCCCAAGTGTAGAAGGTGCAACTCTTCAGCCAGGCTGAGATCCTGAAAGACAAAGAAAGGCAGAGAGGGTCCTTGTTGCCCCCACTTCTTTTTTGGCTCAGGCTCTGGCCGTGATCAACTGCTTCTGGGAGGAAGCTACCCTATTCACCCCAGCGGGCTGATGAAAAGATATGAAAAGCACTTGGAAAGGAGAAACATTTGCTTTTCAAGAGAATCCTTTCCTGAGTAGCGGTGAGCAATTACTGGGTGAAGGAGGGGGCGACTGCTAGGGGGCAACTTAAGGACGGGTGGACAGTCTTTGGGTATAGCCCCTCGACACTGGGAGCACACACATTGTCAAAAAGGCAGTAGGTCCTAGACAGGACTCGATGGGACCCCTGTGCAGGGCGCATTATGAGCCATGAGCCATGAAAGATAAGGGACCAGTTTGTTTGTTTGTTTTTAAGATTCTATTTATTCATTAGGCACAAGCAGGGGGAGAGGCAGAGGGAGAGGAAGAAGCAGACTCCCCACTGAGCAGGGGGCCCGATGTGGGAATCGATTCCAGGATCTTGGGATCATGACCTGAGCTGAAGGTAGACATTTAACCATCTTGGCACCCCAAGGAATCTGTTTTTAAAGAATTCTGGGAGTCAGGTGGTCCATTTCGAACGGAGCTCTGTTGATCATCTGCTCTGTGCTGTCGGGCAGGCTACCCATACCCCCTAAGCCTGGATTTTCTCATCTGTAAAATGGGAGTGATCAGGATGGGCAG
The DNA here is from genome assembly GCF_922984935.1 of Meles meles. Classification (NCBI taxonomy): domain Eukaryota; kingdom Metazoa; phylum Chordata; class Mammalia; order Carnivora; family Mustelidae; genus Meles; species Meles meles. Next base: position 58,560,542 of record NC_060071.1, read on the forward strand.
ATTGAATGAGATAATTCATGTCTGGCACACAGTAGGTGCTCAATAAATATTACAATTCACCACCATACAATAAAATGCAACGACTATTACTCTTTGTCTTCATTCCCGTCATCGAACAGAGGGCCTGGAAAGCATGTGATGTGCATTTGACCAATGTGTCTTGATGCATTAACAAAGAGAAAGTAATGCAGGAAACAAGACAGACGCTGATATTTATAATATATGAATCACTGCTAAAGACCTAGCTGAGCTCTAGCTAATGTCAAAAACAGGCAAATGTTATTAGCATATAAGGAATCGCGGTGTTGTGTGCCATTCTCTTGTGCAAGAACATTACTTTGTTAACTTACAATCCCCCAGAGCTTAGGACAAACTTGAGACCATCATTCTATATAAACAGTGAGGAAGGGCTCTCAACCCCAGTGTAGAAAAGCAAGACGTGCAGTAGCTCCCCTCTATCCACAGTTCTGCTTTCCACAGTTTTAAGTTCCCCGTGGTCAACCACGGTCTGGAAGCAGATGATCCTCCTTCTGACATACAGTCAGATATTAATGTTACATCACAATGCCTACATTATTCATCACAAGAAGGGTGGTATAGGTATGATAAAGATATTTTGGAAGAGACCACATTCATATAACTTTGATTACAGTATATTGGGATAATTGCTCAACTTTATTATTAATGACTGTTAATTTCCTACTGTGCCTGATTCATAAATTCAACTTAATCGTGTATATAAAGAAAAACACCCTATACATAGGGTTTGGTACTATCTGCAGTTTCAGCAATCACTGGGGGTCTTGGAACAAATCCCCCTTGGTTAAGGGAAGACTACTGTACTCAATTCATACTTCCATGTGAAGATCAAGCAAATCAGGGCTCCTGGGTGGCTCAGTCGGTTAAGTGTATGCCTTTGTCTTAGGTCATGATCTCAAGGTCCTGGGATCAAGTCCCACACTGGGCTTCCTGCTCAGCAGGGAACCTGCTTCCCCCTCTGCCTGCTGCTCCAACTGCTTCTGCTCTCACTCTCTCTCTCTCTGACAAATAAATAAAATCTTAAACAACAACAAAAAACAAATCAAGCAAATTATGTTTCACCGCCAAGTGGTACTGGGAAAATAAATGAGAGAAACTTAAGTTTAAATAAACACATAATTACAAATGATAAAAGTGTGTAAAAATTGTTCCTGGTCATTGATCTGTAATACCAGTCTGTCCCGGTTTTCAAGAAGAGGCAACTAAAGTTCTCAAGAGAGAAGTTTCCATCTCTCCTGCTTCCTCAAAAGGGCTCTCTGCCCTCGCTCACACTTTTCTCAGTCTCTTTCCAGCTTCCTTTTTCTCATTCCCATTCTTTTGCCTTCAACTTCCTTGCAGGCTATTGTACAGTTGGCCATGCAAGGCCTCCGTCTTGGGTATTCCTCTGCCCTTCTCCTCCCCCTTCGCCAGTAATTGCACCTGGTGCTCATGGGATGGCTAGACATGAAGGTGGACGGCACGCCATTGGGCTCATTGTGATTTCATGCATTACATCTCAACCATGCAGCGCTAAGTTCGTGGAAGACCACCTCCATGTCTTGAAGACTATTGTATATCAAGCATCTAGCACAGCGCCTGGAACAAAGCAGGCTCCGTATCTTCCACTTGTTCTTTGCTGAACCTGGCCCTTGCTTCTGTTTGGCCACACTTTGCCCCTCTGTTGTGAAGTCTTTCTCAGGGCTCCTCTGTACTCTCCTACTTTTCCCCACCTTCTCTGCTCCCCTCATTCCCTCCTACCTCCCTCTCTTCTTCACTCCATCCTTTAAAAACTTCCCTCGGAGGAAAAGTTCATGCTGTCTATTTCCAGTAAACTTGACATAGCTCTTCTTTCCTCCGGCTATATTTACACCATATGCCATTCTAGCCAGCTCCCCAGCCGCCTTCGAAATGTCATTGGTTCTCATCACATGGGGGAGGTTCACTTGAATCCGCTATATCCGTGGCCTTCGTAGCTGCAATGACTTCATATATTTTTTTCTTGCCTTTCGTCTGTTCTTTCTCTATTTCATCTTTGCACATGCCACCAGAATAACCTCTTTTATAGACGTTCATGAGTTCAGTCTCCTGGTCAAGAACCTATAGATGTTTGCCTGTGTTAGTCAACATGTTCAAATTCTATTAGGAGGCCTCAGAATGGCTCCACAAACAAGTCTCCCTAACAGAACCACTTATGAAAAAGAAGAGAACTAGAATTAATGCATTTTGGAAGAAGCAAAATTAAAGCTGCTGTGGTGTTTTCGGATGGGGAATGTGTCCAGGTCAAGGGTAGAGGGAATCAATTCAACGCCACCTTACAATGAGGTCATCGGAAAATGAAAGTGAATGTTCATGGGGAGAGACATCTCTCTCTAAAACAGTCTAAAAGGAAGGGAGGGATTTTAGTCCGAAGACTACAATGGTCTTCGTCATGTAGGAAGCAAGGTCAGTGGCAGCAATGAGCTGAGCAGGGATAGAAAACTCGAGAAACGCTTCGGCAGGGATATCTGCTCATCCATTCATGCCGTAGATGGACTGAGCAGCTATTTCTACATGAATTAACACTCCTTAGTGTTTTCCCACTTTTCCCACGGGGCTTTTGCCTTCGATTACATAGGCCCGACCACAGGAGCACAGCTGTTATCGCCATTCCGTTGTGATCTCATTGCACTCATTGTCTGAGCCTGTTGGGATCTTCTTGAATCCCGACTCTGGTCACTCTGTGCTCTCCCTTCCAACTCTGGGTCACCCCTTGAGAAGCTGGTAAGTACCTGTTCTGTATTTTCTATTACAAACATTTCTAAAGAGGTGGTGCAGGGTATGGCCACGACATGCGGGTACCACGTGAAGTCTCTCTCCCTACTGATGAGGATTCCTTCCCAAGCTCCCTTTGGGTGAGGTTCTCTCACCGAGCGATCCTGCTTCTCTTCACCTATTCCAAGAGGAGATCATGAAAGATCTCATCAAGTAGTTTGCTGAGATCCAAATGCACCACATTCACTCCATCTCGCTCACCAAGCTGACAAGTAAATGAATGACACTGGCAAGTAGAAGAATATAGTCAGATGGACAAAACTTGTTTTTAACAACCACACGCCAAATGGTGAAGATTTCTCTTTCCAAGGGCTTTCAATTTCTTTAATGGACAGTTAGAGACTCTTTCCTAGTACTGACAGCAAGTTCACTGCTCTGTATTTTGGAATTTTTCTTCTCTTTCCATAGAGCAGAATTACATATGTCTGTTTCTAAGCTTTGGGTTTTTTTTTTTTTAAAGATTTATTTATTTTAGAGAGAGAGAGCATGAGTGGGAGAAGCAGAGGGAGATGGAAAGAATCTCAAGCAGACTCCGCACTGAGTGCAGAGCCTGATGCAGGGCTTGATCTTACCACCCTGAGATCACAATCTGAGCTGAAACCAAGAGTCGGACACTCAACCAACTGAGCAACCCAGGTGCCCCTGTTTCTAAGCCTCTGACATCATTTTTTTCTTGGTCCTACAGTGATCATCTACCTCAGTCTGGAGACAGAATTTGCAAATTTTCTCAGTATCCTTTTTTTTTTTTTAAACAAAAAACAAACCGACTTATATACTTCCCACATGACCTTTGTGAAACCCTGGCAAGACTTTAGGATGTGTTATGACACGGGCTGTGGAGGAGACCAGAGTCGAAGTCTCTGGAGACTGCAGCTGCTGAGATGGGTTCAGGTCACGGATGTGTGGGACAGGTAGGCATCTTGCATCTTAGACATGTGTGTGTTTTGGTAATTACCTAAATTCCCTCTCAACCAGAGATTCCTGAAACATCAGCTTCTAAACAACTTTTCCTCTCTCACCCCACCCACATTGCTCATTCCTGCCACCAGCACCTTCAGAATGCAAGAGTGGGAGATCTTCTAGTCATTAAGATTGGACTCACCCACTTGCCCAAGCCGGGATAGTCGTGTTCTGGATCAAAGAGGTGCTGGTGCAGCTGAAATTCTCGACTGAACTCTGCTGTGTCGGGGGTGTTCTCTAGACATCCATCATCTACTACAAACAACAAAAGGCTTTTGAGGAATGGCCAAGGCGTCCATTGTTATTCTAAGAGTGAATTTATTAAAAACAACTAGACATCCAAAGGTCAGCATCTGTCCACATCAGTCACTCTGGAATTTGCTCATCCCAAACCCTCACTCCTCCTCCCACCTGTGGCAGAGACTGGTTGGCTACTCACCAAACCCACTTCCCTTTCCCCCTCGGCACAGATAATTTCCCAGCCTTGCCTGGCAGGCAGGTGGAGTCATATGCCTGAGTTTGTGCCAGTGGAATGTGGACAGAAGTGATGTATTCAGCTTCCAGGCCTGGCCCATAAAAACCTCCTATGTGATCCCATCTCCTGCCCACCTCCCCCCAACCCCACCTGCTGCTCTGCTCGCTACATGCTGCTGGCCAGGGCAACTGTGACTGTCACGTGTCAAGAGGAAAGATGGCACTTTGGGGTTGACAAACCATCCATCCCTGTAACACCCTCACCCACCTCTGGTAGGATGTCACATGGGTGAGAAATAGCCTCTGTTGTGTTACCACTATCAGTCTTATCTGTTAAAGAGCCAATAGTTCCTTAACTGATATATTTCTATTCCACATGACTCGCGGTGTTTTCTCCTGGGTGAGCTCTTCAGAAACAATTTCAGCTTCTTGGAGAAAGCACCTTATGTAAGAATGACACCATCACCAGACAGAATCGAGGTATGTTATGGTGATGGTGGCATGAGCTTTGAGTCAGACAGACCAGAGCTCAGGGCCCCTGTCCTAGCTCATAAGGGACAGATGGCCTTCATTCCATGGGAAGATTAACTTTGTCTCTCTAAACCCATGTAACCATCTGTGAGAAGGGCAGAATCCAGGACTTGCCTTCCTGGGTAGCTGTGAGGAAAGGAGATGGTCACACACAGAACACCTCACACATGATGGGTTCCCTCTGCTTTAGTTCCCTTCCCACCATCTCTCGTTAAATGGCAATTGATACTCTGAACTGTTCTTCGAAATAAATCATGTCTTTCAATCAAACCCAAGAAAGGTTATCCCACTTGGCTGCTGCTGTGACTTCAGCCCTATCATTACAAGACACGCTGCTCTAAGATTAAGTCCTTTTTTTTTTTTTTTCAGTATCAAATGTGCTTTTAGACAATAGCTTCAAAGGGTGGGGGGGCAGAGGAGAGAGAGTGAATTTTGTGATGGGCTGGGGGCGGGTGGAGAAAAGAGAAGAGTCCTTTTGCAAAGGGATAATGAGGCATCAAAGTGAATGCTGAAAGGAGTCAGACCAGCCAAAGAGTCCGGTCTCTTGGGATGGCTCTGAAGCCTTCCAGCAGCCTGAAGCACCCAGTGTCTTCAAAACCCCTAATGTGGCTCCCCACTTGTCACGGGACTGCTTATCTAACTCTTCATCTACAGCAATTACCATGTAGGAAGGAGACAGCCAATCCCGAGAGTTCAGGCCGCCTGCAGATGGCAGCTTAACAACTTTTCATAATTGTTTCTCCAGGATTTCTAAGTGGCCCAGATTGAGATGTACAGATATAGCCCTGCTCAGGGAATGGCGGTATTTTGGGGCCTGCAAACGTGCCCTGGGATTCACATCCTATGTCTGACAATGCACTCTCTGCAGTCAGCTGCTCTGTCCAGGATGGCCGGACCGTGATTCAGAAGAGAGCATGGCAGGGGAGGGGGAAGCCAAGATTGTATCCTTGGATTGCTCAACCGTGCAGTGTCACGATTCTCACTGAGGCATATCTCAAGCAATCTCCTACAAATAGTGTCGAAATTTAGCTAGCGATTTCCTTTCTAGAATGAAAATGATGGTCGAACAAGGAGTGAGAAACATGTTTGTTTGGTGGCCAGACAGTAAAGAAAAATGGCAGGTAATATGCGACGAGAAAGGATCTTGGGGCTGTCATCTGACCCGGCTGCATCAGGGCCCCTAGACTGCCCCATCTCAGCTCCTGCGTGCATTAAACTAGGGCTTGATTACAGGGATCTGGACTTTCTCCTTTCCCAGGGCAGCCTGGAACCGCATCTATGTTTTCGAAGGCACTATGTCTTCATTTTACCAATGAGGACACTGAGGCACGGGAAGCAGGCTCGCATACTAGAATTAGGACTAGACCTCAGATCTCTCGGCTCAGACTGTCCCATCTCCTACAGCAATGGTTCTCAGACTGCAGTATGTGCCGGAATTGCAGGAAAGGTGGCTTAGAACACAGGTTTCTGGGTCCTACCCCAGGAGTCTGTGACTCAGCAGATCTGGGGGAAAGCCTGGAAATCTGCATTTCCACCAGTTTCCAGGTGATACTGATGCCGCCGGAAACCTGGGACCACACTTTAAGAACTACTGTACCGTATTATATCTAATCAGTTTAACCAAATCCCCACGGGGACTGTTGCTCTTCAATTCTGAACTAGTATTTCCTCCAACTCATCCTAAACCCCGCAAGCACGTAAAAGGTGGCTGCAGGGATTGGCTGTGTGCGGTGATTCAGGTTTTCCCGCAGGCGGCACTGTATTTCCACCTTGGCTAGGATGCATCCAGCCAGTCTGGCTGCCCCACAGGCTCTGTGCCCCATAGAAAACAGTTGCCTACCCTACGTAGAGGACGAGTATCTTTCAAGGAAAGCCTGCGTTGTGTTTAAGAAAATCTGAGGGGCCAATACTATCAAGAGTTTTCGGAGCAGGACACTGTCATGGTGGTTGAGCACGCGGTCCTGAATCAGAGAGACCTGGGTTTGAGTCTCGGCTCAGCTACTTGCTAAGTAGGTAAGCTTGGACAAGCTATGCTCTAAGCTTCAGTTTCCATATATGCAAAGTAGGGATAATAAGTACCAACTATTGTTATTGTAGGCTTGAGGGAAAAAACTATTCTGGTGCTGGAAGTTAACACAAGCCCAACGGGAACAATGCATTATTCACTAGCGGTAAAATTAATTCTAATCAGGATGCCATTTAATAAGCCTTTACGTTGTTCGAGGTGTTCTGCTGAGTGCTTAACGTGGATCATTTCATTTAATTCCCACAACAACACCCATTTTGCCAATGAGGAAACTGGTGTGTAAATCGGTCGATTAGCTTGTTCAAGGTCACATATCTTGACTTGGGGTTTGAATTCAGGTAGCCTGGGTTTGGAGCCACTACTCTTAACTACCAAGGTTAACTGCTCGAAGACCCATGTAAGGGTAGTCCACTCACCATTCATTCTCTCTGGCATCACAGAGTAGGAAAGTGGGAGGGAGACACAAGAAGCAAAGAGAAGTTTCAAGCTTCTCTTATCTTCCTTAACCAACTTATCATCTTCCTGGACCCACTATCTCTCATGACACCCCCCTGACCCCAAAGAAATATTTCAGGATAGATGCTGTTTATGACATTGTTAAAATGTCAACTGTCAAAGGCAGTAAGTTAAATGATGGACATGGATAATCCATAAACTGGTTAAGTTCCAAGGACACTCAATGTGGGCAGCAGCTGTATTACAGAAAAGGCAAAAAGAAGAAAATCTCTCTCCATTTTTATTGAAAGAGTAGCAAGTGCAGAAAAAAGCATCAATTCCTAAAGAGGGAGAGAGACTGAAGGTAAAACTTTGGCCAGGGAGTCTTACGTGGGTGTATGTAACCGCCAGAAAGCACTGAGGGTTCTAGAAAAAATTCCCTTTCCAATCTACCTACAAATACATGGTGGGGGGTGTCATTGGAATAGAAATACTATTTCTAAGAGTATTTGTAGTGGATGTTAGAATTTTTAATTTCCTCCCGAAGACTCCACCTTCCTTGAGAACCCTAGGGCGTGGCCATTACCTGTTTTTCCAATAGGACAGGGATTTGGAGGGTCCGGGTAGCCTTGATCTTCACTGAAGTCCTTAGGAATGTTGTCACCAGTCAACTCTGCCACAATGTTTGGGATGTTGCCAAAGGGACCCAAGTGCTGAAGACCTTCATGAGCTCCACCTGCCAGGGAATCAGAGTCGTTCACTTGAGTGCAGTGAAATTCATTTCAAATAATATGTACCCAGGCAAAGCACTGTGATCGATACTGTGTGGAAAGAGAATAAGAAATTGAACAGTTTCTGCTCTTTAGGGTTTAAAACTTTCATTGTGGAGACAGACACATGCCCCACACGCACCATTTCCGCACAAGGCCCATTAGATACATGCCCGAGTAGAAACGTTAATACAGCATCTTGGGAGCGTGGTGAAGGGAGAGTGTCATTTGGCTGATAGGATGGGGAGGGCTTCTTGGACCAGCTGGAACTCAAGTGACACGTGGGGGGGCAGGGTAGGGGAAGAGACAGGGAGGCAACTGCAGTCAGGCAGAGAATAGGCTGAAAAACAACACATTTTCAAAAAAAAAAAAAAGAGAGAGAGAGAGAAAGAAAGAAAAGAAAAGAGGCATGTGGGTGGCTAAGTTAGTTAAGCATCTGCTTCAGCTCAGGTCCTGGTCCCAGGGTCCTGGGATCGAGCTCCGCATTGTGCTTGGCAGGGAACCTGCTTCTTCCTTCCCTCTGCCTGTCTCCCTCTGTCAGATAAATACATAAGATCTTTAAAAGGAAGGAAGGAAGGAAGGAAGGAAGGAAGGAAGGAAGGAAGGAAGGAAGTAAGGAAATGAATCACTGTCTTCTTACAATTCTAGAACAACCACTTAAAACTCGGTATATTTACTTCAATCCTTTCTCCTCTGCATTTTTTTTAAAGATTTTATTTATTTATTTGACAGACAGAGATCAGAAGTAGGCGGAGAGGCAGGCAGAGAGGGGGCGGGGAAGCAGGCTCCCCACCCAGCAGAGAGCCCGATGCGGGGCTCCATCCCAGGACCCTGAGATCACGACCTGAGCCGAAAGTAGAGGCTTAACCCATTGAGCCACCCAGGTGCCCCCTGCATATCTTTTTATACTAAAGTGTTTATTCACTTTTATTTAATATTAAAGTACCAGCATCTCCCCATGTGGCTGCACGGTCTCTCCTCACATGTCATAAATGGCTGTGTTGTTTTTCTAGCCAGTGGCTGTACCACAACGCATTAATCATCCCCCTATTGTGGGACATTTAGTGTTTCCCAATTTACTCTTCGGAATTTAATTTTTTCCATGTTTTGGATTAATATTTTTCAGGATAGATTCCCCGAAGTTAAATTACTGGGTCAAAGACCATAAATATTTTTATGGGTCTTTATATTATATTACCAAGTTGTTTTCCAACCTGGAAAAGGAGTTACCATTTTATAAAACAAGGTCACCAAAATATGAGAATACCATTTTTATAACATCTTTACCAGCACTGTTTTTTTTTTTTTAAAACGAGGCATTAGTTTTTATTTTTATTTGACAGAGAGAGACACAGCAAAAGAGGGAACACAAGCAGGGGAGTGAGAGAGGGAGAAGCCGGCTTCCCACCAGGCAGGGAGCCAGATGCGGGGCTCAATCCCAGGACCCTGGGATCATGACCTGAGCTGAAGACAGACGCTTAACGACTGAGCCACCCAGGTGCTCCCAGCACTGAGTTTTATAAAAATCATTTTTATGTTTTCCTTGCTAACTTAAAAACTGTTTAGAAAAATTACTGTCTTATTTTTAATGTCTACAAAAATTATGGTCTTATTTTTAATGTCTTTGATTTTAATGTCAGCTCAGTCAAATATATTTCCGTGTGTTTATTTATTAGCTTTAATTTCTTTTTTAAAAAAGATTTTATTTATTTGAAAGAGAGAGAGAGGGAAAGCACAGAGGGAGAGTGACAGGGAGAAGCAGGCTCTCTGCTGTGCAGGGAGCTTGATGTAGGGCTTGATCCCAGGACCCTATGATCATGACCTGAGCCAAAGGTAGACACTTAAAGGACTGAGCCATCCAGGTGCCCTGTACTAGCTTTAATTTCTTTATGCAAGTTGTCTGTTTATACTTTTGGAATTTGAATGTTTCCCTTATCTATTTGCATGAACACTTTACACAGTAAAGATAACAAAACTCTGGCTATTACATCTCCTGCAACCACATTCCCATTTCCTCTGACTTGGAATTCCGGTTTTTACAGCAATATTTTGCAAACATAAGTTTTTAATATTTATGTAGTCATATGTGCTCTTGTTATTCCCCTTTGTGATTTCTTTTTGTCTTTCTAAATTTACAAAATTGTTGACGTTTTAGGAGTACTACCAACATTTGGATATTTTAGTGTTTTTTTTGTGTGTGTGCATGTAAAATAATTAACCAATTATTCCACCAGCATTAGTTAAGTAATCCTGTCCTTCCTATTCAGGAATCTTACTCGACCAGCATCACAGCAAACTCTTGGAATGAATTCCTATCTAATAATTGTATTGGGATATAGCTCTCTTAATGCACAACGTGCATCTTATACATGAAGTGCCAAATCAAAACCAGAAGGTGCCTTGACTGGTGTGCATGAATTTAGAGTCAACATCAGGCTATGATAGCCACACTTTCAGGAGAAGGCTCCATAGCTCAGGGGTTAGAGCACTCGTCTTGTATAACAGCCACACGCCCACCTCCACAGGACAGTCTTACCAATAAGCTGTATTATTTATGTCCAGCTGGATGAGGCACCCTTCTCCTGGATGAGCTGTGTCAGGGCTATTGCTCTGAACCTGCTTTTTTTGCTTTTTTGACTGAACCAGCTCCCTCTTGGAGTGACACATCTTTTTTTTTCTTTTGGAAATATTAATGTATTCAGTAGGATCATGGTTAGTTCTTAGTGTCCCGGGAATCACGTTGTCTTTGAAGTAACTTTGTATCAGTCTGTCTTAATTTATTACACCAGATTAAAGTTGATCCTTAAAACGGTAATTGTAGTTCCTTCAATTTCAAACTCCTCTAGCTCCCAAAACATAGACATCATCAAGTGGCTGGGTTGTTTCATCTACTTTTACGTTATATTTCATTGCTTTGTAATGGGAGTGAGTAGCCTGCAAAATTTCTGCATTAAAAAAGGTATTATTTTTGGAGAATATCATGTGAATATTTAAAATAAGGTATAATTTTATATCTATCATAATCTAACACAATCTGATGGCTTAATCCTATCCTAATTTGATGGTTATGTGTTAAAATCTGTTGTTACCAATAAGTCTCTCAACCTCTAATTCCTCACTGTTTTTGCTTTAGCATTTTGATGTTATGAGAATTGCCATGTTTGAGAATATAAATTCCTCATTTTAATTTTGCTATTAATGGCTATTGAGTAAAAATGAAAATTGACAAATCATATTTCTTCCATTAGCACCACCACTCCTCATTCTGTTGTTTTTCTTGGTAAATCTTTGATCATCCTTCTACTTGCAACTTTCTGTATCTTTCTGATGGTTTTTCCAATTCCTCCTGTGGTGCCTGCCTTCAGAGACACTGGAGGGATTCCTATTTCTTATCCCACACTAACCCAAGAGGGTGGAAAGGTGAAACAAACAGATCAGCGCCCTTGGTATGGATACATTTGAAACTTTGTACAATCTTGGCAATGCGATCACCACTGTGTTTGCTAAAGGGCACCGTCTCCGCTCTCTGGTGTGTCAATACATGTCTCAACTTTTGAAAGCACCCTAGCCTTAAGTGCCAGGAATTATCCAACTTGGCTTAAGGGAGAATGCATGTCTTCTTAATGCTCCATTAGTAATTAATGAAGGAAGCAAACACAGTTTCCTTTACGGAGGGCCTGCCAAGGCTCTGTTTACCTCTGTGCGCCAGTGCCATTAAAATGAATGTAACACTTGTTAAGGGGAGCAGATGTTTCATACCATCTGATACCTTATAACACAGGCTCTTTTAAAAAACTACATTTGAGGGGCACCTGAGTGGCTCAGTGGGTTAAGCCACTGCCTTCGGTTCAGGTCATGATCTCAGAGTCCTGGGATCGAGTTCCACATCGGGCTCTCTGCTCCGCAGGGAGCCTGCTTCCCCCTCTCTCTCTCTGCCTGCCTCTCTGCCTACTTGTGATCTCTGTCAAATAAATAAATAAAATCTTAAAAAAAAAAACTACATTTGATGACCTCAAATTGAGAAACATCGAGGCAGGAGCTGTGGGAGATACATGGAAATAACAAATGCTATCCTTTGCTCTCCGGGAGCTTGAATTTTATAGACAAGAAAACACATATAGGAAATAATTAGGAAATGATATACTTGAGTATGCAACCAAATGCTAGTTATCGGGTTCATTATGTTTAGATTATGTTCAATTTATCCCGCCTAAAACCAACTCAACCAAAATGTTACAATGTTATGGATGCTCTTTGTTTTAGCGGGTCTCAGTCTCAACAAAACACAGATTTTAAAATCATTAATCAATCACTTTTTTAAAAATATGTCTGAAGCACATACTACATATCAAGACCTCGACTAAGAGCTAAAACCAGGTAAATGGGGGTTTCCGAGTTTACAGTCCGCCAAAGATGCATGGAGAAGAACACACTTGCAGTGCAGGGCTGGAATGCGCTTCTAATGTCACCGGGATACAGCAAGATGTCGCAGGCATGAGGGAAGAAACATCTAACCCAGATGTGCGACACGGAGGACTTCCTGCAGGAAGCAACATACCAGTGATTATGTTAGGTGCTGTGGAAAACAAATGTAAAAGACATGGCTCTTGCTCTCTAATGGTTCTTCATTCTAGATGGTTCTTCAAGGCTAACACAATAAGCCAGTGGTATATGATAAGATAAATTCTCTGACATAATTCATTAGGGTACAGACAGGAAACAAAGAAGCTTTCCCAGAAAACATCCGTGAAAGAGATGACCCTTGAGTTGGACTCATCAAAGACAGGGTCCATCATCACAGGTGACAAAGGAAGAGCCACAAGTGAGAGCACAGAGGCAGGTGTAAGGAAGGAAGTATCTGTGAGGAGCACCGTTGGGGAATGGGAGAGCTAGGAAAAGGGGAGAAGGCCAGTGGCAAGCAGACAAGTATGAATTAACATAGTAATAAATGGCAACGAAACTTTCTGGGCAGGAGAGCAATGTAATAATTGCATGTTACACAGAATGTTAATTTCGCAACAATTTAAAGCCCTTGCTCCCACTTAAGGATGCATATCAGAGGGGCGCCTGGGTGATTCAGTGGGTTCAGCCTCTGCCTTCAGATCAGATCATGATCTCAGGGTCCTGGGATCAAGCCCCACATTGGGCTCTCTGCTCAGCGGGGAGCCTGCTTCCTCCTCTCTTTCTGCCTGCCTCTCTGCCTACTGTGATCTCTCTGTCAAATAAATCAATAAAATCTTTAAAAAAAAAAAAAAGGAGACATATCAGAAAATTCCAATGCCCCCCTAGTCCAGAGACACTGTATCCAAGTGTCCAAAGACTGCTATATGAAGACAGACTGGAAGAAGTTGAAGAAGTCCTGCTATAAGGCTACTGCTGAAACTCAGGGGTGGAGCAAGGAGGACTGGGGTTGGGGTAGTCATGACGTGAGTAGAGAAAGAAGAGAGATTTCAAACAGTGCACAAGGGGAAGATGAGTCAAAGCCCATGAGGTCTCCAAAGCAGAGGCCCCCTGAGTAGGAAAAATAATGTCTTTGGTAAAGACAGAATCTTTCACTGCAGCTTTAAGATTATTTCAGGCAATTAATTAATTCTATCCTGTGATGATACTTTATTTATCTGTTTCCCTCACAGCCCTATCTCTCCACAAATGTCTCTAGAATAAAGAGAAAATATTCAATTCTGGCCAAATAGGTTTTAGGCTCAGTTTTGCTTATATAAACTTTGCATTCTTTAATACAGTTGGTCCTGCGCAGCTGTTTATGCTCAAGCTCTAGCCACAGGTGGGTTTTCTTCACACTATTATGGCAGTGAAGTGTCAGTCAGTGGTAGTGTTCAGAGGCAATGGAAGCAGGGAGTGGGGAAGGAGGGGAAGAAGACCGAGGTTTGTCCGGTCCAGGCCAGAACTCTTGGCTCTGTACTGAAACCCTCCATAACAATTTGTTGAGACACTTTCCCACATCTTGGGGGATTTCTCTAACAGCGTTCAGCTCTTTTTTGCATTCCCACCCCTGACCTGTGCTTGGATTCTCCCTCCTCTGCGTGTCCTTTTTAAATCGGCAAATCTGTTATTTCAGTTGGCCATCTGCTCAACCTCAGTTCTCACTTTGCCACCCATGGGTTTGGGCAGTCTCAACATGGCGGCTCCGAGCAAGACTCCTAAGGGCCACCAGCTGGGCCTGTACCTCCAATACTCATTCACCCGGGAAAGGGCACTAGCTTTTCTGGTTAACTTAAAACTCTCTTAGTGATTTTGGAGATCATTTGGCAGTATCTAATAAATGAAAATTACCTATTGACCCAAAAAATTTTGCTTGGCTTCAGTCATGGGGATTTTGTGGTATCAGCTGAGTTGTTTAGTTGTTTAGTTATATAGTGAGTAAATCTCTGGTATCACACCTTGTCTTGATGTCATTTGACTCTCTTATATGTAGTGCACTTAAAAAAAAAAAGAAAAGAAAAAAACGAATGAATCGAGTATTATAATTTAATGTAATTAAATTATAATGACATTTCACATATCTTTCCTGGAGAATGTGGTTTTCCATATAGTATGCACATCCCTGAAGCATCCCCTTTAACATCAAGATTCATTTATTTAATCATTTTAAAGGAAAATTTTCACGATGAATTTTAGGTAAAGACTTTGAACAGCAGGTTGGGAATACTGCTGTCCCTCCTCTTGATAATTTGGGACTATTACTGGTGGTATCAATGACTACGTAGCGTTTCAGCAGTGTGTTCTCACTGTGGGGAAGTGCACACGGTGACATCACCCTACGACACAGTCCCAGCTACAATGGCTTTTATAGTTCTTCGTCTTTTCCCTCCTTGTCAGTTGTTAATCCGAGTCATCCCAGGTCCTTTTCATAATGAAGTACTTACATACATAAATAGAGAGTGGGCCACAGCCTTGCAAATCCCCTCCTCCAATTTGCTTTACTGCACACATAAATCATACGAAGATCCTGTCAAAATGCAGGTTCTGATTAATAGGTGAGGGGTGGGGTCTAAGACTCTGCATTTTTAACAAGCTCCCAGGGAATGGTGATGCGGTCAGTCCACACACCACACCTTCAGGAGCAAGAGGCTAATAAATGACAGAGCCAAACTTACTCAAATTATGTATAAAAAAAGGTTAAATTATCTCTGAGAGACGACTTGGAGTAATGATCTTGGTTCATGGATTTGTGACGTCCAGGGTAGCTGTTGAGAGGCTTTCTAAAATTCACTTGAGGTTTCAGATAAAGGAGCTGTGGCTACCACTGACATCTTTTCATTTAAGGTTTTACTCTAATTATAGAGGCATGCGCTCACATTTCACCAGGAAAGGATCCCACGGCACCCTTTTCCATTCAAACAAATTCTGTGAGAATTCAAAGTAAATACTTCCATCTTGAAGGTAAGTTCTCACATACAGGTGATGTCCTTCACAGAGCCCGAAGACCTCACACCATCTAATGCAAGAGTCCCTTCTGGGTGGGACTGGTGGGACAGTTTTGGTAAAAGTCAAGGTTGGCCAGAAATGAAGAAGACAAATGGGGTCCGGCACCACACTGTCGCCGTTTTGTACTATGCCTGTTTCAATAGTTTCAAAGTGCTTTTATATCCTCATTAAAAATGTTTCATGAGGTCAGTAAGACAAGCATGACTACTCCTAAGTGAGAAAGGGAGTCCTTGGAGGTTGTTACTTGCCTGAAATCACTCAGCAAGTTAATGCTATCTGGAGACTGGGACCCTGGCCCTGTTCCCATTCCACAGTGGCACCAGGGGAACCCCCAAAACGCTCTACCCAGCCCATCCATTCCCTTTGTGGAGGGGGGTTCATCTTCCCAAGATCAGCTCTAGCTCCAGAGCTATCATTGGTAGAATGACCTGTCAAAATAATGGGGGACTCTCTTATTTTCCAGCTCCCTCTGAGGCCTCAAGCTGTCAGGTCAGCTTCCCCCCACCACAGCCGGGCCTCAGCAGAACAACTCTGGAGTGGGGAGCGGCCATGGTCACTGTCACTGTGGCTCCGTGGCATCTGCATGCCAGCCTCATGCCAGAGAGTTAGAGCCTCCAGACCCAGCCCTGGCCCTGTGGACTCTGCCTCATGATTGGGTAACACCCTGATGGGCTCTCAGCCAGCAGTCTCCCCCAGACCCCCACAGCCTGCAGCGCCCCGCCGGGGCTGCCCGTGGGGCCACACGACTGGGCAGCGGGCAATAAGGGAGAATTGTGGCTGGGCAGCCTGGTGCCAAGGAGCCAGTCAGCCACCTCGTAAAAAGGCAGCTCCGTGAGCAGAGTCTGGCAGGGAGTGGGCACACTCTCCTGAATACCAGCCATTCAGCTGAAGGGAGAGGAGCCAGCAGTTTTCACTTAGGTCACCACAAACAACCCATGCTAAAAATACCCTGCAGTCTGGGCCTTCGTTCCTCCTGCACGTCCCCGTGCATCGTTTATAAAGGCGACCCCCGGCTTCTCCTGCGTTCCTGGCCTGGGACCCTGAGGCATCGGGGAGGCGATTTGGAAGTTCGCTGCCCTACTCTGGTTTGCCCCTCACACTCTTGAGCCACAGCAGAGCCAGAGGAGGGCAAGTAAACTGGAACAGAGGAGGCAGGGCCCCAGGCCTCAGAGGCCTCTGAGCAGGCACAGAAGGGGACCAGCGGGACACGGACAGTGTGCAGTTCCAGCGTGACCATGAGGGGACGAAGAAGAGCCTGCATCCCAGTAAATCCTGAGGGACAAACTGAGGAAGCTCTGGCTGCCCTACAAATTTTTCTCCCTCCTCAACTCCCCACTGGAGGTAAACACATACGCTGTTACACGAAGTACTACCATTTCCCCAAGATGGGAGGACGAATCTGTCCCCTCCTGAACAAGCCACACCTCGGATTTCCCCTTAGCACAGCACTCGGGGAGTCTGGCTACACACTACTGTCCGCACAGGAGCAAAGAAGACAGAGGCACAGAGAACAAAGACACACAATTTAGCCCTTATTAAGGGGGCTGGGGGGAACACCTGAAAAAAAATGGACAATGTAAGGGTGGGATCTTAAAATGTTCATATTGGGGGCCTGGGTGGCTCAGTGGGTTAAGCCGCTGCCTTCAGCTTAGGTCATGATCTCAGGGTCCTGGGATCGAGTCCCGCATCGGGCTCTCTGCTCAGCGGAGAGCCTGCTTCCCTTCCTCTCTCTCTGTCTGCCTCTCTTGTGATTTCTCTCTGTCAAATAAATAAATAAAATCTTAAAAAAAATGTTCGATATTCATGTTTCTGCTTCCTTCAGGTCAAATAATTTAATGAGCTAAAAAGAAGAAAAAAGTAGTCATTTCTATACATGTCCATCCTCAAAATTAACTATATAGGAGGCATTTTGCCTAGATTCCTGGTAAGAAATAAGAGTCCCCAAATTCAAACATATTATTAAAAAGCAACTAATTTTCATTTACTGAGGACCCAAAGAAAAGAGAGCATCTTTTATACAGGGAACCTTTTATGGCTCCCTCTTGTTAAGATCTTGGGTTCAAGTCCACTTTCTGCCACACTTCTGAAAACATCCCAATCTCTCTGGGTGTCAATTTCCTTTTTCTTTCTTTCTTTTTTTTTTTTTTTAAGATTTTATTTTTTTGACAGACAGATCACAAATAGAGATCCTTTTTCTAAATTTAGGGATAGTATGCTCACAGGGGGAGGTAGCAATGCAGGGAGGGAGCAAATAAGAGATTATATGCAAAATACTTAGTTCGTGGCCTGGTAATATGTGGTATGCACGCTAAATAAATATTTGCTCCTTTTATTATCCAATCACTATTTCCTAACAGCACAATTAACAGAGCCCAAATTAACAATCCTATGTATTCTTCACTCTGATGATCACAGTCCTGTATTTGGGGCAGCAAGCAACAGGGGCTCAAAACTCTGGAACTTTTTCTTAACAGCAATGCCTCCTTACACCACTCAACACTAAATAAGTTAATACTTGGACTCATCCTACTCGGTTTTTTCAGGGCAGGCATCCTCCATTCTTGCCCAGGTGACGTAATCTGAAGGATTTTTCATCTCCTCAAGGGGGCAAAACACATAAACACATATCCAATGGAAATGCTGGCTTGTGGAGGGAGACCACGAGCACAATGGGGACAGAGAACTACGTGTCCCAGAAGGAGATGATGAATGTAGAATCATTTACCATTAGAGATGGGTGTTAGGGCCTCAACTCTCCTCCATGGTAACAGAGCTTGGCCGAAGCTGTTTAGAATGGTGAGGACTTATGTTGCAATAGCCACATTCCCTAAACCCATGACAAGTGACCCCAAAGCACACAGCATTTGGTAATTGAGAAAAACAAAGAAATGATTCTATCTCTGCTGAACTGGCTTATTCATTGATTTGCCCCAGGGCAAGGGGGCTGGTCCAGCAGTTTGCAAGAGCCATCCGAAAGCTCTGAGTGCCAGCCTGGTCCCTCACAGGGATGTCCCCACGCAGCCCGCATCCTCCGCAAGCCCCGTCATTGGCACGACCCTAAAGGTGCAGGAGAGATCTGGACCAAGTTGAATCTGCTGGTAGATAAGCAAAATATAATGCATGGTTCGGATATTCTGTCTTGAAAGGCATTTGTTTTCGTTCCTTTTCTTTCTTCTTCTGCTTCACCCGCCACCCCCACGCCCCCAATACGAGGATCTAAAAAACTCAGGCTCCTTTGGGACCAAAGGCAACATTATCATCATCTACTCGGAGGCACGCAAACAGTGCAGGCAGAAACTCGGAGGCGGACCGCTGCGTCTGTGGTTTTCACATCTACATATGGTCCCAATTTAGGATCACAAGCAGAGTTGTTTATTTTAGAAAAGCTTTTTAGTTCACTTTTAAGGTATTTTGCTTAGGCATTGCTTGCTTTTCAAAAGAAGAAAATGTGTATTTTTTTCCAAAGTGGTGTTTGTTTTGGCTGTTTGCTCATTTGCAAAAGTTCAAATTTTATTCTGCGAATTTAACTAATTCTCCTGCAGCCACCACAAGCCCCATCCCTCCCCGACACAGTCACACAAAACCCCAAATTAGAACAAAATATATTAATTTCAAAATGAGGCGCTTGGAGGATAGCTGTGAATTTTGCAGGTTTTTTAAAAAGCCACTTTAATAGGTAATTTGCAGCAACACTTTTAATCCCTTCATGTAACGTTATTTGCTGCCTGAAGTGAGGTCTCTACCTGACAATTTGTATGGAGGCCAAGTATGTTTTTTGTACTGAGGTTAAGGCCCATTGGGGGTCCTTTAAAACCTTTATTCCATGATTCTTGCTGCAATTATATGACTTAACTGGGAGTCAGAGTAGAGTTTGAGTTGAGGTATCACTTATTGTTGAAAAAAATAATGTGACATTAAAACAAAACTGTGGTAGGATGAAGACATGGAGAAAACCATTTAAAAAACCATGTAAAAAACCAACTAAAAAAACATAAAAAAGTCAAGATATACACCTGGGCCCTTCAGGACCTGGTCCTGTCTAGAGCACTACTATCTCCAGCTATTGAAATCTCCCAAGTTCATCTTCCTTTCTGACACTCCACTTACTGATGACGTCCTTTGCGCAGAGCAAGAGCCCCACATCTCTGTTCTAGAAGATGAGCCGAGTCCCATGTGTCATTCCTTCGGGTAAGGCTCTCCCCTAACACGGTAATGAGTACTAACTAACGTTGTCCTCGGCTCCTGTGTAATACATCTGCATCTTAGACAACTTCTGGGGTAATCACTGTAACTTAAATCACTGTAATCCCTCACAGGAGTCCTAGGTCCCCTGGTGTAGCAGCTGAAGAGACAAGTGGGACAGCACAGGTTCTTGGGCGAAGAGAAAGGGCAGTGTAGGGTCGGTCCCCGCAGGCAGGCAGAAATCAGTGCAGGCCACACCGGTGGCCAGACCAGAGACAAGTAAACTGCCAGAAGGTTTATAATCAGCGATGAGGTACACAAGGAGCTAGCTTCTGACACACGGGGAAAGGATGAGGGAGGTCTGCAGGAGCCTGGGGGGGCCGATAGATGACATCAACACCAAGCCACGTGATAGCGGGAGTAGTCCCAGCCCCAGACTCAGAGCTCTTCGATGGTTTCATCGGGGGCTGGACTTTCCCAGCCAGCCTGGCCTTTATGGGGAAGCACGACCCTAGGAACCCATGGCAGAGAAGGTGTGCGTAGGGCGTGGCAGAGACTGAGCCGGGCCCTTGCGGGATGGGACAGAGGTGGGAGGTGGCGGAGCTGGGCAGTGCTGGGCCAGCCCAGAGCCCCCTTCTGTGAGCTGCTTGTTGTCAAGAATCTCCTTTCCGAGGTTCTGGCCCGGGCTGGGCACGTAGCTCAGGGATGCAATTATTTCATACAGTAG
This sequence comes from Meles meles, assembly GCF_922984935.1. NCBI lineage: Eukaryota > Metazoa > Chordata > Mammalia > Carnivora > Mustelidae > Meles > Meles meles. Next base: position 58,580,922 of record NC_060071.1, read on the forward strand.
TTCCATCTACTCCTCTGTGGATTAAGACGAGGGGATTTGAGTTGAGTCAGGGAAGGCCTTCTGGACCACAACGAAGAAGGTCTCCCTGCATTAATTATTGATCCCTGACCTCCCTTTCTCCATCCAAAGTTGCTGTAAATAAGTAAGTATCTTTTATAAACAGCTAGTGTAAACATTTGTTTTGGACAGTGATCTCCTTATGGGGCATTCTTTTCTGCTTCCAATTTTCTAGTAGTTACTACCTTCCCCCTCCTCCTCCTCCTCCTCCTTCCCCTCCTCCTTCTCCTTCTTTTTTCTTCTTCTTCCTCCTTCTCCTTCTTCTTTTTCTTCTTCTTCTTCTTCTTTTTTTTTTTAATTCCAGCCCCAGGAAGGGAGAGCAGGTGGTGCGCGTGTGTCGGGGGTTGGGGGCAGGCGTGTGGTGTTCACTCTGATGAAATCTTCTACACAGTTCTGGTACAGTTTTTCTGGCCTGTAGTTTTCCCACTGCACACAAATATTCCCAGCTTCTTCCGTTTGTCTCCCATGTAATCTCTGCCGGGTATTAGTCATTGAGAATAAAACAACGTCGAAAACAATGAAAACCGCTAAACTTCTCACTGAGCGCTCGCTAAGTGCCAGGCACCATAGCTGGGCCGAGCACCCAACGCCGTGTTGGAGGAGACACAAAGGTGATCGGTCACAAGGTTGTGTGGCAAGTGGCAGGCAACTGCCCTCGGTGGAACCTAGAAGAGGGGCATCCGGGAGCACGCACTCGGATAGGCAGAGCACTCCATGTGGGAGACACTGGAATGGTAACTCACAGGTTTCTTTTGAACCTTAAAAATGGCTATCTTTCTTACCCACAAATGGTCATGGGGGTAAAGAGAGCACAATTCAAATTCACAAATAAACCCAGGCTTCATGTTTTAGCAAATACATTTGTAAGGCATTTTTAAAAATAGCTTTAAAAAAGAATTCAAAAAAATTTTAAATGGCTTCAAGCTCTCCACCTACACCTTCAACTAAAATTTTAACTAGAACTACTGGCGAGAAACACTGTTGGCCTGGGTAAAATTCAGTTCCCTGTTACTTGGAATAGCACCTAGGAGCCCTGTCAGGTGAAAATAGAACATGAGCCACACCGGTGAGCTGGAATGGTCTAGTATCCTCATCTCAAACAATAAAGAGAAATAAGAGAAATTCAACTTAATAACTTATTTTACTTACTCCAACATACATACCTAAATTATTATCATTTCAACATGTAATCAGTATTTTGAAAAACTGAATGATGAGATATTTTGCATTTTTGTTGAACTATGTCCAAAATCGGTTGTGTAGATTATACTTAGGGCACGTGACCATTCAAGTCAGTCACATCTCGCGGGTCTAGTAGCCCCACATGGCTGGTGTCTGGGTTGGACAGCTCAGGTACACAGAGGGGGCCTGGTGGGAAAAGTTCAGGCTCTGCGACCCATGTGCCTCCCTCCCCCTAGCTGTATGACCTCGTCTCTAACCTGAGGATACAAGGAACGCCAATCTGAAGGGGGCAGCAGGAGGAGAAAATAAAATAAAATAGTCCTGGGGCATCAGTGGGTTAAGCTGCTGCCTTCGGCTCAGGTCATGATCTCAGGGTCCTGGGATCGAGTTCCGCATCGGGCTCTCTGCTCAGCAGGGAGCCTGCTTCCTCCTCTCTCTCTCTCTGCCTGCCTCTCTGCCTACTTGTGATCTCTCTCTGTCAAATAAAATCTTAAAAAAAAAATAGTCCTTGCGCATGGAATCTGGCAAATACGAAGTGGCTGTCCTTTTACAATGCACGATTCAACACTTGTGTGATCCCGGGCAAAGGGTCTTATCCATTGGGATATTTGTTTTCCTTCTCTGTAAAACATGGGCGATAATAATACTTCATTGAGAAGATTAACTGGTACAAACACAGCACTTAATAAATGTTCACTTCTTTCCCCTTGGATTCAGATGTCAATAAACAGAGAAACAGCCAAAGGGCCAGCGGCGTGGGGACAGAGGTAAACGGGCCCAGATAATTGGCAAAGCCCAGAGTCACGAGTTAACTGCGTTGCACAAGCATCCAGATGGCTCCAGCCCACCTCGGGCAGTTTGAGTGTACCCACTCGATGTGTTTCTTTGGGAGTCCCTTTACGGGAAGCTGTGGAACAGCAAGCAGCTTCACCAGTCCACAGGCCCGTGGAGGCTGAATCTGCCTCTTCTGTGATCTCTCCCTGCGTACACCTAATGCCGCAGACAGCCATTCTGTTTTAAAATCTCAGCCATGACTCGACTCCCTTGATGTCAAGAAGACGAAGATGAAAAATAAACTATGTGTTCATCGCAGAATTCAAAATCCTTAACGGTAATGGCCTTGACTGCTTTTCCACTCCGAAGTTTGCTTTTGCATATTGCGGGGCTCAAACAAGATTTTGAGAAGGAACACTTAACAATTTTAATTAAAACCATACCCTAATGATCCTTCTGCTCTTCTGCATATTTGTTTATTTTTTCTTAGGATGGATTTGTTAAGAGTTTTGGAATCACTGGGGAAGAGCTTTTGAGGATGTTTGAAATCTGTGATTCCAAGCAGGGAGGGCCCCGAGGGTGACAGGATTGGTTGTGACATCAGCAATGACAGGCCACTCCTCCGCTAGACTGGGAACCCTCCATGCTGCTCTTGGAGAAGATACTGTAAACCCTCCCAAGCCTTTCGTGCCCCTTCGTGCTTTAACGTTCCAGAAAGTTTGTTTCCAAATGACGGTAAGAAGGTCATGAAAACCAAAACAGGTTTTGGGTGATCCTGAGGGCCTCAACCATTGCTCCCACCAAAGGAAAGGGGACACAAACAATCCTTGGTTTTCCCAAAAGGGACTTAGGACCTCGTAGCTCTCCTTTCATCCACAAGAATTCAATAAACATGAAATGTGAAAGTAAAAAATGAAATAAAGCAAACATAACAAAAACACCTTCCACTAAACTCGTCCCACTCCTGACCCTGGATTTATATCTAGCACCATGTTCTATCTCTCAGAAAGTAGCAGAAACCAGGAAATATATATACATATATTTAATACAGGAACTAATGCAAATGTGATCAGTTAAATTAACAGAATTGTGTAAAGATGTCTTACCAAAATGGAAATAAAATAAATGTCTCGAGAACATGCATAGAGATTATTCGGGATACTAATGCTATTCTAGTTATTTCAACAGCATTAGGTACATTTTGAGGGAAAGTGGCCCTGATGAGTAAATGGACTTGTAATTCCTTTCAAGGTGGTGATTTGATATTTAAGGGACTTGGGTGGGGGAGGTGCCCAGCCACAGGAATGCCATTTAAACCTGGACAAGTTTTCCATCCATAAAGGCCTTAGGGTTGTGAGCTGTTGAGGTCCATGCCACATTCAGTAGAGGGAGAGGGATGTCCAAGGAGGAAGACTCTCTGAGACAAAAACCGGGGACAGAAACAGAGGCTAGACTCCCTGCGGTGCCCCGGGGCCAGACCACAGTGCCACAGCTGGTGAGGAGGACTGGTACCAGTGTTCACTGTGTGCTCGAGATGAGGCTCAGCCAGACTCCAGCTTCCGTCCCCTCTCTGTGTCCTTCAGCACACTTTACATGAAATAGACCCTCAACACGTATTTGTTTACAGGATGGCCTCCATTCCATGCAACTGGAGGCAACTAACTTGTTCTCAGCAGGACATACATTATTTATATACCTAAAAGAACCCGGTAGAACACATATGACCGGGGATCCTGCTAGGACTGCTCCTAGAGGTGGATTTACAGTGGGACAAAAGATGTGTAAGATTCAGGGCCCGTCCTTTGCACAGATGGCTTCCAAAGCCTTGGACCTAATTTTGCATTTGTAATTTGGCATTATTTTTCTTAAAGAGGGTTTCTCGATTGCATAAGCTTCACGCCTCACAGAACTTGGATCTGCTCTGGGCTGTTCTGAAAAGCCATCCATGAACGCCATCTTGGATTTTTCATCTGTCATCCTTGCCACTCCCACTCATCCAAAGCAAATATAAATCAATTAGCTCTGTAACACTGGACAAATTAGGCCTGGCTTTCCTCACTTCTGAAAACAAAAGGCAGTTGGGTAGGACTCTTCAGATCCCAGAAGACAGAAATGCGGAGAAGTAAGGCATAGTGAGAAAAGAGACAGGGGCTGAGGATCTGACCCTAGTCCTAGTCCCGACTGAACTAACAGCTGGTGTATGACTTAGAGCGAGAAACCTCCCCTCTCAAGGCCACAGTCTTCTCTACATGAAACGAGCAGGTAGACAAGATGCTCTCCAAAGCCCCATGCTCACCTGGGGTTCAATACCCCACTTCATGCCCTGTGCCACATCTCCCGCTCTACTCTCACCGGATGTCGCCACGGCCCTCGGGGCCATTCAGTACAATGTTCTAATTCAGTGTTCTTTCTGCTATACCACATTGCACATATTTGCCAGCTGAACAGTAAATAAGGCTGATGTCATTGGCTTTGCTGGCCTTCAACTATGCACTGTTGTCATGCTGAGTCAAAGATGACACTGACATGAGCCAGCGTTGTAGCATGCAACGTGGCAGACGATGAGGGTATAGCTGCTTTCCCAGGAGAGGCACTGGATTTAAAGCTGCAGCTGCTAGAGAGAGCCAGTCTGCAGGGAAGGGCCATGTCATTTCCACGTCTCTGCTCAAACCCAAGGTTCCTTTTCTCCCGGGCTTGACCACCCGTTGCTCACTGCTGACAGCTACGCTATCGGTAGAAGCTCCTGGAGCACCCCTCCCCCAAATCCTAAGCAGCCCAACTTCCCAGAACCATCAAATTTGAATTCCTGGAGATATTGGGGGCCAGGATGTTTTACTTCTAAAAGATTCCCAGGTCAGAAAACTGCTGTTCTAGGTACTTCTCTCTGTCCTAACGGAACTGGAAATGCTATAGCATGTGAAATCATCAGTTCATCTCACTACCCTGGTGCCTCATGCCAAAGTCAACCGGGGTAGTGTTGGCTGGGGCAAGCAGTAAAAGTAGCAACAGAAAACAGCCCTATCACTGAAGATCCCCTCTTGCATGTAGTATACTGCATATAAATTTGTACATGTATATGAAATGCCATAAGTAGGCAAATTCTTGGAGACGGAAATTGGCTTAGTGGTTGCCAGGCTCTGGGGGAAGGGGACCAAGGCATGGGGTAGGGAGGGGTGAAGAGATTGGGGGAATGATGGCTACAGGAATGAAATTTCTTTTCGGAGTGATTAAAAACCACACAAACACACACATGCACACACACACACACACACACACACACAGGTGCAGTATGCCAACCGGTGGTCACCAGCAGGTTAGTTACAAACACCTAACTGGCGAATGTCCTATGTGTGCGACTGGCGCTCAGCCTTCTGACCACCTCCCTCACCTGACGACCACTTAGTAACACGCTTCCCCAGCCCTTCCACGCCAGAGAAACCGAATCGTCCTGGGCCGATGGCACCACCTGGTGGCCACCATGGGAACTCCCCGAGCAAGTATTTCTGCACCCCTTCACTCACTGTCTGCGAAACTCTTACGCAAGCCATTCTCCCCTTTTTTTTTCTTCCTCCAAGCTCAGGGCTGTTAATTCTGGCTAGGTCGTGTACAATTTATACACAAGCATTCCCTTCCATCTCTTCTCCCAACTCCTGCCCTGTGTCTCCAGCTTAAGGAGCCTCAGCTGTAAGTCTGAGCTGTGAAGAAAACAGCAGATCTTGAAGTGGTAAGACACACTTGGATTTACTAAACCAACAATGCCTCTCATCAACAAATATTTTTGGAGAATAAGAAAAGTAAATAGCTATATAATAGATGGGAAGACGGTCAGGCTTTTTTTTTTTTTTAAGACTTATTTATTCATTTATCTTAGAAAGAGAGCATACACAAGCAGGAGGGGCAGAGGGGGGAGAGGACCTCCAGCAGAAACCACGCTGAGCACGGAGCCCAATGCAGGGCTCGATCCCATGACCCCCTGACCACGACCTGAGCTGAAACCAAGAGTGGGGGCTCAACCGACTATGCCACCCATGTCCCCCCAAGATGGTCAGTTTTGTTGGTCATCCAACGAATGCAAATGAAGACAATGAGTGTTATTTTGCCTGCCAAATGAAAAGATTAAAAAAGGTAATACTCCCAGTTAGGAAGCAAGACAAGACTCCCATGAACAGAGAGAAGGTAGCCAGGTTAGTCCAGCATTTACAGAAAGCAATGTAACAATATGGAGGAAATGGGGCCTAAAAACAGGCATGGAGCTTGACCCAATTTCTCTTTTCATAGAAATGTATATATACCCTAGAGAAATGATCAGGAGTCCACACAAAGACTTTTGTGCTGATATGTTCACTGAAGCAATATTTATGATGCAAACAAACTGGAGAAACTCTAAATGCCCAACATTTGGGTAATGCTTAACTGAACTGTGACATAAACATAAAAAAGGATATAATGCAGTTACTAAAAATAATTAGTGATTATTTAATGAAATATAAAAAGTCCTTTATATAATATTAAGTATAAAATTCACATAAAAATATGAAGTATAAACATTCAGATAAAAATGCATGATTTTGGGGATACCTGGGTGTTGAGTTGGTTAAGCTCTGACTCTTGGCTTCAGCTCAGGTCATGATTTTGGGGTTGTGAGATGGAGCCCCACATTGGGCTCTGTGCTCAGCGCAGAGTCTGCTTAAGATTCTCTCTCTCCCTCTCCCCCTCCCCCTGCTTTCTCTCTCTCTCTCAAGTAAATGAATTCTTTTTTTTAAAAAGTGTGATTTTTTAAAAACTACATGTATGTGCATAGAGAAAAATACTGGAAGGAAATATATTAAATGTTGAAAGTGGGTCTCTCTAGGTGGTGAGATTATAAACAATTTATTTTCCAAATCATCCACAAGTGGACTTTATTATGGTTATAATAAGAAAAATCACTATAAACATTAGTGAACGGTAGCATCTGTAGTCTTTAAGGGCACCCCCAAATTTCTTTGTGAATGTGCAATGGCAGGAAACATTAATCCCCTAGAGCGGGGTTCTCCACTGCTGACTGGCAGAGGGCAGTATCTGGAGACATTTCTGGCTGTCACAAGTCGGGGGATTCTACCTGCATCCAGCGGGCAGAGATGCAGCCCCCATAACAGAGAATTCTCTAGCCCAACATCAGGAATGTTGGGAGTGAACGCCTGGCTCTGGAGACTAACTCCCAGGATTTGAATCCAGATCCTATCTCCCTTAGCTGGTCAGTGCTGGGTCAACCGCTCACATACTTTATACCTCAACTTGCCCTTATAAAAAGGGATCATCACATAGGACTTTTGAGGATTTTTAAGTAACAATATATAAAGTATCAGGCAAATAGTAGATAAATAATAAGTATTAGTTCTCTTCCCTCAGAACCACATTTAAAGAAATAACACTTGTATTCAACAGTTTTTCTTTTTGTAAGGTGTTATAAAAAAAGGTTCCTCCGACCTTTTAATCCTTCTCAATTACGCATTTAAATTTTTTTATAGTAGATAAATAATAAGTATTAGTTCTCTTCCCCCAGAACCACATTTAAAGAAATAACACTTGTATACAACAGTTTTTCTTTTTGTAAGGTGTTATAAAAAAAGGTTCCTCCGACCTTTTAATCCTTCTCAATTACGCATTTAAATTTTTTTTAAAAGATTTTATTTACTTATTTGGCAGAGAGAGATCACAAGTAGGCAGAGAGAGAGAGAGAGAGAGGGAAGCAGGCTCCCCGCCGAGCAGAGAGCCCGACGCAGGACTCGATCCCAGGACCCCGAGACCACGACCCGAGCCAAAGGCAGCGGCTTAACCCACTGAGCCACCCAGTACGCATTTAGATGGGGCTCTCCCTGGATTCTAGACCTTCAATATTCAGGATGATAGGATAAGAAAAAAAAAATAAATTCTTGTGTCTACAATAGCGATTACCAAGTGTAATTACCAAATGGAGGCAAACGTTCTAAGTTCTGGGGCTAACATAGGTGAAAAGCTGATCGGTTCCAACAGCGCCCAGCTGGGTCTGTCCTGTAATGGAAAGGCTGAGCTTGCCGAGCACCGAAGGGCACATACACAGGTGTCCTGTGCGAATCTCTCATTATCAACCAAAGCTACACATCAGGGATGGGGGCCCATCCACCCACGTGGGTTTCTTGTACTTTTCCCTGGCACTGAATGATTCGGCTCTATTTTTAAGTCTACTCGTTGAAATTAAAGATGGCCTGGGAGACCAGAAGTCTAGACCCGAGACACCCTCCCTCCTACTGCTTCTACATCAGAACAGTGTCAGCACCATCTGGGAGGGCTCGGGGACATCCCGCCATTGCCTCTTGCTCCTTTGCCTCAACTAGAGCAAGGCAGTCGCCTGTGCATGCTCCTCTAGGCCGTCCTGCAGGGGCTGAGAGGTGATGCGGCCTCCCCTGGAGCCTGGGGGAACAGACCAAAGCATCGCAGCCACGGATCTGGAAAGCTGGGAGCGCGCCGACCACTCCCTGCCTGCAGACACGTCCTCCTCGTCCGCTGCCCAGACCCCGAGGCACCAAAACTCTGCCTGTAAAAAAACCCAGAGGCACTTAACCAGGCTCCAGCATGCTGTATACAGATCTAGTTAAGCGAGAGCCAACTGCCAAAAATCTCTTCAGTGACCACACATGCAAAAAAACAAAAAAAAAACACAACTCTCTAAGATACTAGCATAATGCATCACTTGCAGTCAGAGTAACTGCTCTTCCCCTTCCCTTCGGAAACATTTCAGACCACAGCACCTGCGCTGCTGCCATGTTTCTGCACACTCCAGTGAGCAGGGCCTCTTCGGCGTCTGCACAACCTCCACAAACGGTCCCTCCCATCATCCAGGGAAGGACCTAAAAGACGACGACGATGACGGAAATAAACTAAGAGGCAGGCAAAGAGACGCGCCGGTTCCGTTCAGGAGACAGGCGTCTTCCATTGTTTCCAGCAGGGGAATGCTTCCCAGCAGGCTCATCCATTCCTGCTGCTTGAGGGGAAAACGTTAGTCACCCACCTCGGATCCAAACCATGTAGGGCTTGCTGACCCAGGCCTTCTGAGCCGTCTGTCGTACCAGAGAGTGGCATCGGAAAGGTCCCCTGGGCCAGTCGCCAGGACGGAGTGTCCCCTGAGCCACGATCTGTCTTGTGCCAAGACGGACTCTGACAGGCTACTGGGGGAAACGACTGGCCGTGCCATGAGTGGGAGGGGTCCATCGCCAGGGTCATGCCAGGCTCTGCGTAAGTCTCGCCCTGTCTCGGTCAGGCCACAGGCCAGTGGACCCCTCCCTTCCTGCTGGAAGACCTCCCACTGGAGACCACTCACTGGAGACTAGGTTCTAAAGTGCTGGGGGAGGCCAGTGTTTGACCCACCGGGACCTTATAATCAGATGTGTCCCTGTGAAGAAGCATGTGGGGAAAACGGGGTGGCTCCAGCAAAGGTCCATTTTACGTATTGTACAATCAGTTTATACACTGTAGAGCCCGGCAGAAAGCACGTTCCCTTTCTCTTTCTGACATCCGTAAGTGCCGAGTGATAGAAGAAACCCCAATGGTGTTGGCACCAAAGATGCATGGATTTGTCCAACACAAAGACAAATATCCAATCCCTGTGCCCACCCAGTACCACTGTGACCAGCATTCCTCCGCTGAGGGCATCTCCAGATTTGGGGAGCCTTTTTACCTGTAAAGGGAAAGGACAGGAAAGACACTCTGCAGGTAAGGTGATGGGTGATGGGAGGCCAGAGCTTCTTCAGGGCATCTTAGGGCTCTGAACAATACTGACCACGTGCCCCTACTCCCCAGATGCTCTTCAGTAGAGCAATTCAGTGACATTCTTCAAAGTGTCCAGCCTTCCCTGCTGCTGCCGCCTCTCCCCATCGCTACCCTACTCTCAGAACATACTAGCTAAATAGTGTATTTCTTCCTGCTTCTCCCTGCCTGAACCCGAGTCTCCATGATCCACCTCCCACCCCTCCTAAAGGAGGTCCAGCTCAAGTTCAGCTCATCTGGGATGTCTCTTCTGGGGGCCAACACCTTCCCTGGATATCAGTTTTTCTGATGTCCATTTAGCCGGTCCCTGACCATGAGATGGTACGTGAAAACACAGTTCATCCTTCCTGATCTTTCTTGTGTTGTCACTCTGCAGGTCTGGATGCCTCTAGACTGACACACCAATGGGAAACCCAGCCAGGGATGGAGGAGTAAGGCAAAAAGCAGCCAAATTTTGCTCCATTCCTATTATCTCTAAAACAACTCCATTCCTCTGGAATTTAACCTTTACTAACAGGTTAAAAGAAGATAATGCCTGACTCCTGCTTATTTTATGAAGATCAATGTAATGATTTAGATGGTTTGCTTACTAATGCATGAAGGCAACAATTCTTGGCATGTAGTAGTCGCTCAATGATTAATTATTCAATAAACAAAACTGGAAATGTGTTACATGACATTTTAATAGAACGCATGGTTCTGAGGCAGCTCTGATCGCTGCCTCCCAGCCATGCTGACACGTGGACAGCCTGCTCTCAAGACACGAAGGGCACGGTTTCCAGCTCCCCTGTGCTCACTCCTTATGCTGACATCTCTAGAACCATGCTTCATGCTTGGCTTAGCAGCTGACGAAATATACTTCTTGAATTTAAAGATGTTTCTAGGGTTGCCAGGCTGGCTCAATAGGTTAGGCGTCTACCTTCAGCTACCTCATGATCCAGGATCCTAGGATCGAGTCACGTACGGCGCTTCCTGCTCAGCAGGAAGCCTGCTTCTCCCTCTGCCAGCTCCTCCCCACGCTTGTGCTCTTTCTGACAAATAAATAAATAAAAATCTTTAAAAAAAAAAAAAGATGCTTCTATAACCTATCTTATGTTAAAAGACAGTATTTAAACAGCCACAAGGATAAGAGTAGGAACAGAGTGTGGTTGAGTGTGAAGAAGCTACCCTTTACCAGGGTTTCTGTAAAGCACCCATCCTCACGACAGTCACATGGCCCAGGCTCCTCAGGAGAGCACCGAGAGGGCAGAGCACTTCATAAGACCAGAGGGAAGCCCATTCATCCAAAGATTCACGAGGTTTAGTGGCAGTTTTCCAAGGCCACACTTAGGGGAAGGATGTAAGGAAGAGAGAACACAGAGTATGAGCACAGTCAGGACCATCTTCTACCCCCGAAGCCAAGTCCACTAGGAGATACATGTGAAGGGACGAAAGCAGCAGCTCCGTGAGAATGAGGCTTTGTGTTTGTGTGACGCTTTCTATTGTCCAAAACACTGTTCTATCCATTACTTAACTTGACTATCCTATCAGCCCCATTAAGATGGACTGGATCGCTTATCTCTGTGTGCAGACTGGGAAAATAAACCTCAGGGAGCTTAAAGGGACTTGCTCGGTTCCACCCAGCTGGTCCGAGGCAGGACCGAGCCCTGGGTTTCCTGCCTCAGTGCATGTCCTGCGATGCTACCCACGCCACACCCCCACGACACCACGTGCCCCTTCCACTACTCCAACTCCATAGTATGCCACGCTCAAAAATGCACGCTTAATTTTAATTGCGGTGCCAAGCTGGGGTCTGCTAAACCCTTCCAGCCTGCTTCAATAGCTTTCTCTCCAAACCATGGTGCCCAAGGTATTTGCACCAATTTGTTCCAAGAGGGCAGTCTGTCAGAAAATTTGCCTCCCGAAGCTTCGCGTCCCTGAAACACCATCTGCCTGAATCCTCATGTGGTTTACCACGACTCCCAGCATCATTACAGCTTCTCAGCTAAGAATCACAGGATTATACAAGTCTACGGGAATAGAAGACAGCTGCTGGGAGAGACGCACTCAAGCCTAACACAGCTGGCTTGCCCACCAGCTCGTAAAGCTCAGCCTGTGTGACTGTGGGCAACTTTACACTTTTTTCACCACTATAAAGGTTCTATCAGATGAGACAGAGTACTGGAAAGTATTTTTGCAAACCATAAAATACTCATTGCTACTACTCCATTTCCTCCACGTGCTTGATCCACTCTGGTCAGTTACATCTGGAACATTGTTCACTTGGCTTCCCTGGGGGCGCCGCGAGCTTCTCGCTGTCTCGCCCTTGGCCCAGACTGTGTGTCTCAGGTGATGGGAGACAAGGGCCTAGCTTGAACCTGCTCCGGGCTTGAGACAGAACAGCATGTCCAGGAGGATACCTGCTGGAAGCCGGTTTGCACCAGGACCTGAGCAGCCCCCACCCCCACCTCTGAGGAAACAGCTCCTCCTGAAGGAAAGTCAGGTCTGGCTTGCCCAGGCCATTGCAGGAACAAGTCTGGCCTCTGAGGTCAGCGGGAAGGGAGGGATTCTTAGCACCCCCTGCTGTCTGATGCTTAGATTTCCCTCCCACCCAACCTCTCCTGTGGATCCTATGAAAAGCACAGAACAGTGAGGAATAAAAAGGAAAGCGGTTTTCCTGAGACGTGTCTAGGATTTAGGGGCATGAGGTACACTGAGGGATCTCCCCCGGCCTCGGCCCCCAATATATGCCAACAGAAATCCCTGAGGCTACAACTGCTGGAGGCCGCTGGAGGTTGCAGACTGGCGCTGTGGTGGAACCCAGCTGAAGGAGACCAGGAGAAGGGGGAAATGGGTAAGTGCCCATGGCAGAACATCAATGCCTTCCGGTCAAGGTCATGCCTGTGCTGGGCTCTGGGATCTCAAGAAATATTTAAGGCATTTTGTGGGGAGCTGGGTCCTCCTGAGTGAGAAGGTATAAGCAAAGCCAGTGAATGGAGGATTCTGAGCAGTGTATTCTGTTCTAATGAAATGACTCGGTGGGGAGGGGCAGGGGAGGTTCTTGGGTGGCTCTTCCATGAGGGCCAGTCAACAGAAAGACCAAACTGTGATTAGAAGCTTGGGATTTTCAGCCCCGCCCTCATTCTCCAGAGAGGGGTGAGGGCTTAAAACAATTAATGATCGATCCTGCCTATGTAATGAAGCCTCCATAAAACCCCAAAAGTACAGGGTTCGGGGAATTTCCAGGTTGGTGAACACATCCACACGGGAAGGGTAATGCACCCGCGGGGACAGAAGCTCCGTCACTCTGGACCCTCCTGGAACTCGCCCACTGGCTGAGTTCCTGAGTTCAGTATCTCTTCCACTGGCTGTTCATCTCTCTCCTCATCATATCTTTTCATAAACCAGTGAATATAAGTAAGTGTTTCCCTGATTTGTGAGTGGCTCTAGAAAATCCGTGCAACAAACAGGGGGTGGTGGGAAGCTCAGATTTACAGCTGGGCAGTGAGAAGCACAGGTGACAAGCTGGACTTGGGACTGGCATCTGGAATCGGGGAGCCTTGTGGTATCTGGCAGTAGGGAAGTAGTGTCAGAATTGAGTTAAACTGTAGAACACCCAGGCCGGGTCACAGAGCAGCCTGGTGAAGGGAACCTCTCCCTCCCCAGCACAGGGGTCAGAAGTGTCGTGAGTGTGGTGCCCGTGTGGCAGTAAAGGGGAGACACAGTAGGAAAACTGAGTTTTTCTAATACAAATTCATAAAACATCAAAAACCGTATAGGTCAGGTATATGAGATCTGTAAGACAGCAAAGAAGAGAGGTTTGGGGAGCCCACTGCCTTTCCTTCTTGTATTCTTATTTTAATTCTGAGCATGTGGCTTGAAATAGTACAGAGTGACTGCAAATACCGAGACCCAAAACTCCAAACTTCACTGCAGGCTGACACCCCTCTGCCTCTTCCCTTTCTTCCCAGCAGAGGAAGGGCTGGACTCAGGCCACCTGTGTCCTAGTTCTCATTCCGTCCCACGTGCTCAGGAGCTTTCCGCCCTCTGTTATCCTCTCTTCGTGGCACGTCTTCCGTGCTCCCTCTCCACTGGTTCTGGCCCATCGGCACGTAAGCAAGTTCAGATCTCTCCCTTCCTGACACAATAACCTAAACAAACACCTTCTTCAGCTCTATGCCCTGCACCCCCGCCATTCCCTCCATAGGGATTACTCAGTCTTCTGTCTCTTACCTGACCTCCAGGGTCATCGTCCCTGTCTCCTGCCTGACAGTTTCTGCCCGAGGCCCCCCAGTAACTTTGGTGCTGCCCCGCCCATTGAACACTTTACACCAGTGGCCCTGGTTTCAGGTCACCTCTCCGCAGATTTTTACCATGCGGACCACTCCCCATTCCTGAGACACTCTTCCCTTGTTTTCTGTGCACATCATTATTCTGGTGCTTTCTGGCCCGTCATTCTGTTTCCCCCGCAGGTTCCTCTACCTGGCACTCTGGTAGGAGTCTTCCAGGCCTCCTTCTTAGGTACTCTGCTCCTTCTCCTTGATCTTCACTCGGGGTCACCTCCTGCATTCCTATGGCATCAGTGACCACGACCCTGGGGACGACCGTGACATCTCTCCCTTCACCCCAGCATCTCTCTGTGTCATATACAGCTACCTGCCTCCTGGATGCCTGCCTCTGGATGGCCCAGGGCAACTTAAACACAACACAGAAAGACACCCACTATTTTCATCTTCCTGTCCTGCCTCCACGTCCCCCGGAAAATTCCAAACCTCCCCCTTCTCCTTTTGAATTTTTCATTCTGCATGCAATTGACCAAGATGAGAAACTGGAAATCATCCAGGGACTTTTTAAGGATTTGAGTTGAGGGTGTGCTGAATGCAACGCCAAAGGGGCCAAACTAGAGGCCCTGGCTTCCTAAAGAGCCAACCCAGTGTTCTTGATGGCTCGCCCAGGATGGGGGCAGCCTAGACGGATTTTAATCAGGATATCAAGAGTCAGCCCCATTCCTTCCCCCAACTGCAGAGAGGCTAGCCAGAAACTGAGGCCCCCCCGTGCTGGTCAAGGTTGAAGTCGTGCTCCCCTCCAACCTCCAAATGAGAAGCAACTGCTGCCCCCCTGTGGCAAGATGGAAGCACTGCAGTCCTTTACAGAGGCCAAAGGCTGGCTAAGGCTGCTTTAGGATCTGCCCCTTCAAATAGGTTTTACCCTAAAAGGACTCTTTCTCCCTTTGATGTTTATTAAGAAAACAATCTTGGTTCTCTCGATTTTGAAAAGAAAAAACTGAGGTCCAGAAGTGAGGCTTGTAAAAAAAAAAATGGGGCATTTTTATGCTTAGCAATATAGCTTTAAAATTATTTGAAACCATCAAATGCCAGCGTTTACAAATTTCTATCCAGTGGTTTGTTACCTGGTCTTATCACAGAGCTAGGCATCTGGTGGCCTAGAATTGTGGGGAAAATGAACCGGTGGCGCTGAGGAGACTGTCTTTTACCTGAGGCTGTTAACATTCTGAAAACCAAAGCACATTTTCTGGTTGGGTTCATCCAAGGACAACAGTAGTTCCAGCTGGGAGAGCCACTCCTGGCTCCCAGGAGTCTCTGTCCCCTGGCAAACGACTCTCTGAATCACCTCGGCCGGCTGGTGGCTTCACTTGTTTCTTGGGACAAGAGAACCACAGTAGCCATTCAGGTAGGTCACAGGGTCGCGTGAGCAACTTTGGGCTCAGGGAAAGACAGCCACCGCTGAAACGCACTGAAGCCTAGCCGAACGGTACTGCTAACCGGATGAGTCGTCAGAAATCCGATCAGGAGAAAGCCAGGAGAGCCTGAAAATGTGCTGTTAGTAATCCACTGAATGAGAGGTTACTAACAGCACCTGCCGATGGCCCGTGACCCAGTGGGCTCAAAGCCCCCCGGGACACAGGAGAAGACGAAGGCTCAGAGAACTTGCTAAGGTCACCCACAGCTAGTGAACAATATGGCCAGCCCTCAGCCCCCGTGTTCTCTTCTCATAAAATCACAAGTTGGTCCTCATTTGTTGCAAATGTTTGTTCCCCAGTGACCACTGAACAATTAGCCCATCAACCAGGAGGCTGGTTACCAAGTTGCGGGAATCCTCTGATGTCTGGCTGGCCCCCTGCTGGTTCAGTGCTGGAACTGCAAAACGTCCTTCCTGGGTCTCAACAGACAGGAATACAGAGGGAACCAACTTTATACAACGCTCACAGTCACCATCAAAGTCAACAGACTTTTTGCTCAGTGCATATCACTCTGAGCTCTGGGCAAAACCTTCTAGGAAGATTTAAAAAAAGCAAAAAACAACAACAACAACAAAAACAAATCATGGAACAGAAAAGAAATTCCTGCCTCGAACTGACAGGAGAGAAGCCTCAACAGATCCAGATGTCAAATAGTGTTTACTTATCTGTTGCTGCTAGATATATTTTACCCTGACAGTATGTATATATTCATTCTTCAAATATTAACTGTGTGCCTACTCTGTCTGGGTTTAAAGCAGTAAATAAAAGTCTCATGGAGTTTACTCTCCAAGAGGGAGACAGACAATGAGCAAGGAAACAAACACTAATTATAAATTACAAAAGATGCTATGGGGGTTAAAAAAACAAAACAAACTCCCTCCCCCAAAAAGACAAAAGGACACCACGACTGAGAATAGGGGCTACTCAGAGCAGATGCGGTCAGGGCAGCATTCTCTGGGTAGAGGACTTTGAAACCAAGACCTAAAAGGAAGGTCTGCCATGCAGAGAAGGAAGAACACAAGGTGTGAAGCTGGAGTAAGCCCACTGGTGTGACCGGGGTGGGAGCGAGGTGGGTGGGAATGGGCGGTAGAGCGAGGTTAGAGGGGAGAGTGTGCAGGAGGTGTGGATCCTTGTAGGATGTGACAAGAAGTGTTATTCTTATTCTTATTTTATTTATATATTTTTTAAAGATGTTATTTATTTATTTGAGAGAATGAGAGAGAGAGAGCATGAGAGGACAGGTGGGTCAGAGGGAGAAGCAAACTCCCTGCTGAGTGGGGACCCCCCCACCTCATGCAGGCCTTGATACTGGGACTCCAGGATCATGATCTGAACCGAAGGCAGTTGCTTGACCAACTGAGCCACCCAGGTGCCTCCAAGAAGTGTTATTTTTAGCCCAGGTGCAGTGGGAAGCCATTGATTGAATTTTAACCCTAGAGAGTGACATTGATGGGATTTAAACTTGTATTTTTAAAGTAACTCTGCCTTTCCTATGGAGGACAATTTGAAAGGTACAAAAAGTAGAAGCGATGAGGTTTCTAACAGACACTTTCATAAATTCATGCCAGGCACAGTGGTATCTTGAACGACGGTGTTTGGAGGAGAGCCAGAGAAAAGAGAGGGCAGGCAAATACGACGTATTTTAGAAACAAAAATGAAATAAATTTCATTTATCAAAAAAAATGGAATGTAGAAAATGGAGGCTTATTCCAGGTGTTTAGCCTGCATGCATGGCTAAGTGGCGGCACTATTCATTTAGACAGAAAAGACTGACATAAACTTGGTTTATGAACTTGGTTGGTGAAGGTGGTGGTAGAGAAATCAGGATTGACATATGGTAATTTAGCAATTCACAGGAGCCTCTAGATATACAAGAAACAAGTTTGGGTTGAAAATACAAATGTTGGTGTCATCAGCAAAGAAATAGCATTTCGACTCAAGAGAAGAAATGAACACCTCACACCAGTCAGAATGGCTAAAATTAACAAGTCAGGAAATGACAGATGCTGGAGAGGATGTGGAGAAAGGGGAACCCTCCTCCACTGTTGGTGGGAATGCAAGCTGGTGCAACCACTCTGGAAAACAGCATGGAGGTTCCTCAAAATGTTGAAACTAGAACTACCCTATGACCCAGCAATTGCACTACTGGGTATTTACCCTAAAGATACAAACATAGTGATCCGAAGGGGCACGTGTACCCGAATGTTTATAGCAGCAATGTCTACAATAGCCAGACTATGGAAAGAACCTAGATGTCCATCAACAGATGAATGGATCAAGAAGATGTGGTATATATACACAATGGAATACTATGCAGCCATCAAAAGAAATGAAATCTTGCCATTTGCGACGACGTGGATGGAACTAGAGCGTATCATGCTTAGTGAAATAAGTCAATCGGAGAAAGACAACTATCATATGATCTCCCTGATATGAGGACATGGAGAAGCAACATGGGGGGGTAGGGGGATAGGAGAAGAATAAATGAAACAAGATGGAATTGGGAGGGAGACAAACCATAAATGACTCTTAATCTCACAAAACAAACTGGGGGTTGCTGGGGGGAGGTGGGATTGGGAGAGGGGGAGCGGGCTATGGACATTGGGGAGGGGAGGCGAACCATAAGAGACTATGGACTCTGAAAAACAACCTGAGGGTTTTGAAGGGTCAGGGGTGGGAGGTTGGGGGAACAGGTGGTGGGTGATGGGGAGGGCACGTTTTGCATGGAGCACTGGGTGTCGTGCAAAAAGAATGAATACTGTTACGCTGAAAAAAAATAAATAAATAAATAAAAAAAAATCTCCATTAAAAAAAAAAAAAAAAGAGAAGAAATGAAATCCTCTAGACAGAGAATTGAGGAGAAGAGAAGAAACAGAGCCAGCACTGAGCCCTGGAGAACGGATTAATTTAAAGCTGCCCTTAGAGCAGCAGAAGAAAACTGCCAAGGAGACTGGGAAGAAAACAGTTAATGGGGAAAAGGGAAAGGAGGAAAGCCAACAGTGTGCCATCTTGGTGCAAAAAACAAGAGAGAAAAGGGTTTTAAGAAGGCCCAGTGTGCTGAATGCTGCCAAGGTTGAATATGATGAAGGCAGAACGTCGGTGAATTTGGCAAGGGAGTGGCCGCCCTGACAAGAACAGTCTAAGGCATCTCAAAATTCACTGTGGAAAACTGAACTTGAACTCTTTCCCCGGAGAGGCTCAGTGTGCTCCTCTTGGAAAAAAAGTGTTCCTTTTCAGTTCCTCAGGCCAAAATCTTGGTGTCACCCCTGACTCCTCTTTCTTTCCGTTCCTGCTTCCCACCTACCAGCAAAACCTGTTGGCTCTAGCTTCAAAATATAGCCACAATCTGCCCATGTCTCGCTGCCTCTCTACCTATCGTGCTAGTACATCTCTCCCTTGGATTATTATAGGCGCCTCTTAAATGAGTTCCCTCACTGCAGTCCTCCCTTCCCATAGGAAGATTTTCAATACAGCAGCTGGAGTGATCCTTTTCAAGGGTACATACTCCGAGGACAAGCCAAAGACCCTGTGAGGAGATCTGTCCCCACACACCCAGCCTCCTCCCTCCCCAGGCTCCTTTGGACCATGCTTCCTTGTCTTGGGCTCCGGCCACACCAGCCTCCTGGCTTTTTCATGTGCAGCTCTCTGCCTGGGATGCCTTTCTCCACATACCACACGGCTCACCCTCCAGCTCTCAGAACTTGGCTTATCTTCCCAGGGAGGAGCCCCCGACTCGGATTTTGAGTTGTTTCCTCCATCCCCCACCTCTGCTTTGTATTTTTAGAGCACTTATAACCATCTGACTTATTACATATTTTACCTTATCTGTTTGTGTAGGGACTGTATCTCTCCTGTCCTGCCAGTCTTTGAGGTTCATGTTTCTTTCCCCGGTACCTAAAATGGTGCCTGGCATTCAAGAAATACTTGTTGACCCGACAAATAAGGGGCAGGAACCATGGACTAGAAGAGAATGGGAGGGGGGGAGGGAAGACCATCAGTACATGGTGAACAGATGCTGGGAAAAGCAGCAGCAAAATGGTACCATAGCTACAAGGGGTATGAGATCAAAGGAGGGAAAGTTTTCTAATGAGATATATGGGTAATTTATACTGATCTTATATCCTATACTGAAAGGCTAGTTTATAACCCTATGTTAGAGAGCTAATATGTATCTTTACTAATGAGATTAATCTGAGGATCATAAGATTAATTAATCAAAGTAGACAAAAGAAGAAAAAATTACCTTCAACTTGCCATTTATTAGATAACAAACAGACCTTCCTGCAAGGGACTCAGAGTCCAGTCATAGTCATCTCAAGTGTGGTGATGATTCATTCAGAAATGATTTCATGGTAGAGCAATTATGCATGCAAACACCTTTTTTTCTGAACCAGAATATTACCTGCTTGCAAGTAATAAATTCAGATTCAAGCTGTAAATTCAAATCCTACCCCCAAGCTAAATGGAAGCACAGAGAAGTTAAGTAATTTGCTCAATGTCACATCACTAGCAAATGACGGCGCTGGTACTGAAACTCAGGCGTCTTCGCCAATAGTCTACGTTAAACGTGTGTTAAAATTCATACCAGGAACCCCAATGTTTATAGCAGCAATGGCCACGGTCACCAAACTGTGGAAAGAACCAAGATGCCCTTCAACGGATGAATGGATAAGGAAGATGTGGTCCATATACACAATGGAGTATTATGCCTCCATCAGAAAGGATGAATACCCAACTTTTGTAGCAACATGGACGGGACTGGAAGAGATTATGCTGAGTGAAATAAGTCAAGCAGAGAGAGTCAAGTATCATATGGTTTCACTTATTTGTGGAGCATAACAAATAACATGGAGGACATGGGGAGATGGAGAGGAGAGGGAGTTGAGGGAAATTGGAAGGGGAGGTGAACCATGAGAGACTATGGACTCTGAAAAACAACCAGAGGGTTTTGAAGGGGCGGGGGGTGGGAGGTTGGGGAGCCAGGTGGTGGGTAATAGGGGGGGCACGTATTGCATGGAGCACTGGGTGTGATGCCAAAACAATGAACACTGTTATGCTGAAAAGAAATTTTAAAAAAGTGGAAAAAAAAAATTCACACCAGAATACACACATTGTGTCTATTCTTTCTATAAAAATGAGAAAGAAAAAAAACCTTTTTTAACTGGGTCCTTCATAATAAAATCCTACGACAAATATAAAAGGCACTACACCCATCTGTCGGAAGCCTGGGACTTAGCAGGAGTAAATGAGCAACGACGATGCAAACAAATGAATGAACTAAACCAATGCTATTGTCACTCAAATAAATATGAGATCCACCAACAAATTAAGTGCCAAGGTCCAGGGCTGGGAAAAAGCCAGACTTTTCTCTTCCCCAAAGAAAAAAGTGGGCTATTTTCTGTTAGCTTTCATCCAAGCTGTAATGGGCAGAATCCTAAAAGGACCCCCAGGATTGCCACCTGCATAATTGGCTTCTGAGTGGGGGTGAGACCTGTGAATATAACAGGCTGTCACTCCTTTGTTAAATGACAGAGGTGATGGGATGGCCACCGCCATCATTACAATTAGGAGACTAAAGGGATATTCTCCCTCTGGCATTGAAGCAGCAAGTGGCCCTGTTGTGTGAGGGCCTGTGGCTTATGACCTGGGGTGGTCTCTAAGAGCTGAGAGGGACCCTGGCTGACAGATGACAAGAAGGGACCCCAGTCCTACAGCAGCAAGAAACTGAACTCAACCAACAACCTTAATGAGTGTGAAAGACGACACAGCCTCCTGCCAACGCCTTGATTTCAGCCTGAGAGTGAGCAGAGGGCCCAGCAAACCCACACCAGACTCCTGATTGAAAGAAACTGTGAGATAATAAATGGGCATTATGTCAAGATGCTAAATTTGTGGTGATTTGTTATAGTGTAATAGAAAACCAAAACACAAGCCAATCTTCATCCCTTACACGACACACTGAGAGGTGATGACCTCACATCATCCCAGGGGATCATAATGGAAACAGGACTCTTCATTCTGAATTGTCCTAATTGTCCTGCTCTTTCAAAGCTCCACCCCTCGGGACGCATGGGTGGCTCACTCAGTCGGTTGAGCGTCTGCCTTCAGTTCAGGTCATGATCCCAGGGTCCTGGGACCAAGTCCCTCATCATGGTTCTTGCTCAGCAGGGAGCCTGCTTCTCCCTCTCCTTCTACTGCTCCCTCTGATTGTGCTCTCTCTCCGACAAATAAATAAATACAATCTTAAAAAAAAAAAAGTTCCATGCCTTTTCCTTTGGTATTATTCCCAGCTGAATTCGGATTCAGACTTCCAAACCCAAATCAGATGTAACTTCTCCAAAGAAGTATTTCCTTAGAGCCATACCCATCCACTCCCAAGCAGAATAAATGATTCCTATTCTTTGCTTCTGTGACAGCTGGTTGTCTGGACATCTCCCCCCAAAACTGCCATTCATGGTGCGTGGTGGTAACCTCTCCCCTCTCCCACCCCCAGCCCGAGATTCTCTGAGGACACAGCTGCTCCAGGCCCTGCACCGGGCTGGCATGGAGTGGGAGCTAAATAATGGGATACTGAGTCGAAGAAAACGAGGCTCTGGAAAAACACAGGCTTTGCCCGCCCAGGGAGCTGCTATTTCCCTTCTACACAGATGATCAGGTGTCAGGTATTAATGGAAACTGGGAAAGCTTTCTCCATGACGACAGCTGGGAGACGAATTAAGCACTGACTGCGGTAAAAGGGCAGATATCTACTGTCTCGAAAGAGCTGGTCTGAAATGGATAGATGTGCTAGGAGCAACAGGCAGCGGGCACCGGGAAGAAGTGAGATTCTTCCTAAAGGGGTGGCAATGATGTACTCCAATTTAAGCCCTGTGCTAGGTTTGCACGCTTGCTGATTCACTAATCTGATGCCAACCTAAACAGACAACAATCCCACAGAGGTAGTTCTCCTCAATGGCTTACAACCATGGGTTAACAGGACAGAAATGAGAATCGTTTATCAACAACACCAATGGCACTGACCGGCCTCTAGGGCAGATAGCATTTGTAGGAAATCACAGACTCGGGAAAAATGATTCATCATCCATCCACACAGAAGAGTATTTGCTGGTTACGCATTTTGACAAAACTTGGAGAGAATTCACATTTTTCCTCAGGACCCACTCACATGGGCATAAGACTTGGAGTGCTCCCTTGCAGTTAACCTAAATTAACCACCTTACTGCTGTCGGCTCCCCCTCACTGGAGAAAGAGATTGTTCAGAATCAGAGAGGATACAAAGCAAGGCATGGAAATAAGGCACCTGCTTGTCACCAACTCATAAGAACTAGATTCAGATTTTTTCTATAAATAAATTATGAAACAACAAAGTACTGCTTTTTAATACAAGTATTACAATGACATTGCCGGAAATGTCAAAAACAATTCAGGGAGGGATGGTCTTGCCACACTGAAAGAATTTAACTAATATTTGCTACAATTAAAACTATTTCGGGGCACCTGGGTGGCTCAGTGGGTTAAAGCCTCTGCCTTCGGCTCAGGTAATAATCCCAGGGTCACGGGATCGGGATCGAGCCCCGCATCGGGCTCGAGCCCCGCATCGGGCTCTCTGCTCAGCAGGGATCCTGCTTCCCTTCCCCTCTCTGCCTGCCTCTCTGCCTACTTGTGATCTCTGTCTGTCAAATAAGTAAATAAAATCTTAAAAAAAAAAAAAAAACCTATTTCAAAAACGTTTTTTGACAGAAACTTAATGTCAGTACCTCTTTCAGCTCCCTTTGTGTTTATACGATATCATCCCTAAGAATCAAGTCCGATCCTACAGGTCCCGCGTTTCAAGGATTTTTCACAAGTGCTGGTTGGCAATGACTCAAAGAAAGAGCCAGCTGGGGACACAACTCCCTTAAGATCAGTACGGGAGAAGACGCGGGGTCTGAGTTCCAAACTTTCTTTAAGGATAACACTAGATGCTCCTTTATTCGTTCAAATATTAATGTACCAGCCTTTGTGCAAGGTGCTAGGGCTCCAGCTGTGAGTGCGATAGATAAGGCCCCTGTTCTCTTGGTACTTCTGTTCTTAATGTGGAAGCGTGCATGTATATGCTGTAGAGAAGAAGAAGAAATGGGAAATGGAGGGAGGAAATAGTTTCTTCAGCATGCGTTATTTTAAGTACTACTGGAAACGTTGAACTGGGAGAATACAGTAAATACCTTCGATGCTCTGTGGGCCCACAAGATTCATGGCCTGGTGAGCTGGATACTCTACCCGTGGTCTGGCAATGCCCAGCTGCTCCATAACGCCGTGCAGCAGCCTCTGGATATCTGTTTCCGAGACCCGGTCAGGGGTCCGTGGGCTATATGCAGATGTTGGAGTCCATCCAAACGTCAGCCAAAATACTAGGCCGCAGAGCATGGTAGAAACCATTGCAGAGACCATTTTTCACCTGCAGAAAAAAGACCAAACGTGTATCGATTGGTCCCCATCGGCCACTGTGATGATCAATCACGCAAGTGAGTGATTCAACGACCACCCATCAGTGGGGGCTACAATGAAAAATCCTTAGGGGGTTTCGCTTGCCTAAAGTGCCCAGTCTGGGCAGAACATCTGCCGTGGAAGGGTGTTAAAGAAACAGGACAACCCGAGATAGCCAATTCCCTGGGCACGTGGCAGCCTTGGGAAGACCAGCCAGGAAAGGCTATTCTCATTCCTTGTTCTCTCCTTACAGCTCCCTGAAAGGGCTTCATGACCCCTAACTCCACCACCCTCTCTCCTCTCTTAGTAAAGCAAGCAACCTAACAACAAGAACTTGCTTCCATTTTGAGAGCAGGAGAGGGAGAGGGACATGGGGAGTTTTCCCAGTCTTGGGGGAGAAAAGAGGTTCCGAGGAACGAGTCAGGAGGACACAAAGGGGAAAGGAGCACAGAAAGGTTAGAGGCAGTGGAAGGGAACATCTGAGCTCAGCAGACATCCACTACATTTGAGAAGCTGAAGGGGCTGAAAACACAGCCAGCTCAGGCCTGTCCTGCAGTCTGGGAGGTGAGGGAGGCAAGCTGAGGGATCCTGGCCACATGCCCCGGTTTGGTCTGCAGGGCGGGCATGAGGAAAGCACCTGTGCTACAGGGCTGCGGCGGGCATCAGCACGGTGCCAGGCAGAGCCCCCATGCTATCAGTATGACGTTGCCAATATTGTCTCTGTTCTAGAGATTAGAACTTGAGGACGTGGCAGTGATGAGGGGAGAGGGAGAAAACCGCTCTGGGGAGTCAACCTGTCTTAAACGTTGCCTTCTATGGAAACAGAAGCCTGCAGAACAAGGGGACAAATGTTCCTGCCGCTTCCCTCTGCAGCTGCCCAACTGGCTCGGGTCATGATCTCAGGGTCCTGGGATCGAGTCCCGCATAGGGCTCTCTGCTGGGCGGGGAGCCTGCTTCTCTCTCTCTCTCTCTCTCTCAGCCTGCTTCTCTGCCTACTTGTGATCTCTCTCTGTCAAATAAATAAATAAAATCTTAAAAAAAAAAAAAAAGACGGACGCTTCAGGCAATGGCTGTGCAAACCCTCCTTCTGACTATTCTATGCAGGAGGTTGGGGCATGCATTTTCTTCCTTGAAAGTGCAATATTCATAACCTCCCTTTTTTTTTTCCTTTGTAAAGGCAAGGCTTTTTGCAAGCCGCCCCTAGATATGGAACCTTGTTCCCCAAATTGCTGAGGCAGTAAATTCTGCAATTCTGACGTAAAAAGCTGGAGGCAGACACCAACCTCTCCAGCCACCTCCATCTTCCCCTGGCCTGCTGTGAACGCAGGGTGTCTTTGTTTCATTTAAATCCCTGGCCAACACCGTTCCGATTTGATAAGCTACCCAATTTCCTCCCTCCATACTCCCTCCCTCATGTTATAACCGATCTCCTAGTCCCCACCCACTCTTTGTCTGCTCCCAGCCTCCAGAACAAGGATTTCAGCAGTACGCTCGCTCCCCTCCCCATCCCGTAAAACCCGCGCGTCTCGGGTGGGCTTCAGGGGGTCGAGCAGGCATTACTGCAGTACTCACCGAGGGGCAGCCGGAGGACTCTGCAGCGGTCTGCGCCGGACCGGGGGTCTAGCCGTCAGCGGACTGATCCGTATCGCGCGTGCGTCACCTCCCTCCTCATCTTAGCTCCGCCCCCACCGCTCCCCTAGCAGGTGGAGGCCGCCTCGCTCCGAGGCCCCAGAACGCGAGCCAGATGCTGGTGGCTCCTGCTGAGCCACGCAGCGTTCAACCCATGCATTCCAAGTGGGTTAAGGGAGAGGGCAGAGGGAGAAGCAGGTTCCCCGTTGCGTCCTGGAGCTCTTTTATCTATCGACCCCTGTGGAAGTAATTCACCTTTTCTAAGGTGAATAAGCAATTATCTAAATGTGCTAAATCACTTTTGCCCTTCGCCCCCCAACACCACGTTTAATTTTACCATCTTTGGGTTTTTTCGTTTGTTTTTTAGCCTTCTAGCTTGAAGAAGGGGGCAATGATAGGTGAGACGAAAGATGAAGAGGTGCTAAGAACTTCTAATGATGACAGTGATAAGGTACATAGTAAGGGTGATTTTAGGAGCCCTTTCATTTAGCAGAAAAACTATGGGGTTATTTAATACAAGATGTTAGAAACTTCTGTTAGAAGTGATGCACTAAAAACATGAAAACCTCTAGGAACGGTAGTTCTGAGTGTTATTTCTCAAACTTCCGGATCAGTTATCAAGTAAGATTTGTTTGGCTTGAAGAGAAATTGAATTCCCTAAACATTGCAGAAATTTATCCAGGTAGACCCAGAATTTTTTTTTAAAAGATTTTATTTATTTTAGACCCAGAATTTTTTGTTAAAGACTTATGGGACAACCTTAAACATGTGAATTTAGTCCAAATACAATATTGAGATGTAAAAACATAAAATAGAGCGTGGCAACTTTCTTTCAAGACTAGGTATGAGTAAAGTACCTGGGGGCCAGAGAATAATGAACTTGATGAGGCTAGAATCCAAGATTCCTTTACCCCGGCTCTATGCAGCAAATCCATGCTCAGCTATGGCATCTTACGCAATGAAGAGGGCCACAAAATTCATTTACAAGACACACGGCCTTGTGGTCTAAAGCCTAGCCCCCTTCCCAGTGTCTTTTCTTTGGTGGGCTCTCATTTCCAGCTTTTTATTTCAGTCATGCAAATCAACAGGACAAATGCTGTTACTGGTTTTAGGCTCAAAGACCATGCTGGGATTTAGTATTACTTACACATACTGAAGCTTTTCAATTCAGAATTTTATCTTAACATTGTTTACTGTCATCTTCATTTTGTGCTTGGAAAAATGAAGAAGCCATTACATTTTACTGCTTTTGTGTTGAATGGAAATTGAGATACACCAAAAGGTTTGCTTCATAGGAAAGTTGCTATTTTAAAAACAAATATATCCTGGACTTGATGCTGATCAAACACCAATATTGAATTCTTAGTGATTATAAAATGTTGCCAGGCAGCCTTCTAATTTAAGTCCTGCGTAATTGTATTGTTTGTTGCTCATGGTAAACAAATTTGTATGAGATCTTTATTTACACTTATAAGAACAAAGTGAAAGTAATCCTTGAAGTTAGTGCCTATGTCCATACTTTTAACTGTGTTAAGTATATTCACCTATCATTTGACCAGATATTGAGTAACAATATCTCCATTTTATATAAAATGAAGAGATTAATCTAAAATTAAACTTTCCTGACTGTCCAAACAACTCACCTTCATAGTCCTACTATACTGTTCGCTTTCAGAAAACAAAAATGAGAGTGACATGTGGGTAGTTTTTTTTGTTTGTTTGTCAGAGAGATCCAGCACGAGCAGGGGGAATGGAGGCAGAGGGAGAAGCAGGCTCCCCGCTGCGCACGGTGTTCAATGTGGGACTCCATCCCAGGACCCTGGATCACCACCCAAGCTGAAGGCTTTTGCTTAACTGACTGAGCCACCGAGGCATCTCAGGGTAGGTTTGTTTGTTTTGTTTTGTTTTTAAATATCTTTCATTATTATTAATCTCAGAAAAGCCACTAATTCAGGTAATTGTACAGTTAATCTCCTGTGCCTTCTTATTGCTCTTCCAATTCAACACTTCACCCATTCCCAAGGATATAAAATGACAGAAGTACATTTTTAAAAGTTTATCCAGAGGGGAGGTGAAGTTTAAATAATTGCTTTGATTCAGACAACATATATTTCAGAGTTTGAGTGTTTTCTATCACCACTTACTATCAGATATATCACAAACACCCGAAGTGCATATCTCGTTTATATCACAAACCTGTTTTGATGTTATAAATCATGGTATTTGTATCTACAGGTTTTCAATCTTTAAGCCAAATTCTTACTAATAGCGAGAAAGGGTTGATTCCTAGGTAATATAGACATAGGAAATAGCTTTGAAATGAAACAGATGTATTATTATTAAGTAGAACTTGGTGAAGCAGACACATCTGATGACTTTAAATTTCTCTGTAAATATGGCTGCTCTGCATAGATATGCTGTTGTATTCTCCTCCACTATCAGACTGTGGCATTCTGGGGCGCCTGGGTGGCTCAGTGGGTTAAGCCTCTGCCTTCGGCTCCGATCTGATTCCAGGGTCCTGGGACTGAGCCCAACATTAGGCTCTCTGCTGAGCAGGGAGCCCACATCCCCCTCTCTCTCTGCCTGCCTCTCTGCCTACTTGTGAACCCTCTGTCAACGAAATAAAATCTTAAAAAAAAAAAAAAAAAAAGAATGTGGCATTCTAATAACTGATCTGAGAAACAATCTTTAGTGGATCGTTCTGCCTACAGCATTCTTTCCTCTAAAACCTCGAGAATATCCACCATTGTTGACATGATTCTTCCCTTAAACATTTGTAACTTCTAATAACAAAATATAAATTTAGACAGATTTGCTTGACAATTTGGGTCAAATTCTAAAAGGTCCTTTGAATTTCATCAGATTCAGACAAGTTATTTTCCAGAAGGTTACCTTTAATGTCTATGCTAAATAAATAACATTTACACACCAGACAAAACCATCATAGGCTTTTATAAGAATCAAAAGTTAAGAATCCAAGTTAAATATACAGAGGTACATCAACTATTTTAAATTATAAAATCAAGTGTGTGCATGTAAGAAATCACCTTGATTAAAAATTTCCAAGCTTAATTATTCCTCCTTAAATAATTTTAAATTCTCTATCAGACAAAACAGCTATGAATGTATTTGTGCAAATTAACTTTAAAAACATAGTATGGCTCAAAAGTCATCAATTACTTCTGCAGCATCATTCTATAAGAGCATACTTGGGTCATTATTCTGCTTTAGCCGTTATTTAGTCCAAGTGAACACAATACACAACTACGGACAATATAAACCTAATTATTCTGCCCCACACAGGAGTACAAGATTAAGAGGCTATTGAAGAAAGTTAATTTTTAGGGATTTTGGCCAAAACCATAAATATCAATGTAATTAAAGAAATAAGATTTGTAAGGCTTATCTCTTCCCTTTATATTTTAGAAATTTCTTGTAGAAACCTTCTCTGACTTAGGAGGAATAACAGGAAATAAGACAACTCGTTTCACTTTTTCTATCACACGTAATACAAAATTCATACAATTTTCAAAAATTAATTTCTCATAAACCCAGCCAACAATTTCTTTCAAAAAGCAAAGTATAACCTCTGCTTTAAGAGATCACTAGTTTAAATACTGCATAATTAAGAAAAACAAAAGTCATTTACACAAGCATAAGAATTCAAGTTGCTTGTGGAGTGAAATTAAAATCACTTATCTTCCTGAGCTAACAAACTAATTATCAAACTAATGCAGATTATCCTGCCAGTCCTATCGCCACCCGCTAATTTTATTTACATTAACAAGTATTAACATCTATCAATTACAAGTCTATAGGTTTACTCGTTGGTAGTAGCTGACCTTTGCCAATAGGATTTTTTGGAGAACCTTTATACCAGACCCTTTCTTTTTCTGATGGTTTCCTAAGGACCCTGTTATTTATCGCAGGAGAAAAGCCCGTATTATTATTTACAACAGATTTTAATATGTCATGATTTGTCAGGTCATCCAAAGGAATCTTAATTTGACCATCGGATACTACTTCCTGTTTACAAACTCTGGTAGACCCAAGAGAAGCATTATTGGAGTCTGGGTGCCTCTTTATCCTTGAGAAAGACTTGTAAGTTAACTCCATGCCTGATTTTGAAATTGCATCAATATTTGGCTGTTCACATGCTGTAAACTTCAGTTCCTTAGGACCTGATTTGGTACATGAAATCAAGGAATCCTTTGCTGTACTTTCTATACCAGAGGAAAGAGCACTGTCACAGCTTACTGATTTAACCAGAGGAGAAGACGCATCACCAAGACTTGCCAATTTCTGCCTTGCAGGTTGTCTGCTGTACTCCAACAAGGAGTTAATCCTTCTGACAGACTGCCGGACAGGTGTACGCTGAAACTTAAGAGGTGAGCGAACTTTGGTTCTGTTTGTTTCATTAAGAGAAAGCTTATTAAACCACTGTATGTGGTCTGACACCCTCCCGTGCTCTGCCATTTGTAAGCTCTCAGAGCTGGCTGTATGGCAGGTTTCCACCAGTGATGGCTGCCGAACAATTCTCATAGGCCTCGGTTTTGGCAAGTTTGTTCTATTACATGTAATTTGCTCTGAGGAAGAGGTGTCAGCTGGATCCTCCCTAGAAGCTGCACATTTCAGCAAGTTCTCTTCAGTCATATTCTCATTCTCCTTTAACGGAGCATTCAGCTTGTCCCTTACGGACTGCTGATTCTTTATGTGTTCATCACTAGGCAATTCTGGCTTGAGTGAATGATCTCTAAGTATATTCGAATGGATGCTTTTCTCATGTTCAATCTTCGTATGAGTTGAGTAAAATGTTATAGTTACTTCTCTATCTAATTTTTGAGTTTGATGTAGTGAGATGTCTTGTTCTGAAAAACTATTTTCATCTGTTTTAGTCTCATGTTCATTTGATTCTATCACAGTCAAATCATTAGTTTCAAATAGATTTTTCTCTGGGCTATATTCTGTAGGAGATGTTTCATTTAGCTTCACTTTCCCCACATTAGTTACTGATGACTGCCTGTGATTTATCAATGCATGAAGATTACTTCCGGATTCAGAAAATGCTTTCTGAATTTTCACCAAAGTCTCTGTGGTCAAGTTATTTTCATCCCCACTAAGAGAGCTTCCAGTTATGTCATTATTATGCTTATCATGTACGCTAGAAGGGGTGAGTCCATATGAACTAAGAGGGGACTTTTCAACTGTAGTATCAGGCTCCAAAGAAGGGCTTTCCACCTCAACATTTCCCTTGATCGGAGAACCTTCATTTGCAGTTCTTTCTTGAAAACTGGAATTACTAGGTCCCGTCCAAGACATCCGGTAACTTGTTCCATCTAGACGCTCTGGAGTTAATAAGTTTTCCTCAGACTTACTGATCTTTTTTGAACCTAAAATAAAGCAGTTCAGTCTTTTTAATAATTTATATTTGAAACGTATTTGAAATACTATTCAAATACAAAGCAGATAAAAGTACTGAGCATTAAATTTCAATAAATTAAGAATTTGTGTTAAAAGAAATAATTTTTTAAATAAAAAGGTCAGTTAGTTTTGTACTTATAAGCATTTTCGAATTGTTCAGACAAAAATACAATGCCAATTCAATTATTTTCACTATTCAAACATGAATTTTGAATTTCTAGAACAGTAAATTATTTTATGATAAAATAACTGAAGCTTATATGTTAATTATATCTAATTATATCTCAAGAAAGCCAGAACAACTTTTTCAGAAAAGCAATGAGACTACTCATTTACTTTTTGAGTAAAATTAAAAATATCATGTAACTGTACCTTTCTTTGTTAATCTTTCATCAATATCTGGGCTAAAAAGCAGACCTGTTTTTACAGACTCGATCCTATTTTTTAAACTTTGTTGATTTGCAAGTCGTCGACCAACATTTTCACGTCTGTCGACCCCAGAACACCCATTCTGTACAGAAAAGAAAAATTGAAAATGTTTTGGTTAAGAAATAAATCTAGTCAATTCAAATACTAAGACAAAATAAATTTTTATAGTGATCAAAATCCTCTACAGCTGATTAAAAAAGGTAAATAAAATTAAACAATTTCATACCAATCAAATATACTTGCATGCATGTTGACAAAAACTGTAAGCATTTGACTTGGCTATTACTTGATATTTTATAATCTAAAATAAAAACAGCCTCGCGTATTAACTAAAATAATTTCTTTTGTGATGACTCTGCGCTAGGACCTGCTCACAACAGTGAGTGAACAAAACAAAACAAACATACCAAAATCTTACCCTCAGAATTTACATTTTAGATCGGGAGATTTTGAGCAGGACAAGATAAACAGTAAATTATATTACATATTTTACAATATACAAGGTGAGAAATGTTAGGGAGAAAGTAGAGCCGAATAAGAAGGCTATGGTGGGGTGTCATTTTAAATAGAGTGATCAGAAGATGATTTGTGAATAAAGAAAAACGAGAAAGTCATAAAGATAAAAGGGGAAAGAACATTATCCCAGAGAGAATAAAGACCAGGGCAGTGTCCAAGACTGAAACCAGGTCTGGCACATTTGACAAACAGCAAGGAGGCGAGAAGCTGAGTGAGCAAAAGGGAGTGGGTGAGAAGAGGGCTCAGAAAGAGGCAGGCTGGTTCCAGTCCTGTGGAGAGGTACATGGAAACATAAGAATTTTATCTTTTTTTCAGAGTGAAATGAGGAGTCACTGGAAGATTCTGAGCAGAACAGTGACAAGGATCTAAAAGGGATTTAAAAGGATCATTTTGGCTGTAGTATTGCAGCAAGGAAGGCACAGGGAGAACTACTAGTAGGAACTTATTGCAGTAATCCAAGTTGGAGAGGACAGAATTTATAGAACATTAGAAATGTGGTATCAGTGAGAATTGGTCAGTCTGGATATACTCTAAAAGCAGAGGAGACATAAGATTCCCTAATGGTTTACACCGGATGGTGTGAGAAAGTGAGGAGTCAAGAATGCCTATATGGGTTTTGGCCTAAGTGACTAGAAGAATGAGTTGCCATAGCAGAGATAGTGAAGACTGCAGGTGGGGATGTGGTTGGCAGAGAGGGGGAAGGGTGGAGAATTAGCAGCAGTGAAGAAATACAACTTGTGAGCTCTATTTGGGACAGGTTACACCTGAGCTATCTATTGGATGGCCATCAAGTAGAGAAGTCAAGTAGACAGTTGTTAAGAAAAAGTCAAGTTGTTCAGGAAAGTATTTTGGGCTAGAGATAGAAACTCGAAGTCTTAAGTAAACATATGATGTTTAAAGCAAATGAGCACCTTGAATGAGTAGGAACAGAAAAGGGAAATCCAAGGAAAAGCTTTGGGCACCACAATGTAAAGAAATCAGAAAAGTAACCAATGAAGGAAGAAAATCATGAGTAAAGTGCCCTGAAGTAAGGAAGGAAAGCATACCAAAGAGGAGCAAGTGACTAGCCAGGTCAAATGCTGTTGACAAGTCAAGTCTAACAAGGACTGTTATTTGTCCACTGGTATGAGCACCATTGAAATTCTGGGTGATCTTGAGGGCAGTTGTATTGAGTGTTGGGGTTGAAAGCCTCATTGGAATTTAAGCAGAACAGAAAAGAAGGGAACAGTAGATATTAATTCATGTGTAAGAGTGTGGTATAAAGGGGAGTAGAGAACGGGACAATAGGTAGAGAGGCAGGGTTGAGAGTGTCTTTTACCATCCAGTCTACAGCTTTATGCTAATATGAACATCAATGAAATGGTGAAAGACACTTACCATGTCTTTGCTACTTTTCCCCAGACTAAATTTCAAACGAAGAGATCTTCGGACCTTTTCTTTACGACTAATCTTAGGAGAGAAGCAGCCTGCTTTTCCCGATTCCACTCTAAAAAAGCATGGGATTAAAAATGTCAGCAGTGGGGTGCCTGGGTGGCTCAGTGGATTAAAGCCTCTGCCTTTGGCTCAAGTCATGATCCCGGGGTCCTAGGATCAAGCCCCGCATCAGGCTCTCTGCTCAGCAGGGAGCCTGCTTCCTCCTCTCTCTCTGCCTGCCTTTCTGCTTACTTGTGATTTCTGTCAAATAAATAAAAAGATCTTTAAAAAAATAAAATAAATTAAAATGTCAGCATTAAAAAAAAAAACTTTTAGCATAAAAACTGGAGGCATTCTTACAAAATGCAATTTGAAAGTCCAGAGCGAATTATATTGCTAGTAATTAAACAGAGTAATAGTTTTCTAAAATCAGTTAAGTTTTAAGATTCCATATATGAACATACTATATTTGTATAATAAATGGCCTCTCTTGTTTATCACAAGAGTTACTTCATCACTTATACACCAGAATCATTAGAATAGACTAGCATTAGGGTGCCTGGACTGGCTCAGTGAGTTGAGAGTCTGACTTTTGATTTTGGCTCAGGACATGATCTCAGGGTCCTGGGACTGAGCCCCTTGGCTGGCTCCACACTCAGCGGGGAGTCTGCTTAAAGATTCTCTTTCTCCCTCTCACTCTGTCCCTTCCCCTCAAATAAATAAGTCCTTTAAAAAAAAGAATAGACTAGCCTTTAAATAAAAGGAAATTTAAAAATCACACATTATCAACATACAATAGGATTTTAAGCAAGCAAGGTGGCCTCAAATTAGAAATCATTCTCTGGAGGATATATAAAGGGCAGTCTGACTGATCAGACAATAAAGGCAGAGGGAATTTTTAAAAATTTTGACTCAAGTATGATTCTCAGCAGAAAAACAAAATATTTTATTAATTATATACACCAAATGTTTATCCAATGAAACAAAATGTCCTGGATTTATTACCTGCAAACCTTTTTGCTTGCAATCCTCTTACTTCGCCTTAGTACACCTGTACTGATCAAGTGGTTTCCACTGATGGCAATGGGAGAGAGTGAACTCTGAGATGATCCTTCTGGGCTTGTATCAAGGGGAACTATAAAAATAGAACCACATGAAATGTACCACCCATACTTCCTTTTTAAAGTACAAAATATTAATAGCAATTAGATTTCAAGGCTTAATTTCCAACCCTATGCAACAAAATCACATATTTCCGGGTAGAAACTTCAGAAGCCAAATAAACCCAATTCAACTTAAAAAAAAAAAAAAAAAATCAGTTCCTTACACTTTAGTTGCCAATTAAGTATCAGACTAAACATGACCTTTATATTAAAGTTCTGCTTTAACCTCATTTAACAATGGACTTCAGATTAATATAGGAAAAAATTATAAATAGGTGTTCTGTGGACTGTAGATTAATATAGCTGCCTTTATAAATTAAAAAAAGCACATATCTGTTATTATCCAAACTTAGAAACCAAACCATTTTCAGTTTTGCAGGTCAAATTTACTGAATTGTGGCGAGAAAGTAAAGCCAAAGAAAAATGTTGAGTTAAGCTCTCTAACTCTAAAACCAAT
This sequence comes from Meles meles, assembly GCF_922984935.1. Classification (NCBI taxonomy): domain Eukaryota; kingdom Metazoa; phylum Chordata; class Mammalia; order Carnivora; family Mustelidae; genus Meles; species Meles meles. The sequence goes on from NC_060071.1 coordinate 58,615,954, forward strand.
AATACATTATATGTTAATTAACTGAATTTAAATTTTAAAAAAATGAAAAAAAAAAAACAAAAAAAAACAACCACAACCCACAAAGCAAACAAAACAAATAAGCAAACAAAAAGTGGGTAAGGAAGTTTCTCTGCAGTGGCCACTTGATCTCTGTTTTAAGATGGCTCCAGTTTTATTGGTTTTTCACAGGTCTGATAAAAATATTAGTAAATGGAGGGGCGCCTGGGTGGCTAAGTGGGTTAAAGCCTCTGCCTTCAGCTCAAGTCATGATCCCAGGGTCCTGGGATCAAGCCCTGAGTCAGGCTCTCTGCTCAGCAGGGAACCTGCTTCCCTTCCTCTCTCTTTGCCTGCTTGTGATCTCTGTCAAATAAATAAATAAAATCTTAAAAAAAAAAAAAAAATCAGGGGCGCCTGGGTGGCTCAGTGGGTTAAGCCGCTGCCTTCGGCTCAGGTCATGATCTCAGGGTCCTGGGATCGAGTCCCGCATCGGGCTCTCTGCTCGGCAGGGAGCCTGCTTCCTCCTCTCTCTCTCTCTCTACCTGCCTTTCTGCCTGCTTGTGATCTTTCTCTGTCAAATAAATAAATAAAATCTTTAAAAAAAAAAAAAATCAGTAAATGTAAACTACATTATTGTTATTTTTCTCAGTAATATAAACATAGTGCATGGTAATAAAAACTTATATGTTATTGCTCCCTAAGTTATTAAAACATAATTATTGTAATTTTGAAACTGAATCTTTCAGGGTGCCCAGGTGGCTCAGTCAGTTAGTTAAGCATCTAGCTTCAGCCCAGGACATGATTTCACGGTCCTAAGATGGAGCCATGCGACAGGCTCCACACTCAGCGGAGAGTGTACTTGTCCCTCTCTCCCTCCTGCTTATACTTCCTCTCTCAAATAAATAAAATCTTTAAAAAAAAAAAAAAAGAAGAAGAAGAAAGAAAAATGGTGAGTTAATATAATAGGATTATTTAATAATTAAATTTAATTAATTTTTAATTTAAAAAATATCATTGATTAAGCAGGCTTATACTAATGTTCCAGTGACACAAGAATGTTTAAACTACTTTTTGAGAGCTTGGAGAGAAGGAACCAAGAGGTTCATTTCTTGGAGCAAATATAATGCAAAGGCAGATAGAATTACAATTCATATTGGCCATCTGGAAACAGTTCTCCAAAGTGGAAAATACTTTAATTAAGAAAACACTAAGTTGGGGCGCCTGGATGGCTCAACTTGTTAAGCCTCACTCTTGATTTCAAGCTCAGGTCATGAACTCAGGGTCACTGAGGTCAAGCCTAGTCTCAGGCTCTGCACTGAATCTGCTTGAGATTCTCTCTCTCCTTCTCCCTCTGCTACTATTCTTTCTGTCTCTAAGACAGAAAACACTAAGTTAGTTTGAAAGAATTTAATTCTTAAAAATAAATAAGTAAAAAGAATTTAATTCTCCAACCTCTGAATACTGAAAGAAATACAGACAAAACTTCAGAGTTCTTATCATTACATTTTAAAAGACTACACACAGAGAACCTGTGAAGGACATAAAAAACAAGTTGCTATTCTGTTCAACTTTCTAATAAACAAGGACAATCTAAACTTCCTGGATAACAGAAACCAAAGGGAGGCTTCTGGAAAGATCTCTTAACTTAGCCAGCAAATTTAAAGTAAAACTCTCAACATTGTCTGAAATCAATAAAAACCTAAAAGAATGTCTGAAATCAATAAAAACCTAAAAGAATTAGAGATCACTCACTTTTTGATGACATGTGAAACAAATAGGAGATAAGAGGACTCTGGGCTTAGTTAGGATTTCATTTCATTTTGGGTTGATCATAACATTAACTTATAAGATTGACCATGGGCTAACTTGTATTCTAAAGGAGCCAACTCAATCTAAGGGCATACTAACAAAAATCTGGTAGTCAAATTAGCAAAATTATATTTTTCTCTAGAGGCTGTGGTTAGCCACATTAGGAACTTATAGGTCATTTGGAAGAAAATGGCTGAGCTGGCAAAGAATCTGGAAACCATGTCATAAGGAACAGCCAAATTATTAGATACCAAATTATTAGAGCTTTTATAAAATCTACTTGAGTATAAAACTAAAAAATATGCCCCCCCGCCAACTACACAATGGTTCCTCCAATGGCGGTACCCCACAACTCTGTGGACTGGAAAATCAAACTTTTTGACAACCTCCACAAGAGACAGCAATACAATCATAGCTATAAATCAGGAAGTAACTAAAATAGAATTCATGATATCCCATCACCTAAAACCTAAGCACCACTGCTATACACAGAAGCCCAAACTCTCATTCTAAGTTATTCATATCATAACTTTCCATAGGTGTGGTCAGTCAACATTCACATATACACATTAATTATACAGACCTAGCATCTATTTTAAAAGTTAGGGAACTTTATAAAAATTAAGAGATTTGATAAACAGAATAAAGCCATAGCTCCTAAAAGGGGCGACATTAATATGAAATAGCATTTTTCTCAAAATATGCATTCATGTTAACGTTTACAACTCAGTAATATAAATTCTATTTGCTACCTGATACTGGTGTAGAACTGCTACTGAAGAGGTTAGTTGGCAACAACTCAAAGTTAAAATTGTGCTTGATGGACTTCCTCTTCTTACTTGAGAAACCATGAGAGGAATCCACTGGCAGTTTACGTTTAGCATTTGGTGTAAGAATCGTGGGTGAGATGGATACTTGGGCTGAAAAAAAAAATTGTTTTATTTTATTAACTCTTTGGGGAAAAAAAAGCTTTTTTCTTCTTATAAAGCTATTACTTAGAGCTTACCAAAGAATGAGGGAATATGTTTACATTATCAAATATATGTTATAACTAAATTAATACCACCCAATTATTTAAAATGATAATAGGAAAGGCACAAAGAGGCAAGATTAATAGTAACTTAAACCAAATAGATTGAAAGATGCATATAATCCACATTAAAGAACATTAACATATGGAATAAAATCATAATCAAGGAGCTCAAACTGATCTACATAATAGTTTTGCTTTTCATCATAACTATTAACCACATAATTTCTTCAATCTGAAAAACAAAACAAATGATCATATTGTCTGTTATTCTGTTATTGGGCTGACTAATTTCAGCGACAAACAAATCAAGATAAAAATGGGAATATACATTAATAAACTTCTGGTTCTAAAACAAAAGTGAGATTTGAATTATTTTCACATATTCAACAGCATCCAACTTACATTCAACAGAAAAGCATGATTTGAAAGACTAAGTACGTAACAACAGACTAAAAAATTCTTACCTACAATTTTGGGTTCATTATATACAATGTAATTAGCAATGTCACAACACAATTATAATACAGTAACTCCATTGAAAATAAGATTTGGATTTGATTAAACCAAAGTAAGCTAGGTAATGGTTACTTTTTGTATAATACATAAATTTTCACTTAAAATTAAAAATACATAATACCTACCAATTTTTTCCTGTTGAGGTGTAACAGAGGGTGTTCTGTTAGATTTAAGTTTATTTAATGCTCCACTAACAAAATCTGAAATGCAAAGCACATATAATCATATAATCAATTATAATTTCACATTTACCTATCTTTCACCAATAATTCATATGATATTTGTGACTTTCCAGCATCTAAGTTTATGTCAGCTTATACATTTTAAAGTCACTTAAGGTTATGTGGAAGAAATTATTTCAAAATTGGAAAAAACTAAAAGATATATTTTGATTACATACATTCCCTACTTATATGCCTCTTTCTCAGAAAAAAAAAAAAAAAGACATACAATATAGAATGTGTGTAAAACAAATGTGTATAATGTACAGAAAGAGAATGGTAGAGAAAATTATTACTTGTTGAGGAAGAGAAGAAATGGCAACAAGAGAGAAAGCTTGGAAGGGGAAGCAAACCTGGACAGTGTTCTGAAGGATCAGCAGGTGTTCATTCAGGAGGAAGGTAGCATTGGGCAAGGTGAATAGCATATGCAAAAGCATGTAGGTGAAAAAACAGGATTTATGTATACTAGAAACCAGTAGTTTGATACTACTAGAGCAAACAGAGAGCTGTGGTATGGTAAGAGATAAGTCTTGTATGTTAGACAGAAAAAGGCCTGTTGTCATTTTAAAGAACTTGAACTTCTCTAGGGACAAAACAGTCAGATCTGCATTTTTGAAAAAATAATTGGCAGCAGTATGATAGAGGATTAGCAAACCATCTGAAGGTTCTTCTAAGTATGTTATTTAGTCATTCAACAAATAATTTATTTATTTATTTTTTTAAAATATTTTATTTATTTATTTGACAGAGAGAGATCACAAGTAGATAGAGAGGCAGGCAGAGAGAGAGAGAGGGAAGCAGGGAGCCCCATGCGGGACTCGATCCCAGGACCCTGAGATCATAACCTGAGCCGAAGGCAGCGGCTTAACCCACTGAGACACCAAGGCGCCCCAACAAATATTTATTTTGTACCTACTATGTGTCAAGCACATGTCAAATCAGACATGTCTTCACTTTCATAAAACTTATTCTAACAGAAAAAAAAATTTAAATATCAAGGAAATAAAAATACAATGACAAATGAGATCCATAGTTTGAAGTATAAATTTAATAAGCTTTACAATGGGGAATTAGAGAAGGTGCTAATGTGGAAGTGATATTTGAGATCTAAAAAGTGGCAATTAGCCAAGCAAAAGACAAAGATATGAACTAAGGCAGGAAGAGTGCAAATGGAGATGGGAATAAAGGTATTTCAGAGCTCAAAGTGACAAGACTTAGTGATCAGTGAGATATGGGAATGAGAAAAGAATAGATAAGAATACCTAGAATGCTGATTTTCATGACTGAGTAGACAATGATGTCACCCAAAGAAAAAGGAAATTATGCAAGGAAAAATTAACTATGTCTATGGAACACTGACTGAAATGGATATGAAATCAAGTTGTGGAAAGATCAGGAATACAGAAGTAGATTTGGTAGTCATCAGCCCAGCAATGGTAATTTTTAAAAAACTGGGTGGCTCAGTCTTTAAGCGTCTGCCTTTGGCTCAGGTTATGGTTCCAGGGTCCTAGGATCAAACCTCACATCAGGCTCCCTGCTCAGTGGAAAGCCTGCTTCTCCCTCGCCCACTTCCCCTGCTTGTGTTTCCTCTCTCACTATCTCTTCTCTGTCAAATAAATGAAATCTTTAAGGAAAAAAAAGAGAGAGAAAGAAAGTGAATGAGGTCATTTAGAAAGAGGGCAAAGTGTAAAAAGAAAGTCAAGTATAGAAGAATGGAACATTTAAGAGGTGGTAGAAAAAGAAAATCCAAAAAATTAGACAGAACAAGTGGAGGGATGCCTGGGTGGCTCAGGTCATGATCCCAGGGTCCTGGGTTCAACCCCTGTATCAGGCTCCCTGCTGAGCAGTGAGTCTGTTTCTCCCTCTGCCCCTCCCCCTGCTTGTGCGCTCGCGGGCGCTCTCTCACTCTCTGTGTCTCATAAACAAATTAAGAAAATAAAAAATAAAAAAGAACAGGTGGCTAAAGATGTAGGGAAACAAAAGCATAGTGTTATAAAAAAACAAACAAATAAATAAATCAGGAAGGAAATAGTTAAGTGGCCAAAGAGATTCTGAATGATATGGAAATTAAAAAGTACACACTGGATTTAGTGATATGGAAACTATGACTTCAACAGAAGTAGTCTCAGGCAAAAATAACCCCTAATTTTCAGCCACAATGAAATATAAAAGTTCTTTAAATATGTCTGTTTACCTGATTAATCACCAAATATCACTCAAAATAAAGTTCAACTACAGTCCACTTGTGTATTACTGAGAAATCTTACACCTTCAAGTGAAACAGGTACAAACCAGAAGAGACTGAACACCTTTGAAGAGCCAAAAATAGGCTATAGTCTAACTGGCAGGTAACGGCTAATAAAGCCAATCTTCATTGCACCTGAGCAGACAAACAAAGTTAATATGGAGAGAGGAAAAGAAGAAAAACGCAAGCCAGAGCTGAAGAGAGAAGAAACAACTGAGCAGCCACAGCAAAAGACACCACACAATTAGAATAGCACAGCAAAATCAGAAACATGGAAAAACAAACTATCCCCTCCATAATTTGAAACCATCCTGACTGCACCATGGGCCACACTGCAAGTACAGACCATCTTTCTAGAGAATGGAAAAATATGTCTCCTGACATACGCATTTCAGGAAGTACTAAACCATTAAGAGCACATTAATCAGGGGCACCTGGGTGGCTCAGTGGGTTAAAGCCTCTGCTTTCAGCTCAGGTCATGATCTCAGGGTCCTGGGATCAAGCCCCGCATCAGGCTCTCTGCTCAGCAGGAAGCCTGCTTCCCTTCCTCTCCCTCTGCCTGCCTCTCTGTCTACTTGTGATCTCTGTCTGTCAAATAAATAAATAAAATTAAAAAAAAAAGCACATTAATCAAATCAGCTCAACAATGTACCACTGACCATGAAAGACACTTATTTAGAACAATAATATAGAGGAGCACACACACTGGTAAGCACAGGTAAAACCAGGAACATATGATAAACCAAATCCTTCTTACTTATAAGAGTTTGCCCATGAAATACTATATAGATTCTTGGGCAAAAGTATTATTGAGAATTGCCGTACCCAGCATAAAACTATGCTAGACTAAGTAAGTCTCAGAATATCAAAAATAAAAGTTCCTGGAGTTTGGTTGCACAACAAAGTTAATATACTTAACAGTACTGAACTGTTCACTTAACACTGGTTAAAATGATAAATTTTGTTATATATTTATCTATAATTTAAAAGAAATCAAAAGATTCTTCAAAGCAAATGCAATCACATGGATGCTTGTAACATTGCAGAGTGAAATGAAAAAAAAAGGCTATGGACATTAAGGAGGGCATGTGAGGGGCGCCTGGGTGGCTCAGTGGGTTAGGGCCTCTGCCTTTTGCTCGGGTCATGATCCCAGCTTCCTGGGATCGAGCCCCGCATCGGGCTCTCTGCTTGGCAGGGAGCTTGCTTCCTCCTCTCTCTCTCTCTGCCTGCCTCTCTCCCTACTTGTGATCTCTGTCTGTCAGGTGCATAAATAAAATCTTTAAAAAAAAAATTTAAAAAAAAAAAAAAAAAAAAAGGAGGGCATGTGATGCAATGAGCATTGGGTGTTATATACAACTGATCAATTACTGTACGCTACACATCTGAAACTAATGATGTAGTATCTCTTGGCTAATTGAATTTAAATTAAAAAAAGGGGAAAAAAAGCTAGCTATAACACACAAAAAGTAAACACTAATGGTCTAGAACTCCTGAACAATTTCAAATTGCTAATGAAATCAATGCATTTTTATGATGCTTGACAAAGGCTATCTTAACCTGTTTGACAAAGTACCTCTGGGTTTAAGCCAAATATTAATAACTCGACTTATTCATTCTGTATTTTATGCCCATTAAGTAAAAACACTGGGCTGGATAAAATGTATAAACATGGCCTTTACCTCCAAAGAGCATTAAATATAAGAGGTAAGAGAGTCATGAATGAGAAGTAAATATAAAACCATATAAAAACTGTCAGAGTCTAGAATATTATGGAATGCCAGTGCAGAAAAGAGATTATTTTCCCATCAAAAAAACAGCAGGGGTGAAGCAAGCCTGACGAAACACTTAAACTGAATTTTGACAACTAGATATAATTTGGACAGCAAGGGTGGATGGAAGTAAAAACATTCTATCAATAAATAGGATAAGTAAAAAACCCCAAAGTGTCTTAAAAAAGATAAAAAATGCAGTTGGACTAAAGTACAGCAAATACTGCACAAATCTGAGAGAAGAAACAGTAGAAAGGCATGCTAAAGCAATCCTATGAAAGACCCTAATATCAGGCTATAAATATCAGTTTTATCAGTGAAGTTTCTGATGAGTATTGCGAAGACATGGCTGGAATTATATATTACGAACATCAGTCTTGACAGCAATAAGCAGGGCAAATTCAATGAAGAGGCATGAAGATCAATAAGGAGATTCTTACAGTAAAGATGACCCAGTAAAATACCACAGACAGCATCTTACAGAACCTGAAAACCATGAATATAAATGGTACATTAAGAGTTAGTCACCCACGGTTTAAAGCCTAAGTGACTAGTAAATGATGGTGCTGTTAACAAAAAGAAGGAATTCAAGAAGAACCAGTTTAAAGCGGGTGAAGATGATCTTTTCAAAATGCTGAGCTTAAAGCACCAAAAAAAAAAAAAAAAAGTGAAGATTTCTTCCTAGTAAGCTGTTACTAAAGTGAAACTGACATTTGTGAGACAATATTCACCTATTTTCATGCTATAAATGAAACTCTAGGGGTGAATAAAATCACAAAGGAAAAGAAGGCAATAAAGAGGATCTGTGTCTGAGAATACCTGCATTTGGGGTAGGAAGTTTATGGGATGAAAGTATATGTTCCAAAAATACATGTTTAAGTCCTAACTCCAAGTACTTGTGAATGTGACCTTATTTGAAATTAGGGTCTTTGTAGATGTACTCAAGTTAAGAAGATGTCATTAGGGTAGGCCCTAATTCAATGTAACTGGTATCACTATAAGATGAAAACTTGGATAGAGACACCCAGCGAGGAACCCATGTGACAACAGAGGTAGAGATCGGGTGCAGCTGCAAACCAAGGAATGACAACAATCAACAGCCACTACCAGAATCTAGAAAAAGCAAGATTAGTCCCTATAGGTTTCGCAGGGAACATGGCTCAGACAACAGCTTGATCTTAGCTTGTAGCCTCCCAAACTGTAAGACAGAAAGTTTTTGTTGTTTTAAGCCACTTTGTTACAGTAGCCCTAGGAAACTAGCACAGAAGATAATAGGGAAATCTACAAATAAGGCAAAGAAGAAACATAAGGCTGAATCATATAAGTCAAGATTTAAACAAGAATGGAACAATTAATAACAATTAGTTCTTATACTCAAAAGATGAGAAATTTCCTAAGACAACTAGAAGAATGGTCTCATTCTACTTGATCAAGGAGGTAAGAAATCTTACAACTGATTCCATCATGATGGAGTTTTAGGTCTTTTTTTCTTCCATGGTAATGTTTCCTTCATTAGTTAGTTCATACTTCTAAATAATTCACATCACTATTTCAAATCATGATCTCATGCCTAACTGTTCTCTCTATCCCAAATCTCAATTCTTTAAATCAAATAATTTTAGAAAAAATTATAATCCTGTAATGCCTCTACTCATAAACCTTCAACACCAATACCCAATATCCAGCTTCATGTTCTAATGTTTGACATTGAGTTCACCATGATATCCTACTAATCCTTAGGATAAACCCCTAACCCTAACCCTAACAGATTATTTCTACCCTACACAAATCTTTCTTTAGAGCATCCTTCCTAACTATGATAGGATACAAGTATTCTGATGCTCTACCCAATTCCCTTGGACTCTACCGATTTTTCAAGAAGGTTCAGTTTGGTTTCATCTTTGGAGTCTCTGATCACTACAACCCAGAGAACATTTCTCTTTTGAACACGTTTCACATTTATGCTAGAGATTTAGCATTTAGTATTAGATTGTATTGTCATTTTGTTTTTCACATGCACGTGTCATGTTTTTCCAACTATGCTCTAAACTAAGAAGGCACACACCATAGTGTGTGCTTCATTACATTTAAACACACTTTAGAGAAAAGCAAATTGCTATAGCTCCACAAAATGAGACTGCCACTGCCACTTACCTCCTACACTTTGTCTTCGCTTTCTTTTATAATCACTAGGAGTTTCACATTCACCTTCTTCAAAGCCTTCTAATGACGGAGTAGCACAGAGACCGTCAAGACCCAACATAGCTGGTATCTTTTCTTGGATAAAATCTGGAACATGTCCTAAACAAAAATGTTCAGAGTTAAAATTTTTCCTCTACTCTCCTTCAAAGTGTTCGAACAGTATATATCAAAATGTTCAAATAGTATATATATTTCTAATAGTTGTCTTCACATTTCACTTGGAGGAATCTGGGATCTCCTTCATTTAAACTAATCCTGTTACTTTATAATGTAACTACCTCTTACCAATATCTGACGCATAATCAATGAGAGTCTGCACCACTGCAGCCTGTAAGCGTAGCTTTTTTTCTGTGTTAGCAGACATCCTGTCATGTCCTTCACTTGTCTGAAGCAGATTTGGTGCAAATATTACTGCAAGATTGCTGCTATCCATCTTGTTCTCACTGGATCTTAAATGAAACAGGTTTTCTTAGATTGAGCCAAAGAGAAACATACAGACGTAAAATACCATTTTTGAGCACACTTTGAAGACTTCTTACTTTATCAGTCAAACACAAGTCAAAATAGTTATCCTTTATCCACCCATCTACAGAACCAGAAATTGCTTCTGTGTGTTTAAATATACATCATAAAAACCATGTTAACTATATAGTACACATTGTTTTTCCACACAAATTAAACATGGATATTTGATTTTCAAACCCACATACAGAAAAATTGTATTAAAAGGCTGCAAGTATGTCTAGAACAAGCAGGCTCACTGAGAGCAAGCAGAGGGAGGGGACAAATTTGAGAAGCAAGACACAAATATATCAAAAACACAGTAATTTGAAGTCATTCAGCGGACAAAGAATCCTACTAACACCAATAAGCCATTCATAATGATGACCTTAAGACAGTAAGAAAATACAAATCATTTGGCATATTGTTTCTTAAATTACATAGGGTATATTGCTTATAGTGAGGAAATTATTAAGAAACATTTCCATTCTAAATTTAATTTTAAGTTATTATCTATACGGGTAAATCTAGCTAATTAACAAACTGTCATTTCCTAAGACTTTTACTTACCTAAGGGAAACATTCCTGAGAAAGTTAAAGAAGTATCTTAATACATCAATTGTGTGGTCAGCCATAAGACAGGAGAGCAACAATGTAGCTTTATTCTTCTCCTCTGTTCCTAACTGTTGAGCTTTGAAAAGTGCTTCATGCAAATCAACTGGAAGGATGGGTTCTGGCAATTCTCTAAAAAACTGCTTAAGAAGTCCTGCAACATCACAAGGAGGTGCAGAAGACAGGCAACTTTCACCATGATCCAGTTTATTCTGAAATACATATAATAATCTTGAGCATTTGAGGGCTTAAGAGTTTATTGCAAATAAGATATCCCTTTGTGTACTTTAGAGAGCTTTAATAAATTTTTCTTAACTCTTGTTTTAATATACATCATGCCATTTAAGAAGGCTAAAAACTAAGTAAAAAAACATTTTTTTCATTTCCTATAGTACTTTATAGGAACAAAGGACCACAAATTTGAAAGTACTCTAAACTTTTAAAGCATTATATAGATTGTAGCAATCATTTCATAATATATACATATATTAAAACATCAAGTTGTATACCTTAAATGGTATTTGTCAATTATACCTCAATAAAACTGGAAAAAAGAAAGCATTATATAAATAATGAATCCTTTTTTTTTTTTGAGAGAGAGTGAACAAGCAAGCGAACACATGCTTGTGCATGGTTGGAGGTACAGGGAAAGGGAGAGGAAGAGAGAGAATCTTAAGCAGGCTCCAGAACCAGCATAGGGCTGGACACAAAGCTGGATCTCACAACACATGACCTGAGCCAAAATCAAGAGTCAGACACTTGGGGTGCCTCGGTCTCTCAGTCAGTTAAGCTTCTGCCTTTGGCTCAGGTCATGATTCTGGGTCCTGGGATCAAGCCCCACATCAGGCTCCCTGCTCGGTGAGAAGCCTGCTTCTCCCTCTCCAACTCCGTTTGTACTTCCTTGTTTGCTCTCTCTGGCAAATAAATAAATAAATCTTGAAAGAAAACAGCCACTCAGGCACTTAATCCTGTGTTAATTCCTTTTTAGAAAAAAAGTTTCTTCTGCCATGAAAAAGGCTCTTTGCAAATTAAATTTGTTAATAATTCATGTAATAGTTTAAATATTTCAATTCTAAAAACCAAATAAAAAAGCAGTACAAGTGAAAAATTATAGTTCAAGAATATGCTTACCTTTAGGGCTCTTAGACGAATAACAGATCCTGATTTCCTAAAAAGCCCCTCTATATGAATATGCTCTTCTAAAGATGAGCAAGCATCAACAAGAAAACTGAAAGAGAGAAATCTTTTCAGGTAGCTGGATACACATCTTACTAAATCTTATTCTTCTATCAAAGTACATGGACCAAGCACTAGACCCCCTTCGGAAGCTCTGATGTCACAAATTTCTTCAGTCTTTGTGATAAAAAGTTAATTCTAGTTGTTTTTCTTGCTTCCTAAATTCTTCTGTCCAGCTCATCTTTTTTCTGAGACAATTTCAGTAAGCTTGCTTTAATCCAACACCCTTCTTGATCCTAATTCATTTCTCTGTTTCCACTCAGAGCACAAGATGTGTCTTTTTTACTACCTCCACTTCATATCCCAGTTTCTCAACAGTCTCCAATCAGACTTGCACCCCTATTACTTCACAAAACAGATCTCATCTCAAATATCATGTAGATATTTAAGTAGATATTAAGGTCACCAATCCATGATAAATGGTCGTCATTTCGCTTGTCCTGCCAGCATCTGACACACTTAACCACCCCCTGATTTTCTTGAAAAAAGCTCTTTTTCATGACATTTCCGGTTTTCCTGCTGTCCCCCAACTATCCCTTCTCAAACTCCGTTTCTGGCTCCTCTTTTTCTGTCAGACCTCCTCATGCTAGTATGACCCCAGGCCCTAAGACCTTCTTTTTCTTTTAGATTTTATTTATTTGACAGAGAGAGCAAGAGAGAGCGCGCGAGCGCGTGCATAAGCAGCAGGAGTGGCAGGCAGAGGGAAAGGGAGAAGCAGGCTCCCCACTGAGGCAGGAGCCCAATGTGGGGCTCAATCCCAGGACCCTGGGATCATGACCTGAGCCGAAGGCAGATGCTTAACCAACTGAGACACCCAGATGCCCTCATAGCTTTAAATATCTATCATCTGTTACATTTGCCCGAAAATAAGGCAAGGTACTTTTCTCACTCTAACATTGCCTCTCAGAAAAGTCCAATACAGCCTGGTCCTTACAATCCTTCTCATACTTAGAGGTGTGTGCTCTATTTCTTTGTACTGAACAACTTTTTTTGTACTGAACAACTTTTAATCATCAATGTTGGCTTAAGTAGTTAACAACTGATACCACAAATTAGAATGGATGTTAGCAGCAAGCAACTGATAGCATTGTGCTGCTACACAATGGCTGAATGTCACAGGGGGTAACTGACAGAATTTAACTTTTGTCTGTTTGTTTAAAGCAGGCAAAGAAATTACAACAGAGATTTAGTCATCTTAATTGGGGATATGACTTTGCAATTCTAAAGGTAGAAAATCATTAAAGAAACAAACCTTTTATAGGTCATTTGAAAAGCAAAATAGTCAGTGCTTACCTTATGGAGATTGTGAATCAACACCTATATGCTGATTGTGAGAGAAAACTGTTCTAAGGTTGCAAGGTATTCAATAAATCCTTTTGGACAATGCATCAGTTAAAAACTTAGGTTACTGAACTAAAGTAGCCAGAATGAACCCTACTTTGGACAGAGGGGAAATGAATTAGTAACAGGTCAGATAGTTGCTTTGCCTGCTTCCTCAAACTATTTAAAATGTTAACTTCTCTACTAATTTCTGATGCACTTAGTCTAAAAGGTTACTTTTAAATAGTGACACAGGAAAGCTCAAGTGTTATGTAATTTATATTCAGAAATACTTTATTTAATCTTCGCTTAAATTTCTCTTATCCACAAAAGAAAAAGAGGGTAGTGGTGGTGGGGGAGGAACAGACTCTTAGAGAACTGCTAGGCCAAAACAAATGTGTAAGTCAATCAGTTATTTATTTTCTTATTTATCTTCTTTAAAGATTTTATTTATTTGAGAGATTGCCCAAGCATGAACAAGCAGGGGAAGAGGCAGAGGGAGAGAGACAAGCAGACCATCCGCTGAGCAGAGAGCCCAAAGTGGGGCTCCATCCCAGGACCCTGAGATTATGACTTAAGCAGAAGTCAGACACTTAGACTGAGCCACCCAGGTGCCTCTCGACTATTTATTTTTAAATGCCTAAATACCGGTTTGAAATATTTTTCCTCATCCCAGACTTAGCTTACCTTGGAATGTGTCCATATTCTGGTACAACAGAATGGGGCAATGCATTAAAAGGTACTCCAAATATTTTACCCTAAAATGGCAAATTCAGTTATTCTAACACAAATATTAGGCATAATGTAAGTTTTCTTAAATATTAAGCAAATTAAAAACCTCAGGAAATTAAAAAAAATAGAAATAATTAAGAAAATGAAAATATTACAAGTAACTTTGATAAAAAGTAACTACTATATGCTAAACATTCCCTTAGGTACTGGAAGCACAAAAATGGTCAAGATAAAGTCATTGTGGGTGGGGGGATGGGTGAGATAGATGAAGGGGATTAAGACCACACTTATGATAAGCACAAAGTAATGTACAGAATTGTTGAATCACTATACTGTATACTTGAAATTAATGTAACAACTGCATATTAGTTGTACTGGAATTAAAATTAAAATAAACAAATAAAGTCATTGCCCTAAAGCAATCCAATCCTATAATGGAAAATCAATCCAGTTAGTGCTTAGGAAATCCTTAAACAAAATTTGGCCAAAACACTAACATTTTCTAAAAATACTATGTTTCTTTCAGTAACCTTATGAACACTGACTTTCTACTTTCCTCTGTCACCTTATAAATACTAACATGAACAAAAGGCTAAGTTGGTTGGTAATGGTAATTCTTGTCACTCATTGAATACTTCTTACAGTTACATCTGAGGTGTGTTTTAGACCAGATTTTCTTTTCCACATTCTATGGAAAACTGCTAGTCAAACTGTTCTGACCAAGGCAGGGATTCCACAAACATTTAATTCAAATTTCTTCAACTACTTTGAAAAATATTTTTTTAAAGTCATATTCAAATGTATTATTCATATTCAAATTTAATACATTGAAATCCCAAGAGTAAATGTGTATATTACACACTTCTTAATAAAGAACCTGCCACTACCTTTATGCATGCATCTGAACTTCTTAAAAATGTGTCATTGTTTAAGAAGGTTGTAGTTTGCAGTGGACTTAAATACAAGCCTATATATATCTGCTTATACAAAATTTATACAAAATTAAATAAGTGGGTCTACCCAATCTCATAAACACTAATTTAGCTTAGATGTATAAGCTCTCCATGAATGCGCCTGAAGCACTTATGTTAAGAAATCATTCAGCACTGTTAATTATTCAACAGAGTAACAAAATCTTACTAGTCTTTTTCAAGCATCTGGCTCCCTTTAATTGATAAATGTAGAAGACAGTATAGTGCTTAAGAGAGTGTGTTCCTAGTGGCAAGGCTGCCAGGATTTAAACCCTGGCTCTTCCACTTATTAGCTGAATGACCTTGATCAAATTAATTCTTTATGCCTCAGTACCTTCACATAGGTCCTAAGTCAAAGAGTTGTACAGAAAATTAAATAAATTAAAAGATGTAAAACATTTATATTAGTCTCTCACATAGAGTAACTATTCAAAGAATATTTGTTGCTGTTATAATTATCATTTCTAGGTGAGCTATTAAAAAAAGACGCTAATGTGGAAAACCCTTTTTTGGGTAAATCAGAATTTTCTTGATACTGTGCAACCAAACAAAATGCAAAAATCTGATGCTGAAGCTGATTATAAGTCTACAGAGGTCTTACTTACCTAGAACTCAGGGGGTTTTCAGTCAAGTGTATTATTCTCAATATTGGCCTCATGATAACAATTTCATAAAATAAAATAGCATGTTTCTAAAATTTTATATACTGGACTATCACTTACAATTTTACCTTCAAAAGATTTCTAGCACTTTTCTTTAATAGCTCAAAACTATTATTAGCTAACAAACACGATAGAGCCAAAGAAATCTAGTTTTCAAATATTACTTATCCTGTTCCCATTCTTATAACATAAAGATCTTCTGTGTTTCTTTATTAGAATGTTTCTATTGTGATTTCCAGCCTACCAATTAGGATGTCAACCACTGATTACCATAACAACTATCATTAGCGGAATAAGTGGCATGTGACAGGTACTGTGTTGGTCCTATCTACAGATCTTACCATTTTTAAATCCCCTAAATAACCCAAGGAGAGATACTATCATACTATTATTCCCACTTTACAGAGTAGGAAACTGAAGCATAGGAAAATTAAACAGCCCAACATCATACATCTACAGTAGGAGTAAAGCGGGATTCAAACTCAGGTTTATCTGACTCTAAAAGTAGGTATGAATTTTTAAAAAAATTTTATTTATTTACTTGAGAGAGAGAGAGATAGTGAAAGAGCCTAAGGAGGGAATGGGAGAAGGAGAAGCAGGCTCCCCACTGAGTAGGGAGTGGGACCTGGGGCTGGATCCCAAGACTCTGGAATCATGACCTGAGCCAAAAAGACAGACGTTTAACCGACTGAGCCAGCCAGGTGCCCCGGTGAAAAAATCCAGATTCAAATTCTTTCGTATACTTACAAAACCAACTATATTTGAAATCTTGAAAAAGCGGTTTTTCAGTGAGAAGAAATCTCTCTAGTTTATAAATATAAACATGTATGTTGCCAATAAGCTGCAAACAAAATTTTCTCCACAATGTATAAGCAATTAAGAGGTATACAAATGAACTGTGTTAGTAGCTTTCTTATCCAAGTACTTATTTTCTCAGAAATTGTAAATTAAGAGCTATGCAAATTTTAATAGTTTTCATCTCTAAATACTTAAAAAATACCATATAATTGGCAAATACATTTAAAAAACATGCTTTATATTCAACTTATTTTTCACAATGAAATTCTTGGTGATACAGTATTTTCATTCAAAATCCCCTTACTTCGACCACCCATAGATCAAACAGCTTTTTAATTATCCCATTCTGCCATCTCAACTTACTCACTTTACAAAACAGCTTTATAACCCAAAAATTACCAAGCAGCAAGTTTGTTTTTTTCAAACCAGTGTACATGGAGGTATTATCTGAAGCCTGTTTCGAATGCTCTTTCACATCTTATCTATTGACTTACTTAGAAAACTTATTGATCCTCCTTGTCCCTTTACAAATTTTATTCTAAAACTGGTGGTGGTGGGTAATGTTCGTCTCCCTTCCCACGTGGTACTTGTTCAAAATAAATTGGCAGTATCTGGAGATATTTTTAACTGTCAAAACTGGGAGATGCTACTGGCATCTAGCGGGTAGAAGCCAGAGATGCTGCTAGACATTCTACAATGCACAGAACAGCCCTGAAGTCTCATCTCAAAGAGTTAATTTTCTAGTTCCAAATATCAACGTGGTGAGGTTGAAAAACGCTGCAACTTTCTCAGTGATCAAAAATCCCTGTAAAGAATCAACAATGTCATTCTTTAAATTTCAGTAGTCGACCATCTGGATTGAATTAGTCACGCCTAGCCACATTCTCTTTGGGATCCACACATAAACATTTCAGCATGAACCATAATAGTGATGGTACAGGGTGGCCTTTCTTTTTTTTTAAACCCAAACCTCTTCCCCCAGAACTTACCACTATTTCCGTGGCTGCTGTTTCATGTCTCCTGCGATCGCACTGCCCACGGCCGCTCTTGACTTTAATGCCATAGACCGCCCGAAGCTGCTGCAACAAGGCCAACCTTACCAGCCTCCGATCCCACATCCCGGACACGTCGCTCACTCTCCGAGGCAGGATCTGAGTCCTGACCCTCGTTCGCCACCAGGTCTTCCAATTTCCAAACACTCTCAGGTTTGCACTCTGCTCCGCTGCCTTCTGGCCAAGTCTGGCACTGCTCCGGCCCCGGGCCCCAGCCACTTCCACGGCTTTTCCCTTGGTCCTCTATTCACTTCCACGAAACCTTCTCCTACTTCCCTCTGATCTAACCACACCTTACCTTTCCCTCACTTACACCGACCTTCTTTCTCGTCACTTGATCCCTTCAGCTCCTTACACACACTTCCCTTCTTTCTCCCTGATCCTTTCGGTTCCTTGTCCGACGCCTGTTACCAGCTTCTCACCACTTCCGGCCACTTCCTAAGATCCCGTTTCCTCCAAACCTCACTTCGCCCTCGTCCTTTCCCAACGGTAAAGACCCTTCTCCTTGGCCCTTCTGCCCCGGCACGCTCAGCCGGGCGTTGGTCTCTCAAGTCCCGGGGCCCCCAGCCCTAGCCCAGCCGCCGGACCAGCCGACTGCTCAGGCGCCTTTCCCAGTCCCGGTCCCCGCCCGGGCTGGTCGCCGCCGTCACCCCGTTTCACAGGCTGCTCCTGCCCTCCCTCAGTAGCCGGCCTGCGGTCCCCGGCCTGTACATCCCGGTGTGCTCACTGAAGCCACGCAGCTCTCCCCATGCCTCCGCCTCCACCGTCTCAGGCCCTGGAGCCACGACCGTACCACCCTCACTTCCAGCCCAGGCTCAAATGGCAGCGCCAAACAGCGCTCCGCGTTCTGATTGGCCCGCTTCTCGTTTCAAAATCAGGACCTCAGAGAGTGGCCAGGAGCTGCCTGTCTAGTGAGACAAGGGCAAAGGGGGTGCTCACGAAGGGCGTGGTGGGCAAAACTAAGAAGTATCGGGGGGGAGTTAATTTGCACTTGCTTCTTCATAGCCATACTTTTGGAGGAAAACACTTCTTAGAGCGTATTTTAATACACCTGGCCCACGACGGAGACAATACATTCGGGGAAATGTAATAGACGCCCATTCTTCTTGGCTAAAGCTGAAAGCCCCCTAACGGAGAAACCGGTTCTACGGAACCCGAGGTGAGACAACCTGAGTCAGGGTTCACAAACGCTTATTTGGATAACTCTAAAGCAGGATTTTTGGAGGTTACCTCGTCTTTAGAAACCGGTCCGTGTTTGGGGAACTGATAGTGATGCTCAAATCTTAGCACACAGGGAGTTAAACACCCAAAGAAGACCTGTCCCGGGGGACTTGAGTGCGGGAGGAATGCGAAGTCTGCGGGAGGCGGCAGCTGCAGAAGCGGCACTCGTTGGGATTTGGAGTAAGGAGCTCGGCTCAGTGCCCACGCCTGGCTGAATTGTTGGTGATACTGTTGACGAACAGGACTGCACAACCGCAGCGCTGTATCTGGGCTGCTTTAACATTCTCAGACAGCAGCGATCCCATCAAGATGTACTTTTTTTTTTCTGGGACGTGATTCATTTAGGGCAAGAGACTTCTTCTACTCAATTTAAATACAAGCAATAGAGCGAACGTTTACTGTCACTCCGCCTCACCCCCAGGGAAACTCGGTGCGAGTAGCGACAGAACTTCACCTGCCTTATCCACTGTTGCAGCCCTATCGCCTAGCAGTATTTGTCAAATGAACGAATTTAAGTAGAATCATTTTAGAATCATTTTGCTCCTTTTGGAGTTCAGTCCTTGGGTAGTCTACCTTTCCTAAATCTAAAGACGATTTCCAGAAGAAACGGGAACAAAATGGAAGTGAAGCATTTTTCTGTATTGTAACAACTATTGAGCGCCTACTGTGCAATATGGTATAAGAAGAGCAAAACCAGACAGTTTAGGGGAAGAGAAAATTAAACAATTATATTAGTGGGGGTATAATTAATCAACAAAGAGGTGTAGTAAGACAGGGAATACTAGTCTATGATAGAGTATAGTAAAGATCCTTGATGCAGAGAGGGGCAACATATCAATGATCGATCTGAAGAATCAATAGAAATTGGTAAAAAGTGAAAGTGAGGTGGTGGAGTGGGACCAGCATTCAGGAGATAAAAGCACTGCAGAAAAGCCATCGATTTTTAACAGGAGCCAGTGCATCAGAGACTAAACTGAACCTACTCTTACTCGTTCCTTTTTGCTTCAGGAATAACTTTTAAAAATTACTTAACTTAAAAAAAAAATTACTTACGTTGTCTTTAGCCTCCTCCCTCCCCCAAACTTCACATTGTTTTGGATTTTAGATGTGCCAGATTTCCTTTTCTTAAAGATCGAACACTGCTCTTGAACCTTAAGTGCCTTTTCTGCGTCATACTCCTTTTTTCAAAGCTGAGCTCTTTGATTTTATTTCTTTTGTCTCCTTCCTTTTAAGATGAAATTATTGGTTCTTAATGATAGTAATGTAATTACATATTTGCCTTATCCATGTATACATATATACACACATACAGATATATAAAACTAAATAATAACAATATTGCTAAATAAGACTGCTGGGTGAAGTTTAAGTTTGTGCGCTTCTTTTTGTCCTCATGCTGTGTCTCATAGGATGTACTAGCAAAGTACCCTGTTTTAAATGAACTGGACATAGTTCTTCTCTTTAGTTATATGTAGATAGATGTTTATTCAACTAGGCCTCTATGGACAGATACATGGGATATTTCCAGTCTTTTGGTATTACAAAAGCTCCATGTGCATATACAGTATGCTTTTGCTAATGGCTCATTAGCATAGAGTCCTGAAAATGGAATTGCTAGGTAAAAGAACATCTTATTTTGTTTAATATTGCCAAATTCACCTTCACAGGGGTTGTGTGATTTTTTTTATTTGTTTGTTTAAAGATTTTATTTATTTATTTGACAGACAGAGATCACAAGTAGGCAGAGAGGCAGGCAGAGAGAGGGAGGGGGAAGCAGCCTCCCTGCTGAGCAGAGAGCCAGATGCAGGGCTCCATCCCCCAGGACCCTGGGATCATGACCTGAGCCGGAGCCGGAGCCGGAGCCGGAGGCAGAGGCTTTAACCCACTGAGCCACCCAGGCGCCCCGGGGTTGTGTGATTTTTTATTCACACTTGCAACATATGAGAGTTCCTGTTTCCCCACAGCCTCTCCAACAGAGTGGATTTTCACTAATTTGATAGGTAGCAAATGGTATATGAT
Source organism: Meles meles (assembly GCF_922984935.1). NCBI lineage: Eukaryota > Metazoa > Chordata > Mammalia > Carnivora > Mustelidae > Meles > Meles meles. The sequence goes on from NC_060071.1 coordinate 58,636,870, forward strand.
TACAGTTTTGTATTTATCTTTTTATAAGTGAGGTGGAGCATCTTTTCAAATGACGCGTGCATACCGTGAAGTATGATGAGACTTGAGGAATGTGGCAGATACACAGCTATGAAATGAAGTGGAACAAGCAAGGCCCAAAAGAAGGTATATAGTATGCTATTTTTTGTGTAAAGGGGGGCTTAGAAATATATACACCAATAGACACTTGTTTTTATTTTCAAAGCAAATATAATAGATAGCCAAAATCTAATAAAAATGGTAACCAATAGATGGAGAGCAAAGCCTGTTTTCTATCAGATGATCTCTAAAAAATTTTGGAAACATTTTACTTATTGGCCCAATGTGAAATACTCTGAACTCTTTTAATGACTTTTATTGGACTTTTTGCTTTGCATTTTTGTTTGTTTAAATTGTAATCAATCTCTTCCCTTAATACTCTAGATTCTGAGTCATAGGTAGAAATGTTTACCCCCCTCTCAGGTTATAAAGGACTTCACTCATTTTACTTTTTTAGCACTGGTATGGTTTTCTTTCCTTAAAAAAAAATTTATATCTCTGATCCATTTGGGATTTATCCAATGTAGAATAAAGAATGGAATTTTCCCCTCTTCCATATGGCTATCCAACCATAGACATTTTTATTTCATCTCGCTTCAGCAAACTCCCACACCTATCTCCAAAAGTAGCAAAACACTACTACTGAAAGCCCCATAGAGTACAGACAGTCCCCAACTTATGATTGTTCAACTTAAATTTTTTTATTTTATGATTGTATGAAAGGCATACACGTTTTATAGAAATCATTCTTCAGCTTTTGAATTTTGATCTTTCCTGGGGCTAGCAATATGCGGTGAGCTATTCTCTCAAGATGCTGGGCAGTGGCGGCAAGCTGCAGCTCCCAGTAGCCATGCCATGACCGGAGCAAACAACCCATACACTCCTACCAGGCTGTACTCATACAACCATTCTGTTGTTCACTTTCAGTAAAATATCCAAGGAATTATGCGAGATAGTCAACACTTTATATAAAGTAGGCTTTGTGTTTGATGATTTTGCCCAACTGTAGGCTAACGTCAGTGCTCTGAGCATGTTTAAGGTGGGCTAGGCTAAGCGATGATGTTTGGTACGTTAGGTGTATTAAATGTATTTTTGACTTAGTGTTTTCAACTTATGAGTTTATTGTGATGTAACCTCACTGTTAAGTTGAGGAAAATCTGTATATTGACTGAGTCAAGGGATATCATCTTTATTGAAACCTAAGACTTTGCTTTTATTTAGTGCCATCATATGGCACACACCATTTTCTTCACCCAGTACCTCAAGTAGCTCTCTTCTGTGAAATCAATCAAGTTTCTGTTAAACTACCTCCCAGAAACTTCTTCCTGTATCTTTGCTTTGAAAAAGGTGACTGGTGTAGTTTCTCAAATCAGATCCAGAGGTGCTTGTCCTTGAAATCACTGCCTCTGAGGCCTGTTACCTTGCACAGGCACAAGACTCATGTATTAATAAAACAGAACCATTTGAGGAAACATTTGTCTTAAATTTGGACTTGACCTAGGTGGAAAATAATACAGTGATTTCCTCAGGTCACTGGAGTTCTCACCAGAATAATGGACACTGTGGTGCTTCACCTAGATCCGATCCCTGTAGAGCTGAGGTCCTTGTTTCCCCACTTGCAAGAGTGTTAGCCACTGATAGCTCATAGCCCAACTCTGAAATGACTGGCAAAAATGTCAAACATAAAATAATAGCTTCCTGAGACTATGTAAGTGTTCTTATATTCTTATATCCAAGAAATTGGAATGCTTTTTAATTTTTTTTAAGGTACAGGAAAAATGAGATGGAAAAGGATAATGATAGATAAGCAAAAATGACTGGGCGCCTGGGTGGCTTAGTTCATTAAGCATCTGCCTTCAGCTCAGGTCATGATCATGAGTTCCTGGGATCCAGCCCCAAGTCAGGCTCCCTGCTCAGCAGGAAGCCTGCCTCTCCCTCTCTCACTCCCCCTGCTTATATTCCTTCTCTTGCTGTCTCTCTCTCTTTGTCAAATAAATAAATAAAACCTTTTTTAAAATGACTAAATTAAAACTGTAAGTATATAAAGACTTAAGAAGTTTTTTGTGTTTTACAAAGCTAAATAATGGGCAGTTTATAGTGCTTTCAATCACAGTACAGACCTAATTAGATAAATTATTATGTACCAATTATCTGGGTCATATATATTTACTGATTTGGAATATATTTAGGATATAATTTGAGAAAAAGCAAGTCACAACATTGTATATAGGATATGTTGTTTTTTATATGTGTGTATGTAAAGAAAAATAGAAAGTTATTAACAGTGATCATTTTTCAGTGGTATCATTTGCATCCTCCTTTGTGCTTTTCTGCTATTATCATCTGAATTTTTTAATAGTGAGTATATGAGGTTGAATTCTGTCCCCCCAAAAGATATGTTGAAGTCCCAACCCTCAGCTTGTCAAAATGTGACCTTATTGATGTATGTATTTAGTTAAGATGAGACCATACTAGAATAGTGTGGATACCTAATTCAACATAAGTAGTATCCTCATAAGAAGAGGAGAAACAGCCATGTGAGGTGAGAATGCCATGTGATGGTGGAGAAAGAGATTCAAGTGCTGTGTCTAAGAACCACCAAGGATTGGAGCACTTGGGTGGCTCAGTCTGTTAAGCATCTGCCTTCACCCCAGGTCATGATTCTGGGGTTCTGGGGTCAAGCCCCATGTCAAGTTCCCTTCTCAGCAGGGAGCCTCCTTCTCCCTCTCCCTTGGCTGCTTCCCCTGCTTATGCTCTCTGTCTCTCAAACAAATAAATAAAATATTTTAAAAAATAGAACCACCAAGGATTGATGCTTGATGGCTCCCACCAGAAACTAGGAAGAGGTAAGGTGAAATCAATACCTCGATTCCGGACTTCTAGTATCCAGAATTGTGAGGGAATAAATCTCTGTTGTTTAAAAGCCATTTTGATATTTGGTTATGGTAGCCCTAGGAAACTAATATACAGATGTTATTTTATAATCATTAAAAGTAAAGTTATTTCCATTTTGAAAATTAATTGGAGTTATAATCCTTATGAAGGAAGATGACCCTTGAAGGCCAGCACAAAGATGACTTTTCTCACAGAACATTTCCTGTTGGTCCCAACAAGCAACACTAGAGCCCTTATCTGGAGCAGCTCCTATTGAATAATCTATTTGTATGCCTTACCTTTCCTTTTCTATATTTAAGTCTCTCAAGAAGTCAGGGGCCAGGTTCATGTTTACTTCCCACAAAGTGTAGCCCGCAACTTGGACATTCTTAGTGAATGCTTTTTGGATGGGTGGATGGATGTGGAATTCCTCTAAGCAAGAAAATCTTTTAGTTGCCACTCTTAAAGAATAGGGTAAACAAACTAACACATGAAATCAAGAAAACACCTTGAGGGTAGAAATTAAGACTAGATTTGGGATGAGAGGAAGACGAGATGCCAGTTTACCGTGGGATCCCTAGGGGTCTTTAATACACCATTGTGTATTGGGACATTCCAAAAAGAGGAGGGGATTAGGCTGCATATCCCAGTATTTATTTATTTTTCTGTCATTTCAAAGCACTTGGTGCCTGGTGTTTGGGGAATTAGCTGTGGTGTACTCTGCAACATGTTCGGGTAAACCTGTTAAGAACACCCTTCAGTGCTCTTCTCACTTTCCTATCTCTGCCCTCACACTGTGTCTCTAAGCTTTAGTTAGTCACATGTTTTTGTGGTCCCTCAGATCTAAGAAATTTCACCACAGTTGTAGATCATGTATTTTTTTTGTTGAAGAATACAGAATGGGGGAAGTAATATTTTGAAATCATCAAAGGTCTTTCAAAGACAGGTATTCCATCAATCTAAAATGTGACTGGCAATGCTTGCTAGGCCCTTGGAGTGAGCAGGTAAGGATAGGTTTATGTCAGAATAAGGCAGGGGTAATGTGTTTTTTGGACCCCCCAAAAAGCAGACACCAAGACATGAGTAGATGCACAAGAGATTTGTTCGGGGCAATGCTTGTGAAGGAGAAAAGAGGAAGCAGAAGTAAGGGAAGAGCCTCACATCATGATGCAGGTCTCACACCTGCAAGGAGAGGGAAGGAAGTTTGGGTAGGAAAGAATTTCCAATTACAGAGCAGTTCTAAGAAATTTTGGCCAGGCTGATGGGGTGTTCCTCACATAAAGTCACGTGGAATTCTATACCTCCATAGGAATGGGTTAGCAAACCCTTAGTAACCCTAAGTCATTGTCTGGGAGTAGCCCATATTGTGAATACCCTGGTGGATCCAGAGGTCCAGCAGCTTGGACTATCCACCAACTATGCTCCTTGCAGCAGGATAGCTGAGGGGTGAGTGTTTATGGCCCCCAAAGGGAGTGAAGTGAGATGACCAGGGTTTGAACCCAAGCTCTACCACTTAATTTTGGGAAAGTTATCTGTCTTGTCTAAGCTCCAAATTCCTCATCTGCAAAATGGAAATTATTCAGGTATTCACCTCAGAAAGTTATGAGAATAAAAAGACTCTAAAACTCTTAACATTTTGCCTGGCACACAGAAGACCTCAGTAAATATGAACTACTATGATTACAGGTACTTAGAGCTGCCACAAAGTCAGAAGTCTCAGCCCTAGGCACCTGTGTGGCTAAGTTGGTTAAGCATCTGCGTTCAGCTCAGGTCATAATCCCAGGGTCCTGGGATAGAGTCCCGTGTAGGGCTCCTTGCTCAGTGGAGAGTCAGCATCTCCCTCTCCCTGTGCCCCTCCCCTGTAATTATACTGTTTCTCCCATGCTCTCTCTCCCTCTCTCTCAAAATAAAATCTTTTAAAAGAAGAAGAAAAAGATGGGGCACCCGGGTGGCTCAGTCGGTTGAGCGGCTGCCTTAGCTGAGATCATGATCCTGGGGTCCTGGGATCGAGCCCCGCATGGGGCTCCCTGCTCAGAGGAGAGCCTGCTTCTCCCTTTCCCTCTGCCTGCTGCTCTGCCTACTTATACTCTCTATCTCTGTGTCAAATAAATAAAACCTTAAAAGAAGAAGAAGAAGGAGAAGGAGAAGAGGAGAAGGAGAAGAAGAAGAAGAAGAAGAAGAAGAAGCAGGGACTTCTGACAGCTGGATGAAACGCTAAAAGGTGAGAGAAAGTCTACACTGTGTGTGAAGCTGTATCTTCAGGTCCATTCTTCCTTCCTTCCTTCCTTCTTTCAGTTTTTATTTATTTGTTTGACAGAGAGAGACGCAGCAAGAAAGAGAACACTAGAGGGGGGCGGGGGGGGGGGGACTTCAGGATCATGACCTGAATGGAGGCAGATGCTTATCAACTGAGCCACCCAGGCACCCCTCCAGGATCTTTCAAATGTGATCCCTTTCCCCCTGCTTCTTCGAACAAAGACTCTCTCTGCTGAACTTCCTCCCCCAAATGCTTGCTATAAGAGAGAAGGATAGCATTCCCATTCCGCCCCCCCCCAACCCCCTGCCAGAGTCACACCACATCCCGTCCTAGCAAGTTTCCCTTGAAGAGTTTAGAGTATTTATCTATTTGTCTTGTGTACCTCTTAAGGAGGTCAATAATGCTGTAAACAGAGGAGAGCTCCTGGCTCAGTCAAGCAAATAAGAATATTGAAAAGGTCATGGCTGTAAAGTACATCATCACTATAATGCACAGAATATAGGAGGCATTAAAATCCTAAGGCCTAGACTTTTGATTAGAATTTATGGATGAGCAGAATGAACTACCTCAGTACATTTTTTATGGCTGAAATTAAAACGGGTGGATTCACTTAACCCCTGCCAGCAGCCTTAACTTCACTGAACTGCCTTCTGTGTTCAGAGAATCCTGTCTGTATGGAACTCGACATTTTGGGGAGTAGTTATTGCTTTGGCGCCTTCCCTGAAGAGAGAAAGAAAGATGGGTGATAATAGAACCAGCTGGTGAGACATCCTCACGCATTCAAGACCAGGCTGATGGTGAAGGGAGAGCTGATGGTTTCTCAAGGATTTTGAGCACCCAACCCCCGACGTCCATAACATTGACCCACTCAAATACAAGACCTGTCCTTCCACTGGCCATGCAGCAGAGACAGCTCTCCACAGATTCTGTTCCTCTGCACCACACCAAGCAAAAGTGGCCGTTAACTAAAGATAGTGGCCTCACAGCCCAGAAGAGTGGACAGAAAGAAACATAAAGCCACGTGGATATTTCAAGACCAGAAGAGAGTCTTTACCACCTGAAGGAATTCTGGAAGAAGCAGTGAATGGGGCCTGATTTGGAAATATTTCTAGGAAATGTTTTCTATGAAAAATTACAGAGGAAAGAACTTATTCAGCTGCATAACCTTATCACCGAAATTATCAGGTATTAGTTCGTAACCTTTTGAAAAACTTGGGTTCTTCTGCCGTGTGAGGCACCGTCAGGGGAAGAGACAGAGGGAACAAGCATTTATTATACACAACATGCCAGACATTAATACAGCAGCCCTATGGAAGTAGGTATTGTCCCTATTTTACAGATGAGAAAGCTGAGGCTGAGAGAGGTTAAGAAAGTTGTACAAGACCCTAAGCTGTTAATTGGCAGAGCTGAGATTCCAATCTCATCTTCCTGGCTCCAAAATCCATTCCCAATGTAATACACAAAACATTACAAGAACTTCCCTGTGGGGAACACAGGCAGCCTTGGGAGCAGCCTTGATTCAAAAGCCACCACCATTTGATTTGAGTGGCAACCAAAAGCCTGTCTTTCTAAACATGTCTCTCTCACTAATCTCTGTAATTTCCCGTGAGTAGTTAGGTACTTTAGTTCTGGTTTTTTTAAAAAATGCAAATTATCCAGAGAGAGAGACACTTCTTATAAATAAATCTTTCAGATACTTCCTTTCCTTTCTCTTTCTTTCTTTCCTTTCAGTGGGTCAGTCGGTTAAGCATCTGCCTTCGGCTCATGTCATGATCCCAGGGTCCTGGGATAGAGGCCCACATCAGGCTCCTTTCTCAGCAGGGAGCATGCTTCTCCCTCTCCTACTCTCTCTGCTTGTACTCTCTCTCTCTCTCTCTGACAAATAAATAAATTAAATCTTTAAAAAAGAGAGAGGGAGAGAGGAGGAGAGAGGGGTAGAGGGGCAGAGGGAGAGAGAGAGACAATCTTAACAGGCTCCACGCTCAGCACAGAGCTCAAGGAGGGACTCAGTCGCAGGACCCTGAGATCATGATCTGAGCCAAAATCAAGAGTTGGATACTAACTGGCCGAGCCACCCAGGTGCCCCAGATACTTTATTTTCTCAAGGACAATCTTGATAGCATTAGACCATGGTTCACCTGGGGAGGAAACAGAGGGGTTTATAGAGGAAATGGCAAAAAAGAAACAGTTGGAGGTGTCAAATACATGAATCTATTTCAAAATTTTACCTGAGGCCGACCTCAGTGATCCCTTTTGCTTTTTAGGAAGAGTAAGTTCTCTATTTTAGAATGTACATGCCAATTTCATTGTATTGTTGTAGGACAAGGTCCATGTGTATGTGGAAGACTAAGGGATTTGTATAAATGAATCAATATAAGGAAGGTGTGATGTGGTGCTAGTTCAATCTGTAAACGACTTCATTTTTTTGACCAGATTCACTCTTCCTAATCCACGTGGCTTCATTCTCTTGACCATTTATCAAATGTAAGTGGGAAAAAAATATCTGGACACTAGGAACACTAGAGACCAAGTTATATAGACCAAATTTTTTGTAGAAACCAAGGTCTAATATTTCAAACTGAAAGATTTGCCTTCTAGGAAAAGACTAAACACATTTTCTTTGTGATTTTCAACATTATTTTCTCTTATATTAGAAACATTGTTTCTATCAATCTTTTTTTTTTTTTAATAAGTGCTGTATTAGAATTTACCAGCAGAGGGGAGTAAAGGAACACAAAATACCTTTCAGTTTAGGCTAACTGTTGTGCATAAACAGGGTGGCAAAGTCAGCAAACCCACGCCTTTTTATAAGCCAGTGGATCCAGGTGAACACATTAAATTTTATGAACATCTCAGTCTATAATAGAGGCAAACAGATCTGTAGGTCGTAAAGGCATTATTGGCCTTCTTGATTAGCAGGTGTACGAGATGAGAAGAATGGACTATTTTAGTGCATTTTTATGGCCAAGTTTGCCAAGTATAAAGATTTATTTTCCAAGTCTCCTGAAGCTATAGTGAAATCAACTGTACTACACTCAAATAAAAATTTTTCTTAATTTTGTATGCCTATTTTTGAGTATTCATTTAAAAGGAAATTCCCATGAGATGGATTTCTTAAGACCACTCTATATCATGGTGGATGGAAATATGACTTGTACAAACTGTACCTCAGACATATGCAGCCTTCCCTTAGACAAGGAGTGGATGTGGGAACACGATCTGATGCCGGTTTGAAATACACCAGAAGTGCGTGAGCACACACACATGCACCCACACAACCTTTGGGAAGCCAGTTATTCACCTCTAGATGAATGTTAGTTAATGTTCCAAACCCTTTTTCCCTGTATCTTGAAAGAAGGAGACTTTGGGGATTAGAATTATGAATGAACCCTTACCTAGACGGAATAGATTGCAAGTTCGTTGTCAACAACCTGAAATGCCTGGTGAGTGATTCCTGTGCTGCATTAGAGACAAAAAGATACGAGGATGCCACTGCAATCAAGCTGAGGAGACCACTGAGAGTATATTTTGCAATGAGATATCTCTTTTAGGAAACCAGAAGGCCAATCAATAAATGAGAATCCCGATATCTAACCAAGGTACTCTTCACCAAGTTTCTCCTTCCCTTTCATTCATTCCGTAGTTCTCCTAGAGCGGTGTTAAAGGATAAACTGAGACATGTTAAATAATTTAAGATTTTACTTGAACAGAAGTCTATTGGAATCCTGCAGTTCCAAACTGGGAGTGGTTAGGTGTGCTTCACCGACAGGCGCTCAGGGAGAGACTTTTAATAAAGAAAAGGTGAAAACAAAGCAAGGAAATTATTGATTCCCTATAGCGTAATGCCTACTTGGCCGTTTGTGATTGGTTGTCCTTGGGTTTTGGCTTTGTAACCTTGCGGCATTTACAGGCTTGGATTTTAGTTCACTTAGGCTACCAAGGCAGAAGAGCCACTTCAGTCCAACAGTCTCCTTATTTAATTTAACAGTGGTAACTAGAGCTTTGTGCTCTTACCAAGAGTTCCAATCTGGGAGGCCAGAGGAGGAAAATGTCAGCTTTAGATTTCACTTCATGAACTGTCCACTCCTCAGTTTCATTTTCGTTTTTGATTGGCTTTTTATACAGGATCTAGGAGTCATACCGTCCTCTTTGTCTTAATGAATGTACTTTATACGTTGTTATTTACCTGGTTTAGCAGGTTTGAAGGTCTTCTATTCACATGATGTTTTCCAGTCCCAGGATGTCAAGTGTTGGTAGAAAGACTTAATGTATCACCCATGGACCGACCATGGTTCCAGAAGATGTTGTCATTTACTAAGAGAGGCTTGATTTGTTCCTGGTCTTAGTGAGGGTTTTAGAGCTCAGCTCACCAGGCAATCAAGGAATTCTGGGACTGCTGGGGAAGGGTGAAAAAAATGGAATGTCAGCTAGGCTTCAAAGATAAAGAATACGAGCATTAAACTGGGAGTAAAAAGGCAATCCAGGTAGGAGAAAGCAGTTAGTAAGAACATAGTTCTATACTAGACAGGACCTGATGAGTTATGAGGAATGATGAGTGATGGCAGCATTCAAGTAGTGGAGACCCCTTAGTCTCCCAGAGTTGAAGGGATGCCCAAGCAAAAAACATGGAGAAAAGAAAAGACACTGTTTTGGGTCTAACACATACACACGGGACTGACTCCAGTAGGTTTCTCTCTCTCTCCCGAAATTAATAAATGTAGATGTATTGAATGGCTAAGGATAATGACTGTTTCAGAATTTGGGAAGTAAATGAGAATATGTATGCAAGCCTCCCAGGCTCCAATGGGTACCTAACCAATATTAACTTCCTTTCCATTCCCCAGTCATCAAAATCTATCCCAGAAATACCATTCTCCAAGAAAATGGCAGTTGGTAAGCATTAAATGTTATAAATCTCAGAGTGTTCCACAAAGCACATTATCCTTGGGAATTTTAATAATAAATATAAACATAAATAATAAATACTGTATTTCTCTCTCACCCTCTTGTGCTCTGTGCCCAAGAAAATAGTCTCTTCAAGCTCATAAAAAAGGTTCACACTTAAATTCTATCAATAATTCGTTAAGTCAAATCTTTTCTATTTTTCTCTAGCAACAGACGCGATGCAAATGTACAATGGTTGGGAATGTTTCTAAATGAAATCACTCTAACAACTCAAGCATTTCCCCAGCTTCTGTTCTGGAACACACATAGGTACTATTTTTGTAATGTGGGCTAAATGCCTTAAAATGAATTTCACTGTTAAGGAAACAATTATCCCTTGGTTTGATGGCAAATTTTCCCTTTCATAAGGACCGCCAAATTTATGGGGGAGAAGGGGAAAGCAAAATGAAGCATGGTGTTATGTTTGCACTTAGAGTAAGGTTATTTTGTGTGTTGGGCCATTTTGGTAGATAATGCTAGGTAGTGACATGGTCGCTTAGCAACCCTGTCATCGACAAACTCAGGATTCCTGTTTTACCAGGAAATCATAAGGAGCGATACCTAGGAGAGTCCATCTATTGTTTTTGGTGATTTTTTACAAAATATTTCATTGGAGTTCAAATGAATCAGATAGGATTAGAAATTTAGATAGTAGGATTTGTATTTGTGGTGGTGTTCTAATAATGGAGAAAGGACATTGATCGATTTTTAGTCTTGGCTGAGTACGAAAAGACTTGCTCTCAAGTACAAGAAGGAGTGATTTCCCCTTACACAGGGCAGCTCCATGCCCGGAACAGCTGTTCTTACCTCCTCTTGCCCAGTGCTTACGTCTCCACTTGGACTTTTAAACCTGCAAATTTTTCACTTCAGAATTCTGTTAAATCAATTTCTCCCTCTTCTCTTCCATTTCCAGTTTTTCCTTCCAGCCTAAAAACATACTCATCTCAGAAAAAAGCAAACAAAAAAAGTAATAACAGAAAACTTGCTTTCAGCTCTCCAGTTACCCTCCCATTCTTCCCCCCCACCTTTGTTTTAAAAAATATTTTATTTATTTATTTGACAAGGAGAGATCACAAGTAGGCAGAGAGGCAGGCAGGGAGAGAGAGGAGGAAAACAGGCTCTCTGCGGATCAGAGAGCCTGATGTGGGGCTCCATCCCAGGACCCTAGGATCATGACCTGAGCCAAAGGCAGAGGCTTTAACCCACTGAGCCACCCAGGCACCCCTCCTCCCCTTTTGATAAAAACCTTGAAGAGCATTCCACATTGATGGTTTTCATCACCTCCCTTGAGTCACTGAAGTCTGAATCCTACGGCCTTTAGTCCACTGAGAATGCTCTCACCGTGGTGACGATAATCTGGTTGCCAAATTCATTGGACAGTTTTCAGTCACTATGTCACTTCTCTGGTCAATCTTAGACCTCTTTCCTTCTGGCTCTTCTGAACTTTCCACATATCTCTCTCATCCTGTCAATGCTGGGCTTCCCTGAGTTTTATCCTCAGTCTTCTCCTCCTGTGCTGTGTAGTTTGCTGAGTGAGGTCATCCCCTCCCGTGGGCTTCACTAATTATCTGTGGTGACTTCCAAATCTACATTGTTCTGGCTCAGACCTCCTTCTGGAGCTCCAGGCTCATTTCCAGCTACCCTTATAAATAGCTCTCCTTCTGTATCTCCTCATCTTCCTAGTGCCCTCACCTCAATAGCACCAATAGCCTGCTTGCCCCCACCCTTCGTCTCATCTCAGTTAAGGCCATCGCATCCACACAGTTTCCCAAATCGGAAATCTGAGTATTCCTAGATGCCTCGGAATTATACGCCACATCAAGCAACTCGTCAGAGCCCATATTCACCTCCCACATTCACATTCACCAGAGTTCATATTCAACTCAAGTATCTTTTGAATTGGGCCTACACTAACATCGCTATTTCATTCAACCTGTGTTCAGGACAATTGAAGTTTCCCAGTTGTCCTCCTTATCATCAGTCTTGTCCTCGCCACCTCTCCCTGCACCCATCCATCTCACTTCCCTGATGATGGAATTAACACCTTCTTCTAGAACATGGCATATCAATGCTTCACATTTTGTTCTTGCCTACATGTTAGTATCAACTCTATTTGCCTTGTCACACTCCTGTATGCCTTTGTCACACTCCACTGCATATCCTATGCTCTGACCATCTCCATGAGAAATATCCTGTGGTTTCCTAAATTGAATGCTCTTCCATCCCTTTGTACTTTTACATATGCAAAACCCTGGGCCTTCCCTTTCTGCTTCTCTGCCTTAAGAAATTTATACTTTAAGAATCAGCTCAGCCATCACCTTCTTGGGGTTCTTTCCCTGAGGAGGACTTAAGTACTCCTTCCTTAGTGCTCTGTCACATTTTATCTGAATGTATTTTGACACTTATCACTCACATATGTGATGTAAATGTAATGTACTGGTTACAGATGTGTCCTTGATGAAACTGTTAGCTGTCTTATGGCATGCAAGAAGTCTTCTTTAAAAAAGTCCTTATATCCCCTTTTCCCTAGCACAATGTAGGTGTTAAGTGAATTCACTCAGAAGACTGAGTCAATGAATAAGTGAACATAAATTAATTCAATAGTGAACATTAGAGGACAGGAAAATAGACCCTGATAGAAGTTGTGTAGCCTGTTAGTTAAAAATTAGTAAGATTTGGGGTGCCTGGGTGGCTCAGTCAATTGAGCATCTGAGTCTTGATTTTGGCTTAGGTCGTTATCTCAGCATCATGGGACTGATTTCCACATCAGGCTTTGCACTCAGCAGAGTCTGCTTGGGATCTCTCTCACCCTCCTCTCTCTCTCCCACCCCACCTCTAAACAAACAAACAATTAAATAAACAAAATCTTTTAAAAAAAAGATGAAAAATCAATAAGATTCACACCCATTAGGACAGCTGTCAGAAAAACAGAAACTAGCAAGTGTTGGTGAGAAGGTGGAGAAATCAGAACCCTAGTGCACTACTGGTGGTACCTCAAAAAGGCTCAACCCTATGGAAGACAGGATGGTGGGCTCTTTTTTTTTAATTGAAAATACAACTACCAGCAATCCCACTTCTGGGTACATATCCAAAAAAATTGAAAGCAGGGTCTTGAAGAAATATCTGCACACCCATATTCATAGCAGCACTGTTCACAATAGCCAAGAAGTGAAAGCAATGCAAATGTCCATCAACAGATGAATGGAAAATGAAAATATGCCTTACACATATAATGGGATATTATCCAGCCTTCCAAAAAGAAGGTACTCCTGTCATGATACAACATGGATGAAATTTGAGGACATTATGCTAAGTGAAAGAAGTTAGTAACAAAAAAATAAATATTGTTATTATTCCACTCATACGATATGTGTGAACTAGTCAGATTTTTAGAAACAGAAAGAAGAGTGGCGATTACCAGGAGCTAAGAAATGGAGAAAAGGGGAGTTGTTTAACGGATATAGAGTTTCAGTTCTGCAAGATGAAAAAGTTCTGAAGATCAATGCAAATATACTTAACACTACTAACATGTACACTTAAAAATAGTTACCATGGTAAATTTTATGTTTTGTGTTTTGCCACGATAAAAAAAAATCAATAAAAGCACAATACACAATATATTTGACATGGGATAGATATTATCTGCAGGCCAAGGGCTTGATAGGAAGACATTTATGACTTTCACTTTCATAGTTCGTATCAGGCTGAATGTATTTATATTATTTACCTTGAATGCTTTTCTTTGAAAAAAAATTCTGTAATACAGATAACATAATATTTGGATAGAATAATAAAACATAACAATGTAAATTGCCTTGGATGGATTATAATATGGTATGAATAACCAAAAAATTCCATTTCCTTTCTCAGGAAGGGTGCTGTACCCTTTCACCATCTCCATTATGTTTTGAGTAGCATGTAGTGATTGATAGAGTTCAACATTAACAGACCCAGCAGTAGTTCTGTTGGAGCTTACAGTCTGAACGCTATGACCCAATGCAGACAATTACCTAGAAAGCTTAGACAGTCGACCAAAGGGTGCACATGAAAATATACACACATGCACGTGAACATGCACACTCGCACAGACACACACCCCACTTGGGGAAGCTCTTGATGAATCCATGAGTCAGGTTCTTGAATAATTAAGTAATGTTGAGAAAATACGTATCTCCCTAAGAGGCATATGTTGAGAAAATGTTTCTAAAGAAGAAGGTAAAGCAGGAACTTTAAAATGCCTCTACCGATCTTCATTGACTTAAAAAAGTTGACATGAAATCTACAAAGAGCAATCAGCATTCATCCAAAAAGTGGACCTCCCTTTGAGCCGAGTTTTTGGTCTTTAATGATCCTTTAACAGCAGGAAACATCTCACATGTTCCCTTTAGGGTTTCAGAAATTTCCTTTTTCTGAACCTATACATTTTTTATCTCTCCCATGGAAAACATAAACACCAGGGGTAAAATGGAATTCAGGCTTCTTAAATGATTCCCTACTCTAATGTGGCTCATTTTCCATCATTGAACCACTGGGGTTACTTCAATTTTAAAAAAGAAAACCTGTTAGCCACTGAAATTGAAGCAGTTGATTCAATCTGGCGAAACTGACAAGGAGGGGACCTGTGAAAATTGCCATGTGCCTAGGGTACAAGGGGAAATCCCTGATATAATACTGCTTTCCTCTCTATCTGCAGCTTGGGGATGCAGCACAAATGCCAGGCCTGGCTTCGCATCCCTCCCAAATCTGTAGGAAGTGCTTCTCTGCTAGTCTGAGCCCTGCCATTTCTGAATTGCCTGGGAGCTATAGAAAAACATCATTAACTCAATCTGTGTTAACCTGAAAAGCTGAAAATAAAAATAGCATTGAGGAGGCCACTTCCCTAGATCCCTGTTATTTCGTATATTGTATGTTTCCTTGAGCTACTGTTGCTTGCTGACCATTTCCTCATTAGAGCTGCTCTTTCCTTTGTCCGGCTTTATTGAGACATAATTGACACATAACATTGTGTAAGGTGTGAACACTGTGATGATTTGCTGTCTATACTGCAGAATGATTACCAACACTAAGGTTATTTAACACATCTATCACCTCACATAATTACTGCGTATGGGGGGGAGGGTAAAAACACCTAGGAACTACTCTCTTTACAGCGGTTCTTTTAAAATTTCATTTTGCATCTAGCTCTGCCTGTCAGCAAGTTTACTTGGAAGAAGGAGAAATATCCTTCTTCACTCCGTGCAGAGGCAGGAAATGGAGGGGAGCAAGTCTATGATACTGCGAGATCACCTCCCTAGCCCCACATATATTTATGCAGATGGCACTACATAAAATTGAATTCCTTCAAAAAGCGGGCTTACTGGGAGAAATCAGAAAAGCTAAAATCCTTTAGAAACTTTGAAAGAATATGGAGGAAGAGATGTGAGGCAGTGGAGGGTTTCTAGGCTGATGGCATGTGTGGTACGAAGACTTATGATAATATGCTAAATCTTGCTTTTTATTTGCTTGCTTGCCTGCCTCTTTGTGTTTTGGTAGGAGCCTGCCATAGAGCCACTGATATTTGATTCCTTTTCTCCCTTAGCAAATCATCCTGGAAACTATTGCTTGGTCTTCTGATACCAGCTGGAAGAGATTTCTTAAAGATTTTATTTATTTATTTGACAGACAGAGATCACAAGTAGGCAGGGAGGCAGGCAGAGAGAGAGGGGGAAGCAGGCTCCCTGCTGCGCAGAGAGCCTGATGTGGGGTTCGATCCCAGGACCCTGGGATCATGACCAGAGCCGAAGGCAGAGGCTTTAACCCACTGAGCCACCCAGGCGCCCCTGGAAGAGATTTCTTGTAGAGAGCCACAGTACCCCAATTTTACCTATGAATGATGACCATGTAACTTCTCACATAAACCAAGACATATCAAAGTCAAAGTGGTCAGTCGGAAGAACTAATGGACAGTAATTGATCAACAGCTGGTGAAAAACCAGGACGAATGGGCAGTAATTTACCACTAGGCCCCTAGGTATCCGCAGTAATCCAGATCAGGAATTGGCCCACTTCTGTTTCTCAGGAGGCTCATGGGGGATGCTCATTCCTCCCAAAGACCCTGCAAGCAAGGGTGAAACTGCAAAATCTCTGGGCGATTCTCTTTCTGGTTCACACTGTAGCCTCAGAAAGAAGTGTCTTGTTTTGCTTGTTTGAATGCTTATTAGCAATTGTCTATTACCATCTGCATGAGTGTGCTAGGGCCACCATCACAAAGTACCATGAAGATGGAGGTATGAATCACAGAAATGTATGTTCTCACAGTTCTCGAGGCTGGATGTCCAAGATCAAGGTGTCAGCAGGGTTCGTCTCCTCCAAGTCCTCTCTCCTTATTGTGAGATCACAGCCTCCTCACTGCATCCTCATGGGGTCCTCCCTTCAGGCATGTGCAACCCTGGTATCTGTCTTGAGTCCTAATCTCTGTATCCTATAAGGACACCAGTCAGATTGGATTAGGGGTGATGGTAAAGTCCTCATCTTAATTTCCTTGCCTCTTTAAAGGCCTTATCTCCAGAAACAGTCACATTCTGAGGTCTTAGGGTTTAGGGTTTCAACATATGTATGTTGGGGAGAAACAATTCAGTCCCTAATACTGACAGGTCTCTGTCATGTAGTCATTCATGAACCAAGAATTGGACTCACCAGACACCTACTCTGCCAGCACCTTGAACTGGGACTTCCCAGCCTCCAGAACTGTACAGTGAATATTTTTCTGATATTTTTGTTACAGTAGCCCAAACACACTAAGACAAGATCTGATCACTTGACAAGCTGCAGATCGGTGGATTTATAGGGAAAATCTGGATGAGTTGCACACAGGGCTGTGTCAGACCTGAGCCACATGCTGAGCTATAATAAAATATGAACCGGGAGACTGAAATCACTACAAAATGCTACAGTCAAGTTGCTTGGATATCAAATGCTTACTGAAGTCAGAAAGTCTGTCTGTTTTCATTATAGCCTTGAATGAGGGAGCCCCATGCAAGCCTTCCAGGCTGATGCCTTGATGCCAGCCAGCAGATCAGCACTCATTCTCCTCAGGGGGTGGCAGCTGGGGAGCTCCTGGTGACATTTCATTCTTTCCATGAGAGTGTCAACATGGTTTCCTCTGATACAGAAAAGTGATCTACAGGGATCAGAAATTTGAAAATAAATAATACAAAAAGTATTATTTAGCTTTCATGGTTAATAGCATTTATGGGCTGCAGATAATTAGATGTAGGGATGAAACCATGAAGTCATCAGGACTGAGGAACTTTGATAGGTTCCAAATTCATCTAGAAGATCTTCAAGAAGGACTGTGCCAAACCATGACTGAGGAAGGATGGAGGAACACTTATGATGAGACCTTAGAGATCCTAAATGACCAAATGGGATGGATTGGTGGGTCAGATGTGTGTTGTTCAACATCAAGGAATTTTCCAATTCTCAGCATACACTGACGGGGTGTCTTATAATTTAACTCAATTCTGACCCTACCTACCTGGAGATAGTGTCAGATACCACAGGTTAAGGGCTTGGTCCCACAAGGCTGCTCCCACTTCAACTGCCATTTGCAAGGCCAGGTTGCTATCTGTGTTTCTTATGTTTACCAGTTTATTATAAAGTATACTATAAAAGGTACAGATAAACAGCCAAATGAAGAGGTACAGAGGGTGAGGTCTAGAGGGCCCCCAAATGCAGGAACTTCCATTCCCAGGGAACTGGTGTGTGCCACCCACCCCCATGTGGGTGTATTGTCCAATGTGGAAGCTCATCAACTCTTGATGTTCACGAGTTTTTATAGAGCTTTGTCTATAGCCACCCCCTTCTCCTTCCCAGAGGTAGGTGGGTGAGACCAAAAGTTCTAGCCCCTAATTACTCGCTCTTTCTGGTGACCAGCCCTATATTGAGGTTACTGGGCTCCACCCTAAGTCACCTCATTACCATAAACTCAGGTGGGCTCAAAAGGGGCTCCTTATAGGGGCACCTGGGTGGCTCAGTGGGTTAAAGCCTCTGCCTTCAGCTCAGGTCATGATCTCAGGGTCCTGGGATCAAACCCCACATCGGGCTCTCTGCTCAGCAGGGAGTCTGCTTCCTCTTCTCTCTCTCTCTCTCTCTCTCTCTCTCTCTGCCTGACTCTCTGCCTACTTGTGATCTCTGTCAAATAAATAAATAAAATCTTTGAAAAAAAGGAGGGCCTCCTTATAAATGATAGAACACACACCTATGGTTGAGGAAATCCTGAGTTTTAGGATATTTGTGCCAGGAACCATGGACAAAGACAAAATATATTTCTTATTACACCACAGTGGGGATAAAAGAGCACATAGTTTTTCATTCCATTGTGTTTTAAAACAAAATAAAAATAACCAAAAAATCTTTCATTCGAATAGGTGAGCAAAGGCATTTGAAGTTTGTGTCATGGACTGAAAAAAAAAAGTCTGCCATATACACTTGCTTGGGGACATAAATATGAAAGATATAAAAATGAGGTATGCCCAAAAGGAATGATCTAGAAATCTCCATTTTGAGGAGAGATCCAGATGTGGCTTCGAGTGGAAAAGAAGGAGAATCAGAGTCAGCGAGGTGGAGTCAGAGCCGAAAGGAGAAAACAGGCAGACAGAGGAAACAGACCAAAGTTTGTCTCTGGTACGTCTCAACAGATTGACTAGGATAAGCATCTGAGGATCGGGGAAACGCAAGGAATGGGCAGGGAGTAGACACCCAAGCCTCAGCACAGGACAAGTTCCACATTGCCAGTCTAACAGTTGTCGGATGGCTGATCAAAGTAGCTGCCTTTTTCTCAACTCTCGATTAGCTCTCCCCCGGTCTGGGTGGACAAGGCATCTGTGAGCTGGCTGGCATCTCCCAGCCTGCACCAAGCTTCAGCGGGATCCAGCTTCTGCAGCCTCAGTGCCTCTCTGTTGCCCAAGTGTGATTCACTCCGCCTAACGGTCCTCCCCCTCCCGACCCACCTGCAACATCCACACCGGGCTCTCTCCTCAGCGGGCAGCCTGCTTCTCCTTCTCCCACTACCCCCAACTTCATTTGTGTTCCTTCTCTCACTGTCTCTCTATCAAACAAATGCATAAATCTAAAAAAAACCCCAGTAATTTCCTTATAATAAGAAATTATACTCAGGACATTTCAGGTAGTGTGCATTTCTTCTTTTTTCTTTCTTTCTTTTTTTTAAGATTTTATTTTTAAATAAGTGCTACACCCAACATGGGGCTTGCACTCTCCACCCTGAGGTCAAGACCCTGAGATCAAGAATGGCATGCTTCACTGACTGAGCCAGCCAGGGACCCCTCAAGTGGAGCGGATTTCGAAGTCGTCTATCAATCACCGCTGAATCCAACCCCACCCTTCCACCCCCACTGACTCTAGAACTGAAATAATTTTGAGACCCCAAGCGTATGTCAGTTCAAAATCTGTTATACGAGAATAGAAAGAAGTTACAAACTATTCACAACTTGTGATTTATTAAAAAAAGATTTGCTTTCCATTTTCTTTGTTCAAGTAAAAAAAGAAAGATCTCTGGCATATAAACAAGCATATCAACAGGAAAGGCCATGATCTCCTTTTTTCCTATTAGGGAAGAGGCACTTGGCTTCTAGCTTCTCTTCACCTTAGCTCTTTAGCCCCTGAAGATTTGTTATTTCCAACATGACACCAAGTATCTCCTTAGCAACCATCTCAAATAGGGTCAGATTTCTTTCTTTCCTGATGAGGATTACTACTTCTTTCTTTAAAAAAAGAAAAAAGCATTTTAAAAAAAGATTTTATTTATTTATTTGACAGACAGCACAAGTAGGCAGAGAGGCAGGCAGAGAGAGGGAGAGGAGGAAGCAGGCTCTCTGCTGAGCAGAGAGCCTAATGTGGGTCTCGATCCCAGGACCCTGGGATCATGACCTGAGCCGAAGGCAGAGGCTTTAACCCACTGAGCCAGCCACCCAGGCATCCCGAAGAAAGCATTTTTTAATAGTTATAAACGCAAGCCTAACAGAACATGATTTTTAAAGCAAACGAAAGTAAACGTAATTTTACAACAGAAGGCCCTCTAATTGGAAGTCTATACCATAGAGGGTATAACTGGTCTAACAACGAAGTCAGCTATGAAATAGCTATGCAATGACCAAAAAGTCAGCTATGAGGAAGAGTACACAATGAAAGAAAAACAAGAGGCCTCAGCTCCTGGTCCCTAAATTATCTAGAAAGCTGAGCCTTATCATTAATGGGAGATTTTAGTGTTTCTGCTGGAAGGAAAATGAAGATATTACATCCTCTTGTTGCATTTTGGGTCGCTGTGAATGTAAGCTCTTTCAGAGGGCTGACGTTTTATACCCTAAAGAGCAGAACAAGGTTTTACAGCTGTGGGATCAGAGAAGGGCTGGGTGTTCTGTCTTCCAATTCATTACCACACATCATCTATGGCTTTTGGGTAATTGAGCAAATAATGCCCTTGACAGCCATTCTCCCTCTTCAACGCCAAGGCAAGGTAATTAATTAAGGCCAGAAGGGGATTGTTAACAGCTGTTAATGAACCACAATTGAGGGAATTACCTAGGAGAGCACTCTTGGTGTCTATAAAAGTACATGAACAAGAGTAGTCTGGGTATCGAATGTTCCCAACACTTCCCGTTGCTCTTCATCACGGAAGGGCACATTAAAGATGAAATGACTGGGGAATTTCCAGGACATAGCCCTGCCTGATTACGCTTGTATAACTTTGAGTAGCTATTTATTCTCAAACCCCATCATTTCCAGAGAAACTTTTCTAGGACACACACCTAATATGGAGCACGCACTAAAATATAATGACTTGGACAACCAACAGTTTAGACAGTATTTGTTCAACAGTTTGTGATATAGTTTGAGTGTCTCACAAACATCCTGAAACAGGAGGTGAGGGACCTTCTGCCCTAAAGAAGTCATTATCTCAATGGGGCCACATGAGGGAAACAAGAAACAACTGGAGACCAATATACCCTGATAACACATAATTGTGAAAATGAGGAAACCTCACTTAAAATGGAGCTGGAAAGCGCTGAAGGGGGGGTCGCTCATGCTCTTACCATTCCTCTCAGCTTCCATAAGCAGCAAGAAGAAGAAATTCTTATCTCGGAAAGGGTGAACCCTTTTCACACAGGAATTTAATGTCTGCCTTCAGGTCAAGAATCATGACTTGACTCCATTGAGTCCCATGTCAAGCACCTTGCTCATCAGTCTGCTTCTCCCTCTCCCCTCACCTCACTCTTATGTTCTCTCTCAAATAAATAAAATCTTCAAAAAAATTTAAAAACTTTTGTTCAAAACAATCCTCTCCAATTCCCTCATAAAACTTAATAAAAGTTGACCTTCCTTTTGTCTCCTCAGACTTGCATATAGTGTACCATAGCTTGCATGTCCTCCCTCGCAATTCCTCAGCTATTCTGGAATGGACACATTTCGCTGGAAAATAACTGGCTGTTTGGTTTTAGTTGACATAATTGCTAAACTGCATGGCATAGGCCCCAAGTACTAAAGAAGTTTGGAGAAGTGAGAGACAGTTGTGTGGGTGGGGTCAGCAGAGCAGGTTGAGGAGGAGAGGTGGAATCCAAATTGGCAAAGAGGAGCAGGGGGCAAGTAGGAGAGAAGCAGGGGGAGGATGGCCTGCAAGAGAGTCCTGTCTCCCTAGAAAAAAATTTCATGCCAGTATATACAATACATACATACAATTCATAAAGAATAATCCTTCCTTCTTCATTGTCCTTTTCCCCTTCTCCTTTTTGCTGAAATGTAAGAGATGATTCGAGATTACTGAGTATCACTACATCTCCTCCCAACACACACACAGCAGGAGATAGGCAGAGTGCTTCACACCACACAGAGTTCTTCGGTGGCAGAACATGGAACTATGCTCAAACAAATTAGATCACCTAATTGTGAGTCTTGGCGTCTTTCTTACTCGAACACTAGGTTAGCTAGGTAGTGGGAGGACAGATTACAAAAGATCTGAATATTGGGCAGAGAAGTTCAGGCAGATGATGCAATAGACAAGGAGCCTCTTCAAGGAAGTACATACTGAAGTGTCGGGAATAATTATTTTCTTAATGCTTAAGGTTTATTAAACAGATTCCTATGTGTTGGGCTCTACCAGGGATCTTGCATGGATATTCTTACCTACGGCTCACAACTGTTCTCCAAGATGCTAATAAAATGTATTCCCATTTACAGATGAATGGATAAGCTTAAAGAAATTATCTATCTTCCCCAAGCCAAGCCAGAAGTACTAAGAGCCAAGTTCCTAAGGATGATGCTTATTGCTTCTCAGATAAGTCTAGCTTGTGGTCTTTATACCTTTTCTGCTCAAACACCCCTAAACAGTGGTTCTCAGCTGGGGGTGATTTTCCCTCCAGGGACATTTGGCAATCTCTGAAGACACTTGAATGTCACAGCTTGGGAGGGCTGCTACTAGAATTATTGGGAAGCGAATAGGGATACTGCTAAACATCCTACCATGCCTAACATGGCCTCTCACAGCAACGACTTATCCAGCCCCAAATGCCAATGGTGCCAAGGCTGAGAAGTCTTGCCCTTAAAGAATCTTGAAAATTGACGATCCCTTCATGTATATTTAGGTGGACACGTAAATGTTTCAACAAAAGTTTAAACAGTAGCAAAGGATGTGATGTATATCATTAATACTGATATTTAAAAATAAAAGTCAAAAAAAATAAAACATAAAAAAATAAAAGTCATATCATTCTTTTTATTGTATTCAGTAATATTTAAAAACCATATCAAGTTGATATCTAATGTCATCCTTTTAAAGAGATACATGAACAAAGTATATTTCCATTCCACTTCCTCCAAGGAATATTATTCCAATGTAATATAATTTATACTATATTTTACACAACAATTTTCTCTACAGTGACAACAATAACCATATATATAAAATATATATATGAACATATATAAATATATATATATATTTCCATTATATATATATATTTTTTAATATTTCCTGTGACCCAAAGGTTCTAAGTCTGTAGCTCCCAAACTATTTACACAGGTGTTTCAGAGGCTCTTCAGTGAAGTGGGTACTGCAGGGAAATTTAAGTTTTCCAGGGTAACACAGTATGAACCATCAGTTTGTTTGGAAGTCATCCCTAGCTTCCATATTATATTGAACTACATTTCTTGGATGATGTTATATTTTTACAAAGCTGTTTTTTTGGCAGTTGCCGTGATCAAAAAGCAAGTCAGCACACCACTCAGCTTGGAAGAGGAAATGAAGGTGGTGGGGGCCAAATCTGATTCCCAGGATTGAGAAGTCATGCAGCCCGCAACAGTGGCACACATCCCATTAGTAACTGTGGTTATTTAAGAATGAAACAAAAATATTATATTTTCTTTCACTTTTTTTTTTTCAAATGGCTGTAACTGAGGTACAGGGGCACAGGAGCCTCTGACTCTGGGGGTCCCAAACAGGCCAGATCTGGCCACTCATCGCTGACAAAATCCAAAGACAGATGTGTGCTGGTGAAACAAGAAATTCATTTCAGTTTCATTCATTCAATGCATTGGCATCAATGCTGGGAGGCAGCAAGACTCTCTCCAAGGTGCTGAAAATAATTCTGGTTTCTGTAAGGAAATTGTGGGGTGAAGGTGGGCGGGTACCTGTAGGTGAGCAGTAAGAGTCAGGTGGATCATTGTCTTGGGGGCAATCCCACAGGATCAAGACGGCTCAGGGCAGTCCCTGTTGCTTAAGGGGGTAGTTTCCATCTTAGCACTGGAAGTTTTGCCTACAGAGCAAGAATGCTTTGCCCACAAGGTCTTTTGCCTGAGTTAAGAGATAAGGAGAAAAGAAGGACTTAATCAATTATAAAGTTTGAGGTCAACACAGAGGGTGTTGAAGTCCTCTTTCATGGCAACTATGTTGTTCGGATATACATACTTATTGTTTGAATCGAAGCATTTACTAGATGGAATAGATAGGTGTTTCTTTTGGTTTGGGGACACGGGAAATTTACTGATTTATTAAGGGTGCTGTGAAAGAAAGTTCGAGAACCTCTGTGTAAGTGTTATGAAACAGTCTTCTGGGTTGACATATTAGCACAATAAATATTAGTATTTAATATATCAAAATAACTTTGATAATTATTAAAGATAAAAAGTAAAAATTTTTGTAAATGCATCTCTAGTCAATGTCCCTCCTCCCCATTAACCATATACCTGTGGATGAACAGTATTATGTACCCATTGATAAATATTACAAATGAATATAAAATTATATTCCTATTGTTAACCCTAAAAGTAAAAGACCTAGTTATTTTACCAGTGAGATGAGTTTATTCAGGAATAACACAGGAATTGTAATTCAGGACATGCAAGCTATGGCAAACCATAGGCAGGTCCTGAAGTCAAAGGAGAGGAACTTTATAAAGAGTAACTTTGTAGAGGAAAAAAATTGGGAGGGGCTGAGACCAGAGTTCAGATGGTGATGGCTTCCTATTGACTGAGATGGTGAGTTGTGGGGGTTTTTTTGTTTTGTTTTGGTTAGTTTTTTTTTTTTTTTTTAGAGGGAGGTAGAGAGCACTTGTGCAGTGGGGAGGGACAGAAGAAGAGGGAAAGAGACCATCTTAAGCAGGCTCCATGCAGGGCACAAGGCTTGATCTCATGACGCGGAGATCACAAGTGCCAAAATCAAGAGTTGGATGCTTAAAGGGTTCTTTTATTTAGCTCCACACTATTTCTCTTTTAATAGATGTAAGCAGTGGATAATCTTGTTCACACAACTACCTGAAAAGTTTTATTGTACCAGTGCTACTGAATTATATGCCAACAGTCACGTCATGCTCAAGCATCAATGATCTTTAATGACCCATCGGCTCTACTAGTGTTTGTTTTGTTGAAAGCAAAGTTGGAAACCTTTGAATTCTAAAAGAACATGCTATGCAGTCAGTAGAGTGATTTACTTTCTCAGTTCCAGAATTTCCAGCTGTGCCCTCCCTTGTACCCTAGAGGTTTCTAACCTGGGGCAATGCACCTTATCAGCCTGTGGGAAGGATAAGAGGTGTACTTTTCTGTTGTAAATGAGAAGAAGGGCTAGTGTGGAGGGGAGATGGGAGGGAGAGACTGCCAGGCTAGTACTGGTAAGCTCACAAGAAGATCCGTGTTAGGTAAGTACGCATGGAGGGTGAAGACTTGGAAATCGGTCCCCTCAAAACTGACTGTACTTACATCAGTCTTGGAAAGCCTCTGCATATACCTAAGAGTACTGAGATCCCAGTGTGAAGACCACTGCCGACCTGAGGGAAGAGTTTTACTCCAGGATATGGACACCATGGCATCCTTGGCCACACCTATATGGGCTATGGGGTTAAGGAGCAAACATTTTGGGATCACTCCCTCCTTTTCTTTCTCTTCCCTGGGTTGCAGATGAATATTGCCTCTGAAGTCAGACTGTAAGGTATAAGTTTTAGTTTCCCCACTTACCAGTTTTCTAAATTTTCACAAGTGATTTAATTGTGTGCTTTGGTTTACTAATGTGTGAAGTGTTGGTTAATACAATTTTTAGCTTATAAGATGGATGTTAGAATAAAATGAATCCAAGCACATAAAGCTGATGCAGGCTGGCTGGGACCAAGGACCCAGATAGGGCCCCTCAGGATCAGCCAAGAGGGTTCGTGGCTTCACACAGTATGAAAATCAAATGTGAGCCGAGAGGAAGTGAAAGCAGAGTTTATTAAAGACACAGAGTGTAGATATGGACAGACCATCCAGGAGACTCAGAAAGGAAAGGAGAATGAGTCTTATCTTTGCTTGGGGTCTGGGGTTTTTATTAAGGATGGTGGGTCTGATGCAGTGTCTCCTCAGTAATCCAGGAACAAAGACGAATGTTTACCTGTCTTTCGTAAGTCACTTACGCCCAGGAGCAGGGGCTTGATGAGTCAGTGGTCTTGGAAAACTTTCATGAAGACCTTCCCTGTCAGGCCTTAGATGGTATCTATTGTGCTGGAAGACTCCAAAGAAATGGTTCAATCTTGAACTTTATGAGGAGGACATATATTACCTGTTTTATAAGGTACGCATAAGGCAGGGGCATAAGTCCTGGCCAGAACAGAAGCAGGGAAAGAAGCAGTTCTTCATGGGGCCCCTTTAGATTCCCTGTCTCAGAGTTCTCAAGAATACCGTCTGGCATATGACAAGTACTCCGTTAATGTACATGATTACAGAGGTTCAACTGTGCTCTGTTAGAGGGAATCCTGCCCTCCATCCTGGGAGGCCTAGTAGGACCAGGGTGGGGTTCAGGAAAAAGGAAGCCTTTGTGGCCAGTTCCTAAAGAGAAACTCTACACCTGAGGCTCACAGAGTAGGGAGATTGAGAGAACAGACCCACAATAGACTCAGAGGAAAGGAGTCAAAGAACCAGCCACTGGAGTTTTCTTCTGTTCTAGACAAAAGGAGCCTTCATGAGTTCCCACGAATTTGGAGGCAAACTGCTGATCTATAACAAACAATGGGCTCGTGTTGGGCGCTTCAAGGGAACTGGGAAGTTTCCATCAGGCTCTTCAGGCTGACAAGCCTGGAACTCAGGCTATGGGTTAATGCTTCTTCCCTTTTGCTCTCTGGCATTAAGCAGATTAATGATCCCTGTATCATTCTGTGTTTCCTTACTTACTCAACAAAGCAAACTCTTCTGGTTTTGTTTCTTTTTTTCTTAGAACACTGGTTTTGGCTTCTGCCTAGTTAATACTACATTGCAAACAATACAAGTTTTCATTTGTCTGATACGCTGAAGCTAGGCATTGGGGAATACAGGAGATATCTTCAGTGCCAGAACGTGAGTTAAGCTGAGGAATCTATGAAATGAGATGTCTTAAGATGCCTAGGCTTCCCAAGGAGAAGGATTTGTGAAGACAAACATCTCTGAATTGGGGCAAAGATTGTATTGATTGACTGACTCTTTCATCCTCATTTGCTAGTTCCCCTGCTGCTTTGCTTGGTAAATAAGGCAGGTGGGGTGATGGAAAGAGTGCAAACTGGGAAGGAATCAGGGTTTTTTTGCAATCAGAGGCCTTTCGCAGAAGTCTTTCTTAGGTTAAGGGAAAAAAAAAATCCTCCTGTAATTTTAACACATGGGTCCTCATTCTGACCTTTGGAGCCACACAATCTGCTCTGTCCCCCACGCGCCAGCCTGCCCAGCATGGCAGACAGCTATCACACCCCCCGTAGGTAGTGTCTCCTCACTGGCCCCAGGGAGCTTCTGGGGCTGCTTCCCTGGGGTGAGTCAGGACTTGTGGGAAAGTCACCAAACCCATGCTGGAGTTTGTCTGTCCACGGGGATGGAGGCCCTGTTTACTCCATCCATGATATAGCTTAAAGAGATTTCAAGATTCTTTTTTAAAAAGTCAACTTATGCTCTGGGGTTTTTCTAACCTGACTGAAAAATCAAACGCTTCTCTGTTGCCTCCACTCATGATTAGGCTTCAGCCCACTCATCTCAGCAGGCACCATGACAGAAGGGTCTGGTATTCACCTTCCTGCAGCCTTAGCCCCCCAACTGGGCAGTAGCTACTGTGCCCTTCGGCTTCTTGCTTGAGTCTGTCATCAGGGCTGCTCTGGAAGTGCTGACTGTCCTGTGCTCCAAGAAAAGGGGGTCAGGTTGCGGTCTGCATGTGAACTCAGCCCCATGGGATTTTCCCTTCACCAGCACCCACACGGGGAATGCTTGCCACAGATCTCGCCAGTCCCGACTGCAAGAAGTCTACTTACAGCAAGCATCTGCATTAAGCTAGAGGGTTCCTGAAGCAATCTGTCCCATGTCCCAGAGACCACTTTCTAGTGTTTTCTCAGGGTAAGGATCATTTATTGGAAGCTTCCTAAGGCTTGGCACTGTGCTAAAGATTTCTTTAATTCACGCAATGAGTTATGCTCATTGAACCTATGATATAGGTTCTATTTTGATACCCATTTGGAAGCTTAGTGAGGTAAAGCAACTTGTCCAGTTAGTAGCAGGGTCAAAGGGGCCACCAGGCTATCCCAGGAATGGTCATCTAGTCAGTTCTATATGCTAGTTAGCCTTTTGTGCAAAGAGACAGAAAAGTCAGAGGATGAGGGCACTGTACAAACCCCCATTCACAAATGGGATGTGACTGTGAGACAACGGATTCTTGAAGATTCTATAGCAAGGAGTCTGCTTTCCCCTCTGTCTGCCTCTCCGCCTGCTTCTGCTTTCTTTCTCTCTCTCTCTCTGACAAATAAAATCTTGGGACACCTAGGTGGCTCCGTCTGTTAAGTGTCTGAAATGAAGATTCTGGAAGGGTGTCATTATTGGAACAAGATCTATGGTATCAGAAATGTCCTCAGGCTTTGGAGGACCCTTTATTTCCTTTTAGGATCATCTCATGGAATATGATTCTTGGATGCCAGGTACATATGGCCAAGGAAGTCACTTATGACCTCTTTTTTCTTCTCACCTTCCTTTTTTAAATACAGAAGATAGAATTATTGCAGGTGAACATTTTTGCTTTACCTTGGGAAGGGAATAGAAGAGTGGAAAGAGTGACAGAGAATGATAGGGAGTATCATGGACTGTTCTGTGAAAGAGGAAAACTAGAATCATTACCTCCATCTCTCTCTCACACACACACACACACACACACACACACACACACACACACATCCCCTGAAGTCAGAGCATCTTGGTTATAAGAGTACAGCAAACACAGCCTCCAGAACCCAGCTCCATTTAAGAATGTAACAC
This sequence comes from Meles meles, assembly GCF_922984935.1. Classification (NCBI taxonomy): domain Eukaryota; kingdom Metazoa; phylum Chordata; class Mammalia; order Carnivora; family Mustelidae; genus Meles; species Meles meles. Next base: position 58,665,770 of record NC_060071.1, read on the forward strand.
TATGGTATGCAGACTAATTTTAAAAATCATCTCTTAATATGATCTCCCTGATATGAGGAGGTTGAGATGCAACGTGAGGGGTTTGGGGGGTACGAAAAGAATAAATGAAACAAGATGGGATCAGGAGGGAGACAGACTGTAAGAGACTCTTAATCTCACAAAACAAACTGAGGGCTGCTCGGGGGGGAGGAAGGTAGGGAGAGGGTGGTGCGGTTATGGACATTGGGGAGGGTATGTGCTATGGTGTGTGCTGTGAAGTGTGTAAACCTGGCAATTCACAGACTTGTACCCCTGGGACTAATAACACATTATATGTTTATAAAAATTTTTTTTAATTATTAAAAACATCATCTCTTAGTTACTAATTTGGAGGCGGTGTCATCGTACATATGACTGAATTTCTATGAACCTTGGTTTCTTCATCTATAAAATGCAGAGCACAGTATCTATCTCATAGGGTTGTTGTAAAGATTAAAAGGAGTAATGTTTCTAAAATGACTAGCTTGGTGCTGCTGTCCCATCATTAACACCTTCTTTCTCTTTCTTTCCCTCTTTACGCTTATTTTAATATACACACAACCTAAAACATTATCAGCAAAATTTAACCTCCATAAAAGCCCATACATGAAAGGAACAAAAGAAAATGCCTATATTTATCTGTTATTCATTTTGAAATTTTAAGTTTCTATAAACATATGCATATATACGTATAATAAAAAAACAAATATATGCAGTGCTTATTCACTAACAACTCAGCACAGTTCGGTCTGAGTTCTTGATCTCAAGTTTCAGAGGGCAGCAAGTAGTATTATTAAAGGGTAATATTACAGAATTTATGAGGAAACCTAAAGTAATTTGATTATTTGGCCAAGGAAAGAAGGCTAAGAGGGACCGTCATACAGATAAGAGTATTGTCACTTTATTAGATGAGGTGTATTGGGGGATGGTGTGGGATGAAGGACACAGGCTCTGGAGTCAGGCCAGGTTCTAACCCTGCTTCTGCCACTTTCCAGGCTATGACATTGAGTAAGTTACATAAGCCTTTTGAACTTTATTTTTTTAATAAAAATAATCTCTATATTGGGGGGAATTAAATGAGGTGGTGTACATAAGGGTTTAGTATAGCAGCAGCCCATACAAGGCTCTCGGTAATGCTATAGGAAGGTGATGATGAGTACTGCCATACTGTGTGAGGAAGACAACCACGTTCATGGCAAAAATACACCACAGACATCAGTAGACCAATGCTCTCAGCTATGTGATTTGGGACTAGCTTCATCTTCCTATACCTCAGTCTCCAGCAGATGCGCCTTCCTGGTTTATTTCAGTTTCCATAAACTCACAGGAAATAATGTGGGAGAATCTTCTAGAGAAATACAAAGTGGGTCACAAATGGCAGAGATTAATATGAACGACAGGCTACTATACAGGGTGAGGCACAAAGTCTAAGTATTCTAGGGTTTCATCTTTGAATGAAAACCTGAAGATGCTGTATTATTCTTTTCTCCATAAAACCCGCCTTCTCTCCTCGTTAGAATAGAACTACCTACAGTCTTCAGAGGTGAGGTGTGCAGGTCACAGAAAAGAGGTGTCTGTGATTTCCATATAGGTTATTTCAAAATCTGACCTGCCCAGTCTGCCTTCTCCACCCAGACTAGCATTTCTTTGTTTTTCTCCATGATTATCAGATGTACTACCATTCTGCAGGCTTCTGGAGGCCTTGGAATTTTCTTGATTCTACTTCTGGATCCTCATCCTATCAGGAATCCTCACTCTTCCTTTAATATGCATTTGTGGTTTGACTTTATTCTCTTCACCCAGTGTTCTTTTCCAGGCCCTTCGTCACTTATGCCTAAATGACTGCCCTTTCCTGAGGGGTTAGATCTTGGGTTCTTCTTGTCTTGAGCATGCTGCAAAACAATCCATTTATTAGCTCACTCTGACATGGGATTCAGCCACATAGGAACCCTCAGTGGGGTTACATCAGAACCCCCTTAGCCTGATACTTGGCGTTCTTCATGGCTAGGTCCCTTCATCTCTCGCCACTGTATTATGGAACCCCCTTCCCCCAGTTAGAGTGAAGCCAGTATTACAGCTGTCCCTGGTCCACTGCCTGTTTGCCTCTGCCTGGGTGTCTTTGCTCTGGAAGTTCCCTGATCCTGGGATAGTCCTCTTTTTCCCTCTTCTGAAGAATCTGTATCCCATGTTTAAGGCCCAGCTTAAGAATCAGTTTTCTCCAGGACATCCCCAGTGTACGTGTTTGCTCTGATCAAGTGTAGTGAACTTAGCAAACAGTGAAGGATTCAGGAGAAAAGACTTCAGATTGGTCTTGCCTCCAACATGGTGCATGACCAGCTACAGAGACAGCGTTTTTACTTGCCTTGAATGTTTTATATTGTTTTGCACTTCCTGAAGCTAGTTGACCGAAGGAGATCCATTGGAAAGTTCAACCAATATTCGTTAGCTTACCTGACACAGTCTGGCTGCTGTTGCTGCTTCTGCTGCTGCTGCTTCTATTTCTTCTTCTTCTTCTTTTTTTCTTTTGCGGTAGGAAAACCTATGTGGTGCATTTTCATTTCTCCTTGCGTGCCATTCTGACATGAAAGTTAACCTTAATCTGCCGATGCGTTCTGATGAGATTGCTTTGGAAGTCACTCCAAAGTCACTGTGGCTAAACGGGATATGGCTGTTAAGATAGAAATGTATTTCAGTTAATACCTTGGCTGCACTGAAGCTAAGCCAGCACCAGCCCTAATTCCTAAAGGAAAACAAATCCACAATAATCCATCTTCTAATTCTGTGCAGACTGGCACAACACCAGATCATGTCAGTTGTGAGTCCTCTTTCCCTCTCTCCCGTGGCCCAGACCAGTGCTTCACAATTTGAGGTCAGCAAATCACACATGTAGAAGTGTGAGGCCAAGACATCATCAACAACTTCCTTGATTTATTTGAAACGGGGGCTCTAATCTGATAAGAGAAATATGCTCATTCTTTTTCAATGGGAAATCACTTTTTCCTGAGCAGCAACCAAAATGAGCTCTGTTTTGTAGGCAAACAAGGCTTTGTCCAGTTAAACTTGGTTTATGTCTTCTTGCTTCCTTTGGAGTATATTTAATCTTCACTATCTCCCCAGGCTTTAAGGCAAAGGCCTTGATATTTACTCATTCACACTGAGCTGTAAATGACAGATCTGAGAGTCCATTGCTTTTTAGAAATAGTCACATTTGAATATTATTGTTTACTGAAGCAAAAGGAATTAGACAAGGAAGGAAAGAGACCAAGTTGGGAACAGACAAGGAAAGAGATAGACAAGAAAAGGAAACAAAAGTTTGGAAACAGATAAAGAAGGAAATAGACAAGAGAAAGGAACAAAAGGTTGGAAACAGACAAGGAAGGAAATAGACAAGAGAAGGAAACAGACAAGAGAAGGAAACAGACAAGGTTGAGGGGAAGATCCTGCTTTAGCTCAGGAGGAGGCAAACTATAGCCTGTGGGCCACATCTGGCCTGACACCTGTTTTCTTACAGCCCACAAGCGGAGGATTTTTTACATTTTTGAAATGGTAGGGGGGAGAAACCAAAAGAAGGGTATTTTGTGACATGTCAAAATTATATGAAATTCCAGTTGCCGTGCCCACAGTTTTCTTAGAACAGAGCCACACTCATTACACAAGGTCAGAGGTTGCTTAATAGTTGCACCCTGGAACCCACAGGGCCCACAAAGCCAGAAGTAATTACTACCTGGCCCTACAGAGAAAATGTCTGCTGCCCCCTTTTGGGTAAACTGTTTATATAGTAGGCGAGGGGCTCCCAAAGAGAAAGCAGTTTAGAAGGGGAGAAGATTTACCCTTTTAACAACCAACGTGTCTGAATGGGCCAAGCTTTTACTTCGCTTACCATCTTCCTTGCTGGCATTCATCAGTGGGCTCAACCCCGGGATAGGCGGCCACAGATTTCCCAGGGCATCGGACCTTGGCTCATCCCTCCACAATGCTTGCTGAGTTAGGGTACCTGTTATCTCACTCATGACTACCAGAGGTGTGATGCCTTCTAGGTGGCTCGGTCCAATGTCAGAAGCTGCCACAGCAATGTTGACTGAACAGAGGAGTAAATAGTAAATCCCCTGGGGGAAAAAAACCAACTCCCTCACATTATCTTTTGGTTTAAAGTATTTCTATTTTTTCCATCAATTTATTCATTTATTAAATCCTTTATTCCATAAACATTTGTTGAGCACCTACTGTGTGCTAGGAGCCAGACATACAAAAGAGACAGAAATACCACCCTCCTCCCTGCATTTGAGGGGCTCATAGTCTAATGGTGAGGGACAGGCTGGACATAGTTTTATAACATAGCCACAAGTAGAATGCTGGGGGGAACTCCAAGAAGACATAGACCGTGTGGTGGCAATGGCGAGAGCTAATGTTTCGCTGCTGTTGATGAATCTCTTGGTTACACATAGAATTTTGAAGAAATCTAAGACCAACACCACCTAATGGTACCCTCAGTACTACTTAGAGCTTTCCAAAGTCTCAAGCTCTTTATCCCTGTATTAGTTTGCGAGGACCACCATAACAAAGTACCACAGACGGGGAGGCTTAAACCATGCACATTTATTTTCTCACAGTTCCGGAAGCCAGAAGTCTGAGATCAAGACATGAGCAGAGGGCGCCTGGGTGGCTCGGTGGGTTAAGCCGCTGCCTTCGGCTCGGGTCATGATCTCGGGGTCCTGGGATCGAGTCCCGCGTCGGGCTCTCTGCTCAGCGGGGGCCTGCTTCCCTCTCTCTCTCTCTCTGCCTGCCTCTCTATCTGCTTGTGATCTCTCTCTGTCAAATAAATAAAAAAAAAAATTAAAAAAAAAAAAAAAAGACATGAGCAGAGTCAACATCTTTTGAGGCCCGTCTCCTTGGCTCCTAGATGACTGGCTTTTCCTTTTGAGATAGCAATTCTACTTTTTTTTTTTAAGTTATTAAAGAGTAATCTCTGTGTCCAATGTGGGGCTTCAACTCATGACTCCAAGATTAAGAATCACATGCTCTACTGACTGAGCCAGCCAGGCTTCCACAGTTCTACTTTTTGATCCAAGGGAAAGAGAGCCATAGGTAAACACTGGTTTTGGGGGGTTCCCCCCATTCCTTTAAAGAGAAAATCTATAAGATGCTAAAGCATAAGATTTTTGGTATCTTGCTAACACAATGTTACATAAAAAAAGGTGGGGAAAAAAGAGGTTGGACAATTCTTGTACTTTACTGCCTTGAACTTCAGAAACCAGAGCATCAAGGGAAGTGTCCAGCAAAGCGACTAGCAGTCCTGGGAGGACCAGTCTCTACAGAGCTACAGGAGACTCAGAGAAAGAAACAGTAAACAACAGATGATACCTGATCAGGCATGTTTGTGATCACCTGTGAGACTGAATACACCCCAAGGTATTTGGTTAGGAGGGCTTTGCAGGGGGCTGGGGTCACGCAGTGAAATAGGTTACAACAGATTTTATTTTTTATTTTTAAAAAGATTTTATTTATTTATTTGAGAGAGAGTGAGAGCCAGAGAGAGAGAGCACAAGCAGGGGGGATGGCAGAGGGGTAGGGAGAAGCAGGCTTCCTGCTGAGCAAGGAGCCAAATGCTGAATGCTGGGGCTGATCCCAGGACTCTGGGATCAGGACCTGAGCTGAAGGCAGATGCTTAACCAACTGAGCCACCCAGGCACACCCAGCAGATTTTAGATAAAAGGATTATGAGTATTAGTTCTGAAATTACATCAATATTAAGTAGAGTTTACTGTCTGTATTTTTATTTATAATGTTATTTTCAGGATTTTTTATTTGCAAGTATTCAGCAAGTCTACCTGGGATGCTGGGAGAGAAATATGGCCAGTAGCCTTTTGGTGGAGGCGGGGGAAGTTTGGTACAATCTGCCTTCTCATCCTGGCATTGGGGTGGAAAATGTAAGTCTATGTCAGATCAGCCAGGCTCCAAGGTCATATCAGTCAAAATCTGAGGTTTCAACCTGCCTGGCTTTAAAAGAAATCTTCTGGTCCTGCATTTCCCAAAATACCAATGGGTGAATCATTTTTAAAGGAAAAAAAACAAGTCCTTGAATGAACTAACATTTTTTTAATGTTATCCGTGTATAAACATTAATATGCTTGTGGCTCTTAGATAAATACAAAACCAAAACAAATAATGATTTGCAGAAGCAGAAGAGCTGATATAATTTAGTGCTAGAAAGAGTTAGCCTCTAATGTGATATATTTGTATACATCAAAATAAAAACATTAAAGCAAAGAATACTAATAGTCAAATTATTTCTATTAAATCAGGTATCCAGTATGGACTCCAACATCAGTGACCCTTGTAGGCTTTGAGTATAAACAGAAGACAACTTCAGTATTTTATTTATATATATATTACATATACATATATATATATATATATATATATATATATATATATAAAACAATACCAGCAAGTGGCATATTAAGCATGAGGTAGTTATTCAAATGATTAGAATTAGGTTAAACATACCATTCAGAATCAAGTGACAGCATAATATTAAAAAATATTTATTAAAGAGGGGCACCTAAGTGGCTCAGTGGTTTCAGCCTTTGCCTTTGGCTCAGCTCGTGATCCTAGGGTCCAGGGATCGAGCCCCACATCGGGCTTTCTGCTCATCGGGGAGCCTGCTTCCTCCTTTCTCTCTGCCTGCTGCTCTGCCTACTTATGATCTCTCTGTCAAGTAAATAAATAAAATCTTAAAAAAATATATTTATTAAAGAAAAACCCTTTGACCCCTGAGGACATATCGATGGACCCGGACCCCATTTTGATAAAGCCACTTTTATAAGTTTATCAAAGACTCAAGAAAAAGAGGCCTACTTCCCCGAACATCTGGGGTCCTACAAGGAGGGTACTGGGCAGGGCTAGAAGGTGACACTAAATGTTCTCTACTCTGCAGGGTAGGGTGCTGACTCTCTTATTTCTTGAGCTCCCAGCCTTATCGTGTTAATACCTAACCCTTGGGAAATGAGAAGCAGGTGGTCTACTAAAAAATGTCCATTTCCTGTGATGTTCTTTCTTATTGATTTCTACTTTTCCTCTGATTCTGAGAAGTCTTTGACCCTAGCTCAGAATATTTAAACTCTTAATTTTAATTTAAAATATTTAATTAAAAAATTAAAATCCCTATGAGACACCATTTATTTATTGGGGACAGACCACGTGCTTGGTCTGAATGCAGTGATGGCAAAGGTCTGTCCTCTTGTTATTCCAACAGAATTCACATCTGTTAACCTCTGGGCATCACAACAAAACCATCTGCCTGACCAGTATTTGCTAGGGGGATTGGGAGTAGAGGTGAAAGGGACAGAGAAAAAGTAAATTGGCAAACTTTCTTTGGGCCTTTCAGGGTGCTAAGAGCTATCCAGGATCAGTTGGTACATGAGAACCACAGAAAAAAACATTCCCGGCCTCTTTAGATGTAAGCAAAGCTGAAAGCTGAGCCTTGGGCACCAGAATAAAATTCTCTTTTCCTTATAATTTTTTGAAAAGAATAAGAAAACCCTTAAGAATTTACGGATACAGGGTCGCCTGGGTGGCTCATTGGGTTAAAGCCTCTGCCTTTGTCTCAGGTCAAGATCCCAGGGTCCTGGCATCCAGCCCCACATGGGGCTCTCTGCTTGGCAGGGAGCCTGCTTCCTCCTCTTTCTCTGCCCGCCTCTTTGCCTACCTGTGATCTCTGTCTGTCAAATAAATAAAAATCTTTAAAAAAAGAGAAAATTTACAGATACGTAAATTTTTTTCAATACATGCATGGATCAGCCATGATAAGTGAAATATCTCAAGTGATCAAGCCACATAAGTGAAAAAAAAATCTCAAATAACTCTTGACTTAAATAGTTAAAAGACCCCTGGGGGGAGAAGGCATTACTACACTGCATTGATAGAAATCACTCTCTCCCTCCCAAAGCTGAGTTCTCTGTTTATGGATACATGATTAGCATAGCAAATAACTTTTCTATGTGTTTAGATTCATGGTGCCTCCCTAGGTAAACAAAAAGATCGCTTGGGAAAGTTGCTTTTTTTTGTTTTTTAAGATTTATTTATTTATTTTAGAGAGAGAGAAAGTGCGAGAGAAAACAGAGGGAGAGAGAGAGAGAAAAAAAATCCTTAAGCAGACTCCCTGTTGGGCGTAGAGCCCAACATAGGGTGCAATCCCAGGACCTTGAGATCATGATCTGAGCTGAAATCAAGAATCAGATTCTCAACCAACCGAGCCACCCAGGCACCCCCTTTTTTCAAAAAAGATTTTACTTATTTATTTGAGAGAGTGAGCGAGAGCAAGAGAGCATGATTGGAGGGTGGGGTGCAGAGGGAGAGGGAGAAGCAGACTCCCCATGGATCAGGGACCCAGATATGGGGCTCCATTCCAGGACCCTGGGATTATGACCTGAGCCGAAGGTAGACGCTCAACCCACTGAGCCAACTCGGGACCCCTAAACTTGAGATAGTTTTAAAACCTGCTGTGATTGGGTCCCATCCCTGAAGATTTGGATTTAATTGGTCTAAAGGTGGAGTCCAGACACTGACATGGTTTAAAAGTCCCTCTATGCGATACTAAGTGTAGAATGTTGAGGACCACTGGTTTGGACAAAAACTTATTTTTCTGCAGCTGCTGTTAAGATAATTTCCAAAACTCATCATTCAAAAGGACCTGTCAGGGGACACGTGGGTGGCTCAGTGGGTTAAGCTTCTGCCTTCAGCTCAGGTCATGATCTCAGGGTCCTGGAATTGAGACCTTTGTCGGGCTCTCTGCTCAGTTGGGAGCCTGCTTCCTGCTCTCTCTCTGCCTGCCTCTCTGCCTACTTGTGATCTCTCTCTCTCTGTGTCAAAATAAATAAATAAATAAAATCTTATAAAAAAAAAAATCCCCAGTCAGGTCAGGAAAAGGAGGTTTTAGAAAAAATAATCCATGGGCACCTGGGTGGCTCAGTGGGTTAACACCTCTGCCCTCGGCTCAGGTCATGATCCCAGGGTCCTGGGATTGAGCCCCGCATCTGGCTCTCTGCTCAGCGGGGAGCCTGCTTCCTCCTCTCTCTCTCTCTCTCTCTCTCTCTGCCTACTTGTGATTCTGTCAAATAAATAAATAAGACCTTAAAAAGAGAAAGAAAGAAAGAAAAAAGAATCCAGAAGATGTGTGGTTCAGTGAAGAAAAGCAGTAACAGTGAAACCAGCATTGATTTTGCAACCTCAGTCATCTTAACATCTTGGGTCAGTTAATTCTTTGTTATGGGGAACTGTTCTGTGCATCATAAGATGTTTAGCAGCATCACTGGCTTCTACTCCTTAGATACACACTACCAATCTTCCCCCAGGTGTGAGAACCAAAAATGTGTCCAGGCATTGCCAAATGTTTCCTGGTGTGTATCCCCAACTTGCATTTGAGAACCCGTGATCTAGACAATTAGAGAATGGGTTTTTCCTTCTTCTTTATCTAAATCTGCTTTATCTTCCCTAAAATTAACAAATCTAATGAGTTCTTAAAACCCATCTGGAACTGGCAGAAAAGTTACCAGCTTTGCCGAAAGGCGAGGAAGGCTCTGTTTAATGGTGAAAATAACCATCTTCGTGGCTGCTTTGGAATTAAGGTAGCATTCAAAATGAAAGGGGTTGTTGTTGTTGTTTTTAATGTGGACTCATGAATCTTTCCATAGATTAATCTTTGGAGGAAAAAACCTGAGATCCAAAATTAGCTTTTTGAAAATACAAAGCACAGTAAAACTGTACTCTAGTCAAACCAAGAGGACTTTTTGAACACAGACATATTTCAGAGATGTCAGAGAATAGTTTTGATGCATCTGTCCTAAATTTACCTCTTAAAATATCACTAGATTTACTAAGATCCTATTTTTATTTTTAAAAAAGATTTTATTTATTTATTTGACAGAGCAAAAGATAGCACAAGCAGGGAGAGTAGTAAAGGGAAAGGGAGAAGTAGGGTCCCCACTGAGCAGGAAGCCCAATGCAGGACTCAATCTCAGGACCCTGGGATCATGATCTGAGCCAAGGGCAGATGCTTTATCAACTGAGCCACCCAGGTCCTCCTAAAACCCTATTTTTTAAATCACACAGAATAAATAATCTGTGAACTAGTGTAAAGAGGAAAGCTCTAACAGAATACTGACAATGAAATCATTCATATAGGACCATGACCAACCTCAGGGGGACTGCTAATTTTCTGGTTTCGGAATGACTTAGTTGACTCCAGATATTACAAATAGTGCAATAATCACCCATGGCAATAGCACTTGATTTAAAAGCTGTAGGCTTACAAATGAATCGAGGTTGAGATAGGGTAGAGACTAAACACTACTTCTGTAGTTCCCAGAGCTCTGTGGATCTATATTTGCCAGTTCTTATGGATTACTGAATGCTACCCCTGTGCTGGGCCCCTGACTTGCATTCTCTCATTAACCTTCGGGATAGCCCTCAGGGCAGATAGTCCTATTCTCCCTATTTTATAATAGAGGAACTTCCGTTAGAGCTTAAAGTGTTAACCTTCCCAAGGCCACAATGCTGGTAAGTAGTGGTATGCATCTGTCTCAAGTTCCTGGACTTTTTTGGTTCATAATGTGCTTAGTGTTTCAGTGACATTTCCCCAGTGCACCTGGGCCACGAGAAACACCCAACAGTCCCATTTATTACATAGTTAGGTGTAAACAACTTTACAAATATTTCTGTTCCAACAACTTAGTAGTCATCTGAGGAAACAGTACACATTAACTGGAAGAAAAAAAAAAAAAAACATGGTCTATTTCATTCCTAAAAAACCCAATCATTTACTAGTGGGATGAGTGTGACTGAGAAGCATGGCTTCTGGAACTTGGAATCAAATTGGATACGACCCGCTTCACCTTCTGTTCCATGTTGAGTTTTGTGTGTTAACTTGCTTTTTAGCTCAGCAACTTCCAAAGACCTAGCTTTGAAAAGATACAGTGCTATCAAAAGGAGTGTTTCAATCTCATGTTGAAGCTATGAATGAACTACTTTGAGTGAGTTGTTTGTGCCATATCTGACAGATGTCAAGTCTTGCTGTGCTTTTCTTGAAAATATAAAAGGTGCTCACTGTTGGGGAACTGCAAGTCTATCTGTTCCTTCACCTAGGCTGTAAGCCATTTGATCAGCTGCTGCTATTCTCTTATTCATCCCTATCCACTCACCCTTGGCATAGGGACTGGCACACAGTCACACAGTAGGCGGAAGGAGAGCTCTGAGTTTTTCCTGGTTCTTGGTTCCACCTCTCATTCTCTACAGAGAAGATCTGAACTCTTCCCAGTCTTCTAAGGGTGACTTTCTTCCCAAAGCTTGTTGATTTCGGATCCCTCCACCTAAAGATGAGCTGGAACTGGCCTCCAAAGTCTAGGGAACCCAGAGCTCCATCACCAAGACCTGTTCATTCTAGCAAAGTCAGAATCAAGCCAACCTGTCCTCACAAAGTCAAACTCTCTCTGTCCTCTATGATCTCCACAGCTGTCCCCAAAAGCAGCAGCTCCAACAGTCACACATGTTCGCCTCCAAGGCTGTGACATAGCTCTTTTTAGAGAAGGAGAACAGGGAGGGAGGAGGGGAGGAGTTTGCAACTAGGACAAAGAGTGACCTTAACAGGAGTGAATGCTATTGCATTGGTTTCTACAGTCCTGATACGGTCAGTGAATTTGTTTGAATAGCAGAACAAACTTTCTATCCATCAGCTTCCCATGGTCCCATTCCAGGGCTATGGGTAAAACAACCACCACTCACTCTCCCTTGAGACCCTGTTCTTCATTTCATCTCCCATAGCACAGAGTTCTCAATTCATTCTTGCTATTGGTCTAATGTCTGGCCATGGCCTTCCTTTACATCATAAACCCACCAGATTAACACATATGTCTACGAAAAGCCCATGACATTGTTTGTTCAGTAATCCCACTCCTGGGTACTTCTACAAATAGTCTTGCAGATGGGAGAATGACATACATGTATTATGAATTCAAGCAGTATTTTTAATGAAAGATTAGAAATAACTGATAGATCCTTTAATAGGAGACTATTAAACTATGACACTTCACGCATAGAATATTAGGCAGCCTTTTAAAGCAGGGGTTGGCAAACGTTTTCTGTAGAGGTCCATAAAGCAAGATCTTAAGTTCTGCAGGTCATACATTCTCTGTTCCAATTATTCAAACCTGCCCTTGTCAGACAAAAGTAGTCACAGACAGTGAATACGTGAATGGGCATGATTGTGTTCCAATAAAACTTTATTTACAAAGCAAGTGCAGACCTGTGGGCTATAGTATGCCCACTGTGATTTAAATGAATGAGGCAAGTCTATACATACTGATATGGAAAGATTCCTAAGATATGTGATTATGCAAAGTAAACCAAGGAGGAAAAGAAATACAAGGACTTTGGGGCACTTGGGTGGCTCAGTGGGTTAAAGCCTCTGCCTTCAGCTCAGGTCATGATCCCAGGGTCCTGGGATCGAGCCCCACATGGGGCTTTCTGCTCTGCAGGGAGCCTGCTTCCTCTTCTCTCTCTGCCTGCCTCTCTGCCTAGTTGTGATTTCTCTCTGTCAAATAAATAAAATATAAAAAAAAAAGAAATACAAGGACATAAATAAATATACAGAATACTCTGGAAGGTTATATAAGAAACTAAATGTGGTCACATCTGGGGATGGGACCTGAAAGGCTGGGAGAAAGGGCAAATGCTTTCCATGGAATATCACTTGTCCCTATCGGAGTTCATATTATATGCATGCGTTACTTATTAAAAAACAGCCAACTATTAAAAAGTGAATTCACAGGAGCAGAATTCCAATTTGTGATATGAAGGCTGACCCTTTGTATCCTTCAATAGCCAGCGTTCCTCTGCCTGACGTCCCCTTATGACTGAGGCACATTTGATTTCCAATATAAATTGCAAACTCTTTTGAAGGCCTATTTTTATATTTGTGGCCTTTCTTGTTTCTTACCGCAACAATGTTTTGCACAAAGCAGGCTTTCTTTATACACTTACGACAGGAAAATGGTAAAATAAATATTCAGTTATGAAGGCAATTGTGGGAGGGAGCCCTTCCTCCCACTCTCCCCATGCTTCAGTTACTCTCATATAAGTAAAGTCAAATTAAAGCGCACACTGCAAGGATACTGAAGGAAACAACATCCCCGTCATGGGGCTCATTCTGTGTTGCATATCCACTTGAATTAAAGAACGGTTGTGGCACAGTGGCCGCTGCATGTGTCCCATGCCACCTCCTGAGCACACAGGAAGACATTCCTTGGCCGCCCTGGCTGCCTGTGTCTGAGTCGTCTCGGGCCCACAGGGAGTGTGTCTACAAGTGCAGGGGGCTCACAGCTCTCTGAACACCTGCCCACTAGGGACACTAGGCATGGTCCAGCGGCACACACATGCCCCTCCCATGAGTCAAGGCAAAATGGGAAACACCCCCTCCACCCTCAAAGCAAGATTATATCCAGTCACAGAGGACAGCGGTGAGATATTTTCACCCCCTGGGGAGGTGGTGTGGGTGGGAGACATTTGGTATGACTGTACGGACGGCTGCCTTCTCATTCTCCTGAAGGACGCACTCAGCTCCCTCCCAGAGAACCAGAGGACAGGCAATATGATTCTCAGATGCTGGCTTTCCAACGATACTATGACCCTGATGTGAGTTGCCATGACAATTTCCACATATTAGATCCTCACTCTTTGGGGCTTTTTATGTCCTTAAGGGGAATAAAGCTTGTGCTTTATTGCAACCGGGTTGCAATTCTATCCATTCTTACAGTCACTCCAGGTCAGAGGTTTCGGGTCCAATGACACTGACATGCTTCCTCCCATTGCAGCAGCAGGACACCCCTCTTGTTGATGGCCGATGGCAGCTATATGTGTAGGGTTCTGGGCATGGCTTCAGGCATTTGGGTGTATCTTGAGCTGGGGGAAAGAGAGGACAGTCTGTCATAAGAAAAACAGAATTACCTGATTAAAAGTTAACCACAAAATTTTGGATTTGGAAGAGATCAGAAAAACTAACTCTGGCGTAGCATTCTGCAGATGGAAAGTGAACACAGAAAGGGGATGTCACCTGCCCAAGGTCACAGAGCTACTTGGTGGCAAACAGAGGATTAAAATGGAGTCTCTTGACTCCATCTCCAGTCTGGTGCCTTTCTAGATGACGCATTATAGGAACACCATATAGCATAGTAGATTTTCTCGAAAAGCAGAAAAGAAGGCGTGCCTTCTCCTTTAATTTGTTGCTGAAGAGTGCATGATATTGTCTGGTGCTGGAGGCTGAGGATTATGGTGGACATTCCGAGAGTATTAATGAATTCTTTCCTCTTTCATTGACTATGCCCCAGGTGCATGTGGGGCTAATTCAAGGAAATTGATCGCTAGTGATGACTCTCCCCAAAGTTTCCAACATGTGTGTTCTAAAAGAGCAGGCCAGGAGGCGCCTGGATGACTCAGTGGGTTAAAGCCTCTGCCCTCAGCTCAGATCATGATCTCAGGGTCCTGGGATTGAGCCCTGCATTGGGCTCTCTGCTCAGCAGGCAGCCTGCTTCCCCCCTCTCTCTGCCTAAATAAAATCTTAAAAAAAAAAATAAATAAAAGAGCGGGCCAAATAAAAATACATTATTATTATTATTTTTTAATAAACATATAATGTATTTTTATCCCCAGGGGTACAGGTCTGTGAATCGCCAGGTTTACACACTTCACAGCACTCACCATAGCACATACCCTCACCAATGTCCATAACCCCACCCCCCTCTCCCGACCCCCCCCAAAATACATTTTTTAATGTAAAAAGAAGGCAGATGTAGTATACTTGGTTCGAGATTTGCCAACTCTGAGAAGCTGCTAAGTCTTTATTGCTTCTGCAGTATGTAGAGCTTGAGAATTGGAGCACCTTGATAGCATGTACATGCAAGGTGATGAAGAGGAAGGGGAAGAGGGAACATTTCTTGAATGCGTCCTCTGTGCTAATCACATAACTAAAACGAAATCACATGGGAAAGGCTTTACATTTATTCTCTCCTTTTATTTTCTCAGTAACCCTAAGAGGTAGATATTGTTATTCCCATTTCTGGAGGGGAAGCTGAAGCTTAAAGAAGTCTCATGACTACAAAGAGGTAGAGGCAGTATTTATAGTCAAACAGGCATGGGAGCCTGTCTACACCCTATTGTTCCTGTAAATTAGAAACACAGCATTTAGAGGTAGAAGGTGCCTGTCTCATCCAAGAGACACCTTTAGTAGGTGAAGAAATAGGCACCCAGAGAAGTGGAATGGTTTGTTCTAGTTGCATAATTAATGACAAACCCCAGGTTTCCAGGCTTAGAAGAATGCCTTCTGCTGGATCATTGAAAAGCGTTCCTGTCCCCACCCTTTTGTTAAAATGCCGTTGGCACTGCATTTTGCCAGCAGCTCTCCCGATCTTCAAGGAGAGCTGTTTAGTGGCAGATTAATCCAGATCAGCTGCACACAAAAGGGTAGTACTCTGTCATGGTTAAGAATTTTGGTGCCATCAGCTATGGTCTTAGGTTATTTATTGATCCTCCCTATGCCTTACTTTCTTCATCTGTGAAGTAGGGGTACTGACTTCCTGGCGTTGTGAGTATATGTATACAGTGCTGGATACAATGGGAACTCTGCCTAAGTATAAGCTAGCTTACATAATGATCTGTTCTTATAAATATGGGGGAGAGGAGACATGGGGGTGGAAGAAGGATTGTCCCCACACCAGGCAAGTACTGCTTTGGCTGCTTATTGAGACCACGTGGCCACCCTGTCCTTTTCCCTTGATGCCTTTTAGAGCTGTATCCAATCTGTTTGCCACTGCCTGAGCTCCAGTCCTTTGGAGCCACGTTTTGTGTCTGCCACATGACCACAAGCACTCCCTACCTTCACTCCATCCTCCTCGAGAGTCTTGGGTAGGGCAAGTCACTTCACTGGCAACTCACTTCCACTGGGCCTGGGTTTACCCATCATTTAAAGGAGCAACTGAAGAGAGTAAATTGTTATGAATTAATTTAATCATATATTAAATAGAATTTTATTGGCAAAGTTAGGGACGCGTGGGTGGCTCTGTTGGTTAAGCGTCTGCCTTTGACTCAGGTCATGATCCTAGGATCCTGGAATCTTCCTCAGAGGGGAGCCCGCTTCTCCCTCTTCCTCTGCCCCTCCCCCAGCTTGTGTTCACACACTCTTTTTCTTTCTCCCTGTCAAATAAATAAATAAAATCTTTAAAAAAGAGAGAACTTTATGGGTGATCTCAGTATCTGTCAAGCATTATTTATCTGGGAAATGTGCTTTGAGTTCCAAAAAAACTATTCAGCAAAGAAATTTGGGGATATGATCCCTTGCGACCTGGAACTACCCTAGAATAATCATGCAATTTTGAAAGAAGGAGGATCTTCAAAGGGTGAGGATAGGGATGGTCGGTGGGAGTGGGAGATGGGGGGAAATAGTGATTTGGCTTAGAAGCTGTATTCAAATAGGGGAGGTTAGAAAATGGAACCTGACAAGGGGCTGGGTCCTGAGCATTCTGCCGCCTTTCTGCACAGAATTACTCTGATGACCTACGGTGAATCCAAAGTGACAGCTGACAGGATGCGGCCATCCTGAAGGTTGTCGACCTGAAGTAGTGCAGATGCTGCTGTGGTCTCAGAGTTAGGTGACACACAGACCTGAGATGCATAGAGGGAGTGCACAGAGAGGGCAATGTTCTCAGAGCCTGCCGTCCACAAGCTCCCCACTGCCCTTTTAGGGAAGCTCCCCACCACCCTCCCCATCTCCAGTTCTGTTTTCTTCCCTTCCCTGTGTTGGTTGACTTAATGGCTGCTTAGCCTGGCTGATGGTTAGGAACATCTGAAAACCCAGGAGTATCTTCGTGGAAGTTCCCTGGGTGTTTCAGCAGTTCCCCAGTTTGGACACGACCCTGAGATCACGCCCTGAGCCAAACCAAGAGTCGGACGCTTAACCGACTGAGCCACTCAGGTGCCGGTCCGTCTCCTATTCTTAACCTCAGAAGGCTGGGTTCTAAGAAATAGACTGTTTTGCCCAGAGGGAGAAAGTGTATGGTTTGGGTTCCTCTGGTAGGTAAGAAGGAAGGAGCCGAGTTCTGCCTCTGCTCTTGGGGCCCGGCCACAAGCCCTGGCAGCCCACGGGAAGGGCCGCTCACTGTTTTCTCATTGATCTGAGGGCTGCCTGTGTCTCATCGGCACAGCCAGTGGGTGCACCTCTTTACGGTTTGTCTTCCTGAAAGAGGGCGCTTTTCCTCATTCACAAGGTAGAAGTCCTGCTAAGTGCGAGAGGTAGAATGGGGCTCACCTTTCCCCATGGCTTCTTTCACTTAACGCAGATCCAAACGCACATAATGAAAACAGGCTGAATTTGTATTTTCTACTGAAAGTTAAATTATGATCCACTTATATAGGCATAAAAACCTCTTTTATCAGAAAAAAAATGAATTCCTTTCATATTATCATGTATAATGTATGAGGACTAAAAGAAACTCAGCCTTCCTACCTGGCCAGGAAGAGCAGAATTCTCCCACTTAGTGGGACTAAACCTTAAGTGCTTAGTTCCATAAGATGCTTATTGAAATTCTCAGTCCTTGCCCAGGGGCGGAGAGCTTGTAGAATCTGCTTGTGAACCCCAGGTACACCCCCACTGTGTGACCAGAGGGCGGAGGGCTCTACTGCAGCTGCTGGTTGAGTTCGTTGCTGAGCCAGCATGTTCCGTGGGGAAGCAATTAGACAGATCAGAACGAAAAGCCGCCCCAGAGAGCATATGAATTAAACACTGGGGACCCGAAGTAGAGAAGTTACTTCCACTTAGCATCAACTTCACTTTTTCATCTTTAATTTGGGCTGAAGAGCTCTGAGATGTTGTCAGCATTCCTAAAGGACCTTTTCAGTTTTCAGACACTTTTTTTTCTCAAAGTTACTGGCTGTCTACTACAAATATGTATGTGTTTTTAAAAATATTTTATTTATTTATTTATGAGAAAGAGAGAAAGAGAGAATGAGCAGGAGGTAGGGGCAGAGGGAGAGGGAGAAGCATACTCCCCACTGAGCAGGGACCCCAATGTGAGTCTCAGTGCCAGGACCCTGGGATCATGACCTGAGCCAAAGGCAGACAGATGCTTAACTGACTGAGCCACCCAGGCACCCCTCATTCATTGAACTTTCAACAAATACTTATAGAACATGTATTCGGTGCCAGGCACCATGCTAAACACCAGGAATAAAGATATTTTAAAAATCACTTTTTCTGCTTTTATGGAATATGTAGTCTACAGGATGGACAAACAAGTAAACATCAAATTATAATACAGTATAATAGGTACTAAGCTGCTTATAAAAACAAAGTACCATGAAAACACATGGGACATGCCCCTAACGTGGACCAGGAGGGAGCTATCAGGGAAGGATTCACAGAGGAAGTGATGGGTGAAATATCTAGAATAATGTTTGAGCAAATAAATATCTGGGTAATGCGGCCAAGCCAAGTTGACACATAAAATTAGCCATCACAGTCGGTAAGCTCAACAAGAGACATTTCTGTTGATGGTGAAAGCAAAAGTGTGATTATAATGTATTAAAAGCCTAACGGGAAGTAAGGAAGTACATCACTGAGATTCATGGTTCCCAAACCTGGCTCAATTTGAAAACACCCAGGAAGTTTTTTAAAATCCCAATGCTTGAGGCAGCACCCAATATCAACTAAATCAGAATCTTTGTTCCTTGGTCCCAGGTATTAGTGTTTTCTAAATTTCCTCCATCAATTCCAATGTGCCAAGTTTGAGAACCCCTAATATAGATCGAATGCCTCTCAAACTTTGAAGTGCATGTAAATTTCCAGTAGGCCTGGATTGGGGCCCATGATTCTGCATTTCTAACAACTGGAGTCCCCACTGATGCCAATATAGTAGTCGGCCAATCCATAGATCATGCTTAGAGTAGTGAGGGCAGAGATAATTCTTTTCAGAAAGGTTGACTATGAAAAAATACAACGAAATAGGACAGATGGCTAGAAGGAGATATGAAGTCAAGGAAAGATGATTATTATCATTTTAAAGCACAATATAAAAGCATGTTTGTACAGTCAAGGTAATGGTCCAGGAAAAAAGAGAAGAAAGTTAAAAAGGAAGAGAGATGGGGACAACTAAAATTAGCAAAGTTCTTGAGGTAGCAAGAGGAGTAGGGTCCTAAGAGCAGGTAGAGTGAATAGAGTCTTAATGGACAGGGAAGCAGCTGGGGAGAAGGAAGGAGGAGGAAACATGCACACAGGCCTAGAGGGAGAGGCCTGGGAGACTATCTCCTACTAGAGAATTCTAAATGATTCTGTACGATAAGAACACAGGAAGCATTTGGAGGACTGATGAATGAAGTTCAACCTCAACCTCACCCCGTAAGTAAAGTTAATTCAAAATGGATCATAGACTTAAAGGTCAAATGTAAAAATACCAAACATTTGTAGGATAAATAATAGGAGAAAATCTTTAGGATCTAGGACTAGGCAGAGAGTTATTAGGCCTGACACCAAAAACACAATCCATGAAAGGGAAATTTGATAAACTGGACCTCATCAAAATGAGAAACTTTTGCTCTTGGGAAGTCCATGTGAAGAGGACAGAGAGACAAGCTACAGACAGATATGTAATCCATTTACCCAACACAGGACTAGTATCTAGTCTATATAAATAACTTTTTAATTCAATAGTGAAAAAAAGTCAAATATTGCAATTAGAAAATGGGCAAAAGAGGGGCACCTGAGTGGCTCAGTTAGTTAGGCATCTGCCTTCAGCTCGGGTCATGATCCCAGAGTCCTGGAATCGAGTCCCATGGGGGGCTCACGGCTCAGTAGGGAGCCTGCTTCTCCCTCTCTCTCCATCTCCTGGCTCTCACTTTCACTCTCTATCTCAAATAAATAAATAAAATATTAAAGAGAAAAAAAAGAGAAAATGGGCTAAAGATATGAATAGACATTTCATTGAAGCTGATATATAAAAATGCAAAAATATGTTCAACATTATTATCATTATTATTGTTGAACATATTTTTGCATTTTTATATATCAACGTCAATGAAATGTCTATTCATATCTTTAGCCCATTTTCTCTTTTTTTCTCTTTAATATTTTATTATGTTCAACATTATTATCATTATTAACATTATTATCATGGAAATGCAAATTAAAACCAGTTACTATCAGTACACATGAGCTATCATGTACAGATATACCAAAATGGCTGAGATTAATAAAATATATAGTGTATCACCAAATACTGGTAAGGATGCAGAGGAAATGCATCATTCATACACTGCAAATGGGAATGTACAATGGTGCAGCCACTCTGGAAAAGCTACACGCCTATTAGAATAGCCCAAATTAGAAAGAGTAACCATACCAAGTATTGGTGAGATATAGAGAAATGGAACCCTCATATAGTGCTGATGGAAGTGTAAAATGGTACATCCACTTTGCAAAACACTGGCAATTTTTTTAAAGTTGATTATATTTTTAGAGCATGACTCAATCATTCTATTCCTAGATATTTATCCAAGAGAAATTAAAGCAGATCTTTGTAAAATACTTGAACATGAATGTTCATAGAAGCTTTATTTGTAATAACCCACAGAAGGAGACTACCTGCTATGGTCTGAATGTTTGTGACCCCCACCCCCCAATTCATATGTTGAAATTTTAACCACCAAAGATGATGGTATTATCATCTTTATCATCATTATCCTTTGGGAAATGCTCAGCATGAGAGCAAAGCTCTGAATGGAAAACGTGTTCTTGTAAAAGAGACTCCACAGACATCTCTTGCCCCTTCCACCATCTGAGGACACATCAAGAAGGTACTGGCTTTGAATCACAAAGTGGGACCCCACCAGGATGCAACCATGTTGGTGCTTGTAACTTGAACTTTCCAGCTTCCAGAACTGTGAGAAATACATTTCTGTGTTTAGAAGTTGCCCAAACTGCAGTATTTTGATATAACATCTTGAATAAACTAAAAGACAACCCAAATATTTATCAGATAAGTGTATAAATAAATTGTGGTATATTCATATAATGAAATACTAAGTAATAAAAAGAAATTAACTATTAATACATTATAGATTTCAAAAAAAATTGTGCCAAATGAGAGAAACCTGTCAAAAAAAAAAGAGTATGTACTGTATGGTTTGATTCATATAGAACTCTAGGAAACTCAAACTAATCTATAGTGATAGAAAGCAGATCAGTGGTCTCTGGGAAAGGGTAGAGGGTAATAGTGTGGCAGGAAGAGTGGAGAAATTATAAAGGGGCACAAAGAAACCTTTCAGATGATTGATATTATCTTGATTGTGGTATTGGTTTCCCAGTTACATACCTATATTAAAACTTACTACATTTTAACTTAACTTATATACCTATATTAAAACTTACTACAATTGAAATATGTGCAGTTTATTGTATGTCAGTTATACATCATTGTTTTTAAAAAAGGAATTTTAAAAAGAAAAGGATGTTGATCTTACAAAAATGTAGTTGATTGCTTTGTAATAATCCAATAAAATGTATTTTTATTTTAAAAATCTTATCAATTTAGGTGCAGGAGAAACAGATATTAAAGATCAGGCATGTGTAATGATAGTGGATGGTCAGAATCTATAAAAATCTAGAGGAAGATAAACTTAGAGAGCTTTGCAAGTGTTTTAAAATTATTTTTCCACTTGAGGAAAATAATGATTGTAAATGAAAGAAAAGGCATTATAAGTGTGATTTATTTAATAAAGGTAATATAGAACTATAGGCAGCAGATGCACCTCAAAGTAAAAGGCATTGACTCTACATCGAATGATTGGTCAATGAATATATATATCATATGACCTAAAATAAAATGTTTAAGGCAAGCATCATTTTGAGTCCCCAGTTTAAGAAAGTCTTCAATCTTGCTCCAGTTTCGATGTTGTCAAATAAGAGGCCTTTAAATGATGATGGTTAAGAATTTTGTAATGAGCCCCACATTTCCAGCTAAGCCATGATGTATCTCACCTTAAGTGAAAATGCTGAGCAAGTTCCATCAGATTCCTCATGCTGTCTTCTCTCCCTTGGATGAAGTTCCCAGCCTCTAGAACTTTCAAGAATCTTGTACTCTCAACCTTCAGGAGTTTGAGTTGAGGCAGTGGAAAGACAGGCGCAGAGCCCCAGAACTCTGCAAAGACATGAAAACCATTTTCCACTGCTATAAATAAAAACCTGAAACCTGTCACACTTGGTTAATATCACCCACATTAGGAGATATGTACAGAAAAGAAAGAGGCAAAAACAAAACATCTGTTGCTTTATTTAGAAACCAAGCACATGCCAGAAAAACAAGTCTCTGGTTTTCAGGCATGTGGAGATTTCAAACCAGAAGACGGGGCTAGGGAGCACCATGTTCTGTCCCAGTTAGCGTCCACGACACTCAGTGCCAACTAGAGCAGAAGGAATCACAGTGAGAGTTAGTTTCTCTGCTTCTGTTGACATCAGCCACCCAGGGCAGGAAAATCTGCATCTCAGATTGAAGCTCTTCCTTCAAAGACTCACCAGAGAGAAAGCACTGCCCATCCAATGCCTATGGGTTATTATCATCAGCCCATTTCTCAACTCAGCCATTCCTGGAGACTGAGAAGCCACCAGAAGATGATCAGTACTCCTCTGAGAGTCAAGGCTGCCACCAAGCCGGCTGCCTAATGAGGGTAAACTAAGTGATACCTTAGAAAAGGCAGTTAGTTGTGTTCTACAGGATAGCTGGAGGCCAAGCAACAAAGTCACGGGCACCTATCGGCAAAGTCAGAGGTCTGTCCTGGCAGCACACCACAAGAAGCTAGATCAAACCGTTACAGGATTATAGGGTTCTTGTCTCACAGAATTGAAGAATGACTCTCATGAACACAAAAGGGTGAAGTGAAAGTTTATTAAGTGAAGGTGAGAGTAGAAAGGAGACCAGAAGCTCTCTGGAGTGAGAAGGGTCCCAAATGGGTTGGCACCGAAGGCTTCTAGTGGCAACTTTTATTAAGAACGGACTAGGAAACGTGCAGCCTTGATTTTCTCATGCCATCTTGGTTTGAGCATGGACTATTGATAACCCCCTTAATGACTTAATTCCTTGAGGTTTGGCTATTTTCTATAATACACTGTAGTCTACAAAGAAAAATACCCCCAATCATCCAAGGCCAGGTGATCTGCCTCCTTATCTCTTGTTCTCTCTGTCTTTGAGTTTCTGCCCTAAAGAAGTAGTTTCAGAGCCCAACCAGGGCCCCCCCCCCCCCCCCACTTCTCCCTGTCTATACCTTAACCCTTTCCTTATTCAAAACCATACAGGCCCATTATGGCGGATGCCATGACAGAAAACCCTGACCAAATTAGGAAGAAAAAGTGGGAAACCCTATTTCCCACTGCAAGTAATGAATGTTCTGCCCCTTAGTTGACAACTGTCAATAAAAGGTAGAAACCCAGCCTCCAAGACATACAGCTCTCTCTCTATCTTGCCTGGTCTCATATCTCTCGAGTATACATTTTGCTTTAATAAAACTTTCCCACTTGTGTCACTCATCTGCTCTGTTGTGTGCCTGTCCTTGAGTTCTGTCTTGAGACAAGGCCAGGAACTTTCAAGGACACCTTTGGGAGAGGCTGAGTCAAGGATCCAGGGCCTGGGGGATCTCCAATCACCTGGTCACAGACCCACCCCATCAATCGAAATTTGGGGCACTGCCCCTCAAAATATATTTATATTTTCTTTATAAGTCATATACATGTTTCCTTGCATCAATATATTCCACTCATTTTACATCAAACACATCAAGGGGATGAGATAAAGATGAAAGAAATATTTTTAATACTGAGATAGCCATGATGACTTTATATCACCATTAGCAAATACCCAAAGGGACGTTACACACTTAGGACAAGTTTTAATATTAAAAATAATGAATATAAGTCTCAGAAATTCATTCAAATTGAGGATTGGGGGTGGGGGGACAGCACAGGGCATATGCTTCAGCTTTGATGTGATCTCCATTGTGTTTTACTTTTAAATGAGGCTGATGAAGAAACCTATTAAAGGACAAAAATTCAACAAGGACATTTGAAGATCAAATTGGCTTTGTTAAGCAATTCATGAATGGGGCAGCATCTCACCTAGCAAGCAGAGGGGAATTTGGGAGAGCTACACAGTGCTAGGACCAGGAAGTTATGAACAAAAGAAAAGAAAGGACTGTTCCAGGCAAGGTCACTTCCCCTCAGAAGGTAGAGCAGAGGGCCTTATCATGCCTATTACCTCATCTTCCCTTAGGGGACAGAAAGGGCCCCATGACACATTACCTCACCATTGCTGACTGGAAAATTCCTGACCAGCTAAGACTGCATTCTCAGGAAAGTTGAAACTGCATTTAGGTTAGGTATGAAGACCTGGTTTGGAGACTAGGACTAAGTGTCACCTGACTTTTGACTTTCCCTTGTTCCTCTGTGCTTACCCTACTGGCAATTTCCTCATAGAAGCTTCTTGGAAGCTATTCCTCCCCAGCCGAGAGAGGGTATTCTGGAACTGCTTGCACATCAGATAATTCTCTCTCCCGACTGGCTTTTTCTTTAACTCTTGTCTCCTTCTCACCCACCTCCTTTCTTCTATGAATCACTTAGCTTCTCTGCTATGGCCCCCTCTCTTTCTCCAGCTTTTACCAGAGGCTCCCATCTCTAGATATTCTCCATCTTAGTTAAAGAAAGCTTGTGTGTTCCCCTTTACCTGGTTATAGCAGGAGAGGGGAGAAGGGCATAGGGAAGCTGAGGACATACACACATTAATAAATCTGTTCTTTCTCCACCTCTGTGAACGTGGGATTGCAATTAGAATTAGGAAGAGACATCTCTATGAACAACCCACAAAGAAATCTTTTTTTTTTTAAGATTTTATTTATTTATTTGACAGATAGAGATCACAAGTAGAGAGGCAGGCAGAGAGAAAGAGAGGAGGAAGCAGGCTCCCCGCCAAGGAGCTCGATGCGGGGCTCGATCCCGGACCCTGGGATAATGACCTGAGCGAAAGGCAGAGGTTTTAACCCACTGAGCCACCCAGGCGCCCCCCCATAAAGAAATCTTAAAGAAGAGTGGTTTCAAGTACTTAAAGTTTGGGAACTGTTCTACTGCAATCAAGAAGGTGTTTTAGAACAGAACCATAACCATAGCCTTGGGCAAAAGTGAAAGGACATGACCTAATGAAGTGATCCTTAGAAGCAAATATTTAGTCAGAATGTCAAGGATCCAGGGCCTGGGGGATCTCCAATCACCTGGTCACAGACCCACCCCATCAATCGATGTCATGTCAACAACATGAAAGGTTACTTATTTATTGTGGTTTGGCCTTTTGTACTTTACGTTAAAAGGGGAGTGAGCTCCGCGAACTGACGCAAGATCTGATTTATGTAAGACAGATTAGAGAGTGTCAGAAATCAGCAGCACATTTCTACTAGACTAGGAAAAGAAATAAGGGTATTCAAGAGATGGAACAAGTGAACATGTGGTATATAAAATCTCTCAAGGAAGAGAGTAGAGCCAAAGGATTTACAGACCAACATAGACATTCTGGGCTGGTAAGAATTCACTGAAAAACACTGATTTAAAAAAAAGGACAAAACAAAACGAAAGCAAATACAAAGTTATAAGTCAAAGTAATGAGAAAAGAAATGAGAAGGGCAAGGAAGAAAGAAATGAAATGTCCTTAAAAATGCAAGAAAAGGAAAGAAGAAAGATGGTAGAAAACTTAGAGAAAAAAGAGTAATGTTCAAATGCTGCAAAAAGAGAAACTTCGAGTGTCAAGGAAGTTTTTATGTAATGTTTTCAGAGTATCAAAAGTCAGGTGAAAATATTTCCCCAGCCTCAAATTTCTTTCTGAATGATGAAAACCTAGGGTTTTTGAGAACTGGCTGAATGCACTCTCTCAGCACACGTCCTGGCTGAGGCCTGTGACAGTCTATCACAAAACCCACAAGGGAACTGATAATAAACTTTCTTTCTTTTTTTAAGTTTTATTCATTTATTTGAGAATGAGAGAGCAAGCAAACATGAGCATGGGGAGTGGGAGAGGGAGAAGCAGACTTCCCAGTGAGTGGGGAGCCCGATGTGGGGCTTAATCCCAAGACTCTGGGATTAGGATTTGAACCGAAGGCAGAAGCTTAACCGGCTGAACCACCCAGGCATCCCTCATAATAAACTTTGATCATCTCTGTGTATCTGGCTCACAGTGCTCTTGGCCTATGCTCTCTGCAGAGGACATGCCTTGTGCTGGGCTGGCCCTTACTTCTCCATCATCGTGGTGTGCTCCCTCAATCGGCTTTTGGGACCCAGAGGTTTGGTTTCCCCCGGTGTGTTCCACTGAGCACCAGCTGCATGCCTGCTCAGGGCTGCTCGTTCCTCTCAGCCCAAGGAAGTGCTCTGTGTCTGTGTTCACTTAGCCTGGTTCAATCCCGATGTGGTAATGGACTCAAGAAATGCTCGAAATGCTTTTAGCAGGAAGTGTCACTTTTTCTTCCTAGAGTAGAAAGAGATGTTTTCTTAGTCACATCACTTTATACCTCTCCTCTTCACCCCTCCTAACCGAGAGCCCAGTGAGAGGCCAACGTGCCGTCTTAATGCTCCTGTCAGTGCTGCTGTCTGCCCCTGACATCTGGCACCGTGCCGGCCACCTTGAGGCCTCTGAGGACAGTGGAACATATTGAAAATGGCAAAGCAGAAAAACAGAAAAAAAATTTTCATTCTTGATGCTGATGTCAAGCCACTAAGTTAACCAACAGGGCGATTGTCTTATCTGTGGGTTTTGTTATGTGCTTTAGTAAATTTCTTTCATTAGCCATTTTTTGTTGGGCTTTCTCTTACCGGCAACTGATGACATCTTAACTAGTATTTTCCCTGGACATCAATATTGGAAGTGACCTCTGCCCACTTTGGATTTCTATAACACGTTAGCTGTATTTCTTTCATGTATCTCCTTACACAGAAAGGATTTATGTAAACACAATTCTCTTTTTACCAGTCTGTACTCCTCATCTTAGTTAACAGCATTATTCTCCACAAAAGACACCCCAAGTACCACTCATCCTGTGTGATGCTCCATCAATGCAGGGTTCTGTGGTCACTTAAGTTTGGGAGACACACAGGCTACACCTTCCCTTCCTTGCAGATTCGCCATATTCATTAGCACATGGAAATGATATGACGCAGTTGTTAAGGATGAGATTCTACTCCTTGCTAGATGTGTGGAATTTTTGGTTCGTTAGTTAATCTTTATGACCCCCAATTTCCCCACATGTAAAATGGGTACAAAATACATACCTCATTGTGTTGTTAGGGGGACCTAAAATAATGTGTATCAAAGATTTAGTCTTGTATCTGGCCATGCCCCACAATGCCTTTGGCTCATATCACCTGCACTACGAGCCCCTCGCTTCATGACCCATATTACTACATTATTAGTTCATTATTTGTGTATTGCCTCACACATTATTTTCAAGTTTCAGAACAGTTTTCTCAGGGACTTTAGTTCTTTCCAAATTGCTCAAAGCACGCATAATAAGTAGAACTTCTGTAAATGTTTAACAATGATAGTTATTATTATTAGCAGGGGCTGCAACATATTAAAGGCTCTGAGAAGTCCTGCAACAGAGAGTTCTGGCTTAGTTTTGTTTAAGTTGACGTTTCACAAACTTATCTGAGGGTATAGCCACTTTTGATGCAATACCATCACATATCCAGTAGAGCTGGTGTTACAAGGCAAATATTTTGCAAAATACAGCTCTACCCACCACACTCAGGCAAGAAACCTGGAAGCCTTCCCAGGCAATTCCTCTCCCTCATCATCCCACTCCCTGTATTTAGTCCATCGTCAAGTACTTCTAGTTCTTCTGATCTTACCTCCTAAATACTTCGCAGACTCACTCCCTCCTTTCTATCTCTAACATGACTGCCTTGGAGCACGGATATCTTCACATAAAGCCTAATGGATCTGCCTGTCTTTAGTCTTATTCTCTTTAAACCCATCCTCTCCCTGCACCAGAGGGATCTATCTATGCAAATCGGTTATATAATTTCCTTACTCAGAACACTTCAGTGGTTCTCAAACTCCTGCAGAACAGAGGTCAGTTTCCTTTCCGAAGCTTTCACATCCCTCCCTCGCTTAGCTGCTTCCTCCCACTTTAGCTGAGTCTCCAGCCCTGTTTTCCAACGTCCTTCCTACACCAAACTGCCAGGGATTCCCTACCACACCAGACTTTTAATGCTCTGTGCACACCCCTCTGCCTGCAACACCCTTTCTAACCTGCTTAATCTGACTCTTCCTCCTCCTACACAACACAGCCCATGTGGTAGCTTCTTTTGGTCTAAGATATCCCCTCTGGGCTCCCATAGCAACCTGCACATATGCTTATATTACCACTTATCCTGCTTCATTGTTCATATAAAATCTCACACATTAGATGGTGAACTCGTCAAATTCAGAAACTGTGTCTTTATTCCCTTGGCCTGCCATACTCACCTCTCTACGCTTGGTGTAGACATTTATGAAATGGAGGGTGGATTCAACCATGCTGAGCACCAGATCTTCACTGTCTTCATCCTCCAACTGGGAAGAGCAAAATGTTCAGGCCCAAACAAATGTCTAGTTGCCCTCTGGGGTGGCCCGGCTTTGAGCCTCATTTTCTGTCATGGCCACAGCTAGCTGGGCAGGTAACTCCAGACCCCGAGGTCTTCAGCCTTGCCTCTCTCAGAGCCCGATGCCAACATGGCGGCCCGCAGCACAGCAGATCCTGGGCTGGGCTGTGCCAAATGGGGAAAGCACATCAGGTTGACTTCCTGCCACCTTGCAGCTTCAGGGGAGCTTGAGATGAGTGGGCTGAACAAGCCAACCTGGCAGTGGCTCTTCCTGCCTTTGGGACTGAGGAGAGGCACAAAGGGAGAGTGGAAAGAGGCCCTTGAGAGCCCAGAGCCAGCTCTACCTGGGGGTTCCATAAGTGTCAGGTGTCAATAGACACAATTTGCCATTACTTAGCCTCATCAAGGTTCACATTATTTTTAATTTTTATTTTTAAAAATAATGTTCACATTATTTTTAATTCTTCAAACAAGAATTGAAATGCATGCAGCTGGATTGCTACTCAGAAGGGGTGGAGAAGTCACTCTGTATTTTAAATCAGGATCTATGGCAGACCAGCTCTGACAAGGCTTCTAGGCACAGGGAATATAAGGCAGCATCAGTTTTATCAAGTCTGATTTGATTAGTTTCTCCAGTCAATTTTATGCACTCTGGTCACAGGATAAATCATCTCCCTTGTTGTTCTGCCCTTTTCCTATTGATTTAAAAATAGTGACCTTATTTCCCTGTCAAATGGTTACTGGATTTCCTTAATGGTGTATGTGGGGAAACCCATGAGGTCTCCTGCTAGCCTCAGATGCCAAATCCCTTCTTTGGCTAAAAGAAAACGGACTTAACTTTGTAGCAAAATGGTCATTTTACTTCACCCTTTTGTGCCTGAATAGAATTCCTGGGAGTCCTTTAATCATAGGAAAGGAAGTATTAGAATGATGTTTTCTTAGTCTTCTTTCTTCTTAGGCTCACTTAGAAATGTGCTTCACATGCCTAACCATTTAGAACCATGCAATTTTTCTGAGCTATAAAAAACCTTATAGACAATCAAGTTAGACCATTTCATTCCACAGATAAGGAAACTGAGGGCCAAGATAGGAAGCAAAGCATCTTGCCAGATCATCCAGCAGGTTAGAGATGTGATTGGAAGGATGAGCATGGCTTCAAAGGAAAGTTACTTACCAAAGGGAAACCTCTTACCAAACAGTAACAATGACTTATTTTTTTTTAAAGATTTTATTTATTTGACAGACAGAAATCGTAAGTAGGCAGAGAGGCAGGTAGAGAGAAAGAGGGGAAAGCAGGCTACTCGCTGAGCAGAGAGCCCGATGTGGGGCTCGATCCCAGGACCCTGGGATCATGACCTGAGCTGAAGGCAGAGGCTTTAACCCACTGAGCCACCCAGGCGCCCCCAATGACTTATTTTTAATGGTGGCTCCATAATTACTAACATGAGGCTGGGTGTAGGCAGGTCAGTGGTGTGCTGGTAAAGTGGCTCTTCAAAGGAAAAAGAAAGTCTTTTTTTTTTTTTTTTTGCTTATTTTTTGTGATATAAGTCTTCCCATCATGGCTACCAACATAATGTCACTAAATGTGAAAATGGGAAGTGATCCCCAGAACTGGCTGTCTTAAACTTGCATCAGCCCGTTCCAGCACACCACTGGGAGATGATAATAAACAGGTGTCTGACCCCCGTCACATGTTATTGTGTGAAGTACGTGTCAATAGGGTTGAAAGAGAGAGAGTTTTTCAATGTTTAGCAGACATTTGAAACAGTCATCATAGTCCTCATTCATTCATTTAAAAATTGTTGAACAATTTACTAACATTTTAGGTACTGTTGTAGGCACCAGCCTGGTGAAACTTGCAGTTACATGAACAAAACAGTAAGCAGCCAAACACAAAAACATAGAGATAATTATTTAGTCATAAATTGAAGTATCTGCTGGGTTGCCTGGGTGGCTCAGTCAGTTAAGCAGCTGATTTGGGAGAAGTTTCTCTAAAGGGTTACTATTTCAACCACCACCTGATGGACAGATGATCAGGTAAGGTGAGGAGGGGGCAATGAGTGAAGAGGGGACAGTGTAGTGTGTGTAGAGAACCTGAGGCAGGAAAGATCTTGACCATATAAGAAATTAAGAGAAGGGCTGTGTGGCAGGAGACTAGAGAGTGAAGTGGGAAAACGGAAGGAGGTGAGGCTGGAGAGGTAGGCAGGGCTCGGATACCACAGGGCCTTGTAGACTATGTTCAGGAGCTTCGATTCTATTTTAAGTTCAAAGGGAAATGATTTCTTATTTTCAAACAAGGGAGTGACATAATTTGATTTATATTTTAGAGATATTACTGTAATTGCTCTATGAGAAATAGGTGGGTGGGTTGGAGACAGGGTGAAATTAGAAATGGGGAGACCAATAAGGAAACCATGGCGAGAGTAGAGGTGAAGTATAGTGGTGGGTTGGCCTGGGGTAGTAGCAATGGAGACCGAGTAAAGTGAACAGACTTGCCATATGTATTGGAGGTGGAGTCAACAGGACTTGATCTGCGAGCTATTGAATGAATGGAGTTGCCATTTACCCAAGTGGGGAATATTAAGGAAGTATCTTTTTTTTTGATGGGAGGGAGATATCCCAACAGACAAAGATCAGTCCAAGATGGGTAAGCCAGTAAAGACTAGAGGAGGGATGGCCAGAAAATAGGAGGAAAAGCCAAGAGAGTAGGTGTGTTCTCAGGGATGCCAAGATCGCAGTCTTTCAAGAAGAAGGGAGAGAGAACTGTGTCTGAAGCTGCTAAAATATTGAGGAAGGTGAGAAATGAAAAGTCTCTGTTAGCTTTAGCAATACAGAACTCACTGGTGACTTTTATAACAAGAGGATTTTTAGTGCAGTGGTAGGTGCTGAAGGCAGACCAGCGAAAGAGAGTAAATGCAGATGGCAACTCCTTAGAGAAACTTCTCTGTGAAGCGGAACAGATAGAGCGTGTGGTCCCTGGAGGAGGACTTGGAATAAACAGAAGCCCATTTTTAAAGACAGGATATACTGTGACATATCCAGGTGTTTGGGAAAGAATCCGGTAGAGAGGGAAGAATGGAAGATGCAGACGAGAGAAGGTAGTCAATGATGGGAGTGCTGGAAAGATCAGGTGGGATGGGAACTGATGGCACGGGGAAGGATGGGCAGTTGATAGCTTTCTCCCAACCAGCATGACTTAGAGACAATTTTCCAAAGGAGTGGCTAAACTCTTTATGCTACCTAAAGAGAGATGAGAGCCTGATAATCCATGTTATTTTCTTCTCAAAGTCAGAGATTTAGAGTATAAAGCCGTTTGGCAGCCAGATGGATCTGTTTTGTTAAGTGTTACTTACCTGTCTCTTCCTTGTTTTCCTGTTTCAGTAGAACCCAGCGATATAATCTAGGTTTGTAGGCTGGGCTTGTCATAGGGTCATAGAGGTTCCCTTAATTCCTCATGTCGATGTGCAGCATGTTCTTTGGGATGGGAGACTGAGGACAGTGTTGGCAGGCTGATAGGTTTAGTAGAGAAAAAGCGAAGGAATTCCCTTCTGAGAGCTTTCATTTTCTCTAAAAAGTGTAAGACAAGGTCATTAACTGAGATGGAGGGGACCAGATGAAAGAACTGGTGACTGAGAGAAAGGAAAGGGTCTGACATAAATGATATGAGAGTGAGGGATGGAATTTACTTTTTTCAGGATAAGAATAAGCAGTTGAAATCTTCACATTTCACACATCTTGCAGTAAAAGCTTCACATTTTCTCTGACCCTTTCCTCTGCGTGCAGGGATTAAATTTCTGAAATTGTCTGAATGGGACTCTCTCCTATAGTTGGATGGGATCCCTGGGAAAGTATGTACACCTTCTCCAAATCAGGTCCCGTGGTCTCCATGGTGTGTATTCATGGGCTTTCCAAGAGGCACTCACCATTCCTCTCCCATCCTCTTCATGCTCTGTATCCCGTCTCTGCTCCTCTGGACCCCTGTTCCACGGGCTTATCTCATCTCTTCTGTGTCAGACACTAGCTTGCAACTGGTTCATCAGAGGGACTGGTGCTCGCTGGGAACTGTATATTCCCTCTTCTGACAGGATAAGGAACTCCCACCAGAACCTGAACCAACTTTGCTAAGTGCACTGTTCAGCAGACATTGCTTTCCCAGGCAAGATCTTCTCAAGGAAGGAAGCAGCTCATTGATTTACATTGTGATGCAAGTTCCTTTTCTTTTGGAGACAACCCCAAGCAGTTCCATGCAGTGGTTTCTAAACCACAGATCGAGGTCCATCAATTGGTTGTAAAATCATTTGAGTGCAATCAGCTCTGAGAGAGAGAGAGAGAGAAATCAGAGTAGAAAATACCAGTGTGCATTATACATAATACCTGTTGATGGTGAATGTTCCATGAAACTTTTATTTCAATCACATATATGTGGAGGTGTGTTTGTGGATCACTATGAAAAATGTATTTCTCACTGTAGGTCGGGGTCCAAATTTTTGAGAAACACTGCTCTAAAACTTTCTTTTGCAGCAAAATCTTTTTTTTTCTTTTTCTTTTTTCTTTTTTTTTAGTGAGAGAGGGATAGGGAGAGGCAGGCTTCCCGCCAGGCAGGGAGCCCAATTCAGGTCTCAGTCTCGGGACCCTGGGACCATGACCTGTGCCAAAGGCAGACACTTAATGACTGAGCCACCCAGAAACCCTGCAACAAAATCTTCCTGAGCCAAGTTCTTCCTTCCCTTGTTCAGCCTGTTGCTTCTCTGTAGCCAGTTAAGGGGTTTCCTTTCCAAACACAAAGGCCCCATGCTAGATCCCAACATAAAGTACAACAGAGACATTGCAGAGTTTCCTTGTCTGTCACTAGAGAAGAAACAGTTTCTTATTTTCCCACAGAGTTGGGAAATTATTTTGATCTGTGTTTCCGCAGCAAAATGTGCCAAAAAATAAGGTTGCATAAGATCAGCCAGGACTGACTTTCAAAGTCTCAAATTATAGTCTGAGGAGTGTTTAGAAATACAAAGCTAAAGATATCTTCACCTGATTTGAGAATGGCAAAGCTTACCTTGTCATTGAGTGTCCAAACTAGGGAGGATCGAAGTTTGGAAGAATGTAGGGCAGTAGATAAAATTTGCTGCTAGACAAAATTTTAGATTAACAAGAATTTTTTTTAGGATAACTATGTCTCATTCAATATTTAGAATAATAAAATATGCCAATTAATTAATTGTTTCAATTAATTGTTAAATTCTAACTAATTGTTTATCTGAAATTTAAATGTAACTGAGTATCCTGAAATTTTATCTCCTGAGTCTAGAAACCCTAATGGGGTGGGAAGCCTATACATTTTGGGGGATGGTGTGCTCTTTAAGGGACAGAACAGCGAAGTACTTTCTTTGAGAATTTAAAAAATATATATGACATTGTAAACACATGTTATGTACCCTCCCAACAGCTTGGAAAAGACTACGAAAGCAAGGGGGCTCTGGTACTTCAGCTTCATGAGCTTAAAGGGAAATTCTCTCTGCATCATGTCTCAACGTAAGGAGGAAACCTTTCCATCACCAGAAGTTATGGCAAATAGGGAATGACTTCTACCCAAAGACCCAAACTCATAAACACAGAGTCCTGACAACAAAACCCTATTTGTTTCCATGCATATGGCTTAAACAGTAGATTTTCAAAAAATCGTTTGCTTACTACTGGGGATAAGAAAGGTTTTCCAAGCCATACATGGTACTGAAAGCTTTGAGAGGATGATTGTTCATGCTCTCGACTTCCTTATAACTCTCCCCTAAATACTTTGTCTTGGAACTTCTCTGCTGCCACAGTTTCTCCTTTCTTTTTTTTTTTAATTTTTTTTCTTTTTTAAAGATTTTATTTATTTATTTGACAGATCACAAGCAGGCAGAGAGGCAGGTAGAGAGAGAGAAGGGAGGAAACAGGCTCCCTGCTGAGCAGAGAGCCCGATGCGGGGCTCGATCCCAGGACCCTGAGATCATGACCTGAGCCGAAGGCAGAGGCTCCAACCACTGAGCCACCCAGGCGCCCCCAGTTTCTCCTTTCTATCTCCACCTTCACGAGATGCTCTCCCATTGAAGAGAAAGGCACACGAACCATCTTTAATCTTACCAAGTCCGTTGCTCTGGAAGTAAAAACAAATGGTCAAATCAAGAACACATCACTCCAGAGGGAGAGTTCCCCAAAAGAAAGCCAACAAGGATTGAATGAGAAATATTGAAGTGTGTGGTGGCTTTATGTCCCCCAGGTGACAGACACTGTTCTGTCATTCTCTCTCACACACTTAGGAGAAGGTTGTCAAGGGGGCATGCATATTAAATAACTTAGCTGAAGTTTTTTTTTTTTTTCTTTCTTTTTTTAAGAGCGAGATAGTGGAGGGGCTTGAGAGAGAAGAGGGGGGAGAGAAGCAGACTCCCCTCTGAGTGTGGAGCCTAATGTGGGGCTCTAGTCTCAAGACCCTGAGATCATGACCTGAACCAAAGTCAAGAATCTTGGACGCTTAACTAACTGAACCAGACAGACTCTCCTCTAAATCTGTAACTTGAAGATTTTGTTGAAGAGATCTTGACTGCAGATATGCAACATACTGTATGTTAGTAACTACATCCTCTGCGACTATAAAAATATATGGTAAAACTTGTAAATTTAAAAATATGTCGGGGTATGTAGTTGTGCATAATTCTTTAACTAAGTGCAGGAGGAAAACATTTCGAATGCATTGCCATAGACTTCGTTGCCTTTTAGTGATACTTCATTTATTCCACATCTCCTCTCATTGCTCATGTCGATGATCTGATAAAGGGACAATCTTCTAGGGTGAGGCTGAACTTTCTATCCCAGGACTGGGTAAAAACTTGGACAAGCCTATCCTGACCGAGAATGACATGAGCATCTCCATAGTTGTGATATAAAGCATCTCCATCTGTTTTTTGATTCTGATATGTAGAAGCAATCCAGAGAAGTAAAAGGATACTAGTGATAGCCTTTCTCTCTGTAGGTGTGATGCCACTTGGTTGTGGGTGCCAGGAATGGTTCTATACTTATGCTTTGGCCCCCTTTTATTTCTTCTGATTGAACCATATGAGATTTAGAATAAAGATGTTCTGTAACAGTAAAGAATCTCTTCGCCGAAAGGCTTTTTGCTCCTTGCCTGGTTGGCTTTACACCAGATGCAGCCCTTTCCTGGCTAGGATTCCACCAGGAAAACAACAGTCCTTTCAGATAGGGCACAGTTCATTTCTGGAACTGCTGGACCTGTATGGCATGTCACCTACACAATGAAACCTGAAAAAATTCTGTATGGTCTATTTTAAGAGACTGAAGTCAGCCTACTTTCTGAGACCCAAATACCAAGTGGTTTATAAAACCAATGAAAGAGAGGACTTGGTGCCTCAGTGTGCCCAGATTTTTTGCTAGGTTTTCAGGATGTGTCTCTGAGCTCTTACTGCCATGGTTCCATTTGACCTTTGTAGATTTTTGATGAGACCACAAGTCCATTCTTAAACAAATCAACACCATTAATAGACCAGTTAGCAGATGGTCAGGCTTGAGGTAAGAATGTCCAATGTGGATTATTGCCTAATATTTTCCGCATGCAACTTTTGAAATGTCATCATTAATATGTTTCTCCAATAGGATTATGTCCTAATGAGTTACTGAAGGAAGAAAGAAGTCCTGGTATACTGAAAAAAAAAAATGGGAGCTTTGGTGTCAGACAGATTCTCATTACAACCTTGGTTATTAAATCTCTTTGGGTTTCAGTGCCTTTATTTGTATAAAGAAAAATGCTTATCTCCATCTGGATAGTAGTTATGGGGATTAGAGAAAATGTAGGTAAGTATTTGGCCTACTGCCTGACACATAGCAGAGGATCAATAAACGACTGCTATTGCCCTTATGTTAATAATAATAATAATAATAATAATAATAATAACAACAATAAATAACCATAGGTGAGATGTCAAATTTGTTTCACCATATTGAGAACCTAAAAGAGAATCATGATTGAAATAAGCAATAAAGAGTTACAAGATTATGGAGGAAACCATAATGACTGGGTTTTCCTTCATTTTCCGTTTCAACACGTATCACATTTACTGAGAAGAGAAACCATCTTTTGGGAATAAAGCCCAGAGAGCAACTTCCACAAGGTGGGCGTATTTCCAAATCACATCTGGCCTGGAAAGAGAGTCAGAATTTAACAGGAATTTGCAAGGGCTGAAAAATTTCTTTCATCCTACCACTGGGTGACACGATAGAGGTGTAGAACACCTGATGACTGGTGATCTGTTCTCCAGGAAATTTTTACAATTGTAAATTTCATAAAGCCAATTGATTCTCACAGAATGCTTTTGTTGTTTTTTTTTTTCTGAACTTTTGTTGATGAATGTAACTCTGATCTGAATGTTGGTTGATATGCTCATTTATGTTAATGAGTAATATGAAAGTGAAACAGGGAAGATATTTGTCAATGATGCAAATGACTTTGCTGGTTCAAATAATGACTTTTGAAACCTGGAGGAACACTTCTTCAATATTTTGTGCTATTCATAATATAATAGCTACAGACATAACACACTTTTTTTTAAAAAGATTTTATTTATTTATTTGATGGAGAGAGAGAGAACATGAGCAGTGGTGGGTTGGGGAAAGAGCAAGGGGAGAAGGAGAAGCAGGTTCTCTGCTGAGTAGTGAGCCCAATGCGGGGCTCAATCCCAGGACCCTGGGATCATGACCTGAGCTAAAGGCAGACGCTTAACAGACTAAGCCAGCCAAGTGCCCATACATAACACACTTTTCAATTGAATCTGCATTGGTAACATTTTCTCCATCACCACCTTAAATCTAGGCACTCAGCAAAGCAATATATCAAGCCCATTTGACTCTCTCCATGGTGTAAATACTCACACCATGGCTTTTTTTCAAATGGGCAGTGTGATGTCCCTGAATGCAGGGTTGAGAATGCACGGTAGCTTTCCATTACTTAGTATCACCACGCAGTTGCAACTGCAAATAACAGCAAAAGTGTAGATAATAATGTGATGTAGTAAAAAGTCATTAGGGAGTAATGGCTTTTGAGTAATGGCTTTGGGTGGCTCTGCTTTAATTACTTTCCTTGTAAGCTTATATAACTTAATTTTTTTTTTTTTTGGTAATGACTGTGTTGACCCACTAGTGTTCAAAATTCCCAAATCTAACAGTTGACTTTTCAAGTCTGCACGAGGCAGTCCCAGTCCACCACGTGTTGTCTAGCCAGTGCTCATCCTCCTTTCTTTTCAAATATCTCACCTCCTTCACCACACGTGACTTGGAGGAAGATGACCTTGTCCTCAGTTCTGGGGCAATTTGCAGCCCATCATGGTAATCCTACTTCCTCACATAGTTGAAGAAATGTCATGTAACTCAATTCTGGCTAATAAGTGTGAGGTTAAGTCTACTGGAGAAGTTATAGAAGTCTCCACAGGCCTGTAGGCATTTTTTCTCTCTGGATATTGTCACTACTGAAGAAGGTAGAACATCACACACAGAGAGAAGTGGAGCTGGGACCCCAACCTGCCGAGCCGAGAGCTCACCATGTAGCTAATCCTCTCAGTACAGGAGATAAGAAATGTCCTTCTTGTTTAAGCTAGTTTGAGTGGGAGATTTGTTTATTTGCAGCTCAAAGTTAAGTTGCTTCCTTCTCTACAAGGAGTTTGGGAGAGATAAAAGCAACCAGTATAAAACTATGTGATAAATTAGCCTCTTTAGAAGCTCAGCTCCTGAAGAGAAAAGACTTAATTCACAAGACACTAACTCTCTGCTGAACAGGGAACCTGA
Source organism: Meles meles (assembly GCF_922984935.1). Taxonomy (NCBI): domain Eukaryota; kingdom Metazoa; phylum Chordata; class Mammalia; order Carnivora; family Mustelidae; genus Meles; species Meles meles. The sequence continues at coordinate 58,704,309 of NC_060071.1, forward strand.
TTTGGGGCTCCATCCCAGGATCCTGGGATCATGACCTGAACTGCTTAATGACTGAGGAACCCAGGTGTCCCATTGTGTTGCTTTTTAAAAATTTTAAATTACAGAGGCGCCTGGGTGGCTCAGTGGGTTAAAGCCACTGCCTTTGGCTCAGGTTATGATCCCAGGGTCCTGGAATCGAGCCCCGCATTGGGCTCTCCCCCTCTCTGCCTGCCTCTCTGCCTACGTATGACCTCTGCCTGTCAAATGAATAAATAAAATCTTTAAAAAAAATTTTTAATTACATTAATTAACATAGAACATTATTTGTTTCAGGGGTATAGGTCTGTGATTCATCAGTCTTATATAATACCCAGTAAGCAATCAACTCTTGATTTTAGCTCAGGTCATGATCTCAGTGTTGTGGGATTAAGCCCAGGCACAAGTCTGTCCTGGGCATGCAGCCTGCTTAAGATTCTCTCTCTCCCGGGCGCCTGGGTGGCTCAGTGGGTTAAAGCCTCTGCTTTTGGCTCAGGTCATGATCCCAGGGTCCTGGGATCGAGGCCCACATTGGGCTCTCTGCTCAGCAGGGAGCCTGCTTCCCTTCCTCTCTCTCTGCCTGCCTCTCTGCCTACTTGTGATCTCTGTCTGTCAAGTAAATAAATAAAATCTTAAAAAAAAAAAAAAAGATTCTCTCTCTCCCTCTGCCCCCCCGCTTGCTTGCCTGCACATGCACTCTTTGATCTCTCCCAAAAAGAAAAATAAATAAATATAAATAAATAATATATGTCTTATATGTAAAATAAATAAATTATATATGTTTTATATGTAAAATAATTATATATGTATTATATATGTATGTATGTGTGTATATATGTGTGTGTATATATACATATATATACACATATATATATATATAATTATTTATTTATTTAAAGGAATAGTGAGTGAAAAAACCAGCAATCCACACATAAGGCTGATCATACCGTAGGCTGTCTACAAATATTTATTGATCAAATCTGGAAATAAGAAGTTGTTCTAAAGGGTTGAAAAATGTGTAGAAGAAAAAATCATCCAGGATTCCTTAAGGAGCTCAGGGACAGTGCAGGGAAAATACTTGGTCTTCAAATATATTATTGCCTTTGTCAATTTTTCTGTTCTTTCTTTTAAGGTCCTCATGTCTATGATTCTACATCCCAGGCCCTTTATGCAATCCTCCTCCCCTACCCTCACCCCAAGGGCTGTTTTGCATCCCATTTTTCTCTCGAGTATTGATTCATTTTCTTGCAGAAGCATGCACCAAAAAATTGAGGAGCCAACTGATATACCTTTACTGTGTGAACTCTCTCAGGGAGCATTTGCATTTCAAGGGAAAAACAAAGCCTTCAAGTTCTCGAAAATGTTAAAAGGTGGGGACAGTATTATGCGGCCAGAGCTCTTCTTGTCATCTCTCTAGCTAAAGCACCTGTCTACAATGCCAACCCAGCTCTGCAAAGGGCCCTTCTTCAAGCTTAGTGGTTGTGAACGAGGTAGACCTATCTACAGACACAAGGCTTCCGAGGGTCGGCCACTGGACACATGGTCATCACAGGGTGCATGGGTCCACCCTCTTCTTTTCAATCACCGTTTACCCATCCACCTTTGGTCTTATGAAGATACAGCCTTCCCTAAAGCCCAGTTCACCCCGTTTTCTCCTCTCCTAAAGATTAAAAATAGCACTCTCTTCAATGACCTCAATAATTTAGAACCCATGAATAAGTCATTTGCCCAAGAGGCTACAGTGGGGTGTCTATTTTTACTTATAGTCTCTCACCAAGCAAAGTGACCTCTCTCAAGGAGCCAGCGTTGACACCCATTGATCTTCTGGCTTCTCAGGGGACAGCCAGGCGGTGCTCTCAATGCAGAGTCTTTTCTCAAGGGCAAAGATGGACCAATAGTTGTCACTGACTTCAGAATGTGCATGACCAAACATGAATTTAGGCATATATGCTTTGCGCAGAACTCCTGAAGCTGCCTAGAGCATGTCCCAGAAGGAACACTTTCTATAAAGTAGAGCAGGCAAATGCTGCCTACCCCAGGGGTCCTCCATGGGGCCCCTTCTTCCTTAAGACACCATTTTGTGAACACTGAACTTAACAGAAGAGCAATACAATAGTTCAGGTCCCTAAATCCTTGGGGCTGCCGCAGCCTCCCAACCTCATGTCTCCTTCATCCGCCTTCAAGGCGCATCCCCTCACCCGATCTCATCTGTGTACTACTTTCAGGAAGGTTAGACATTTACTCTGGGCCAATCCAGTGGTCACTGTGAAGACTCCATCTCAGGCTTTTGGCCACCACTTTATAAAAATAAGCTGATTTTTTTCCCTCCATATTGTTATACCTTGCGATTGTTTTTGTTCCCTCTCTTCAAGCCATAGGATTCTGTTACAAGTTAGGTTCTGGACTGGGTAACCTTAAAGCTCCCTTCTAATTTTGAGCTCTATAATTCTAAGAGGAAACTGAAGTGGCCCTAGAAGAATTCACTTGATTTTGTAGAGAGGAGACAGGGAGAGACAGCTTTCCCTATTCTGTTATCATGTTAGTGAAAGATAGTGGTAGGAACAGGAGTGGCTTATGTAGAGTGGAAGAATAGTTCTCTCTAGTAGAGCAAAGGGAACAGTCCAGAAGATCATGAAAAAAGTGTGTTTGGATGGATCGACTGGAGCAGGTTACTGGATGCCTTGAAAATCAGGAAGAGGAATTCCAAGTTGGGCTTAGAGGCAAGAAAAAAAGCCATTGTCGTGATCCTGAGCTGGGGAACGCTAGGAAGAACATTGGGTCTTTAGGATGAGAGACCAGTGGTCATCACTAGTGAAGGTGAAACGTCCCTCCCGTTATATGCACAATGTAGTGAAAATGAACATCCCTGAGGCCTAGATATGTAGCTCAGAAACAGGAATCCAAGACAGTTCTCTCTCCTTTCACAGTTCTCATTTCTCTGTAATCCTCATCTCTCGGATCACGGTGAGGTGGTTTGCTACATGTTCCAGAGACTGCTAATGAGATGCAGCTATAATCATTCATTTCATAGCCACCACTAGAACCAGACTTCCCTCTTCCCCTGCTGCATTTCCTGGGTGCTCACGGGGGCTGGTACAGTGAGGGGACCCTGGCGGAAGGCTGGGTCTCACCCAGGGTGGGTGTGGTCATCACTTCTCCACAGGCCTGCAAGAGATGGAGCAGACACAGGCCTCTTGTTGCCACAAGGCCAGAATGAACAAGGAAAAACCATGCAGGAAGGGAAACGAATGTTTGAATACAGAAATAGTTTGAGAACAAAGAAGAGAAAATGAAAGACAGACTTAACTACTCAAAGGGCCTCTAACCCAAAAAAGAGTAAGCAGCACTCTGTATAAAATCACAGAGGGCAGAACAAGAAGCAGGGCTCAGAGGATGGTAGGACCTTATTTATCTGTACAGGTAAACTTGCTTCCTAACAAGGCTGGTAATAGACCGAGTCACCTAAGGTTGTGAAATCTGCCTACAGGTCTTTAAAAATAGCTCCAATTTGTATTTGCTTGGAGGGGAGAAGAAATGACAAACTGTGGGATAAGAAGCTGCACTAGTCAGACTTTCAAAGTCCTTCCTAATCAAGTATCATGTCTCTTTCTTTTTCACTGAATTAAATTAATTGAGCTCAAATTTATGGAGCATGGTTAAGATCTGGGGTGTTTTGTGTGTGTGTGCTCCTGTCCTGATGCCTTCACTTCCTATGTCTGAGATTTTCCCAGGCCCACCTATCTGCCTTCAGAAGGCCACACTTGACTGCCCCAGGTCTCAAGAAATCAGCCATGCTTCCTCTTTCTGCCATATGCATACTCTTTGCCACAATTTAAGTAGCTGAACAGAAACCGTTTTGTATACTTTAATGTTGTCCAAGTGTTGGTCTTTAATCTCAACTCATCGCCAGCTCAACAAGGCAGAGACAATATTTAATACTTTGCCTTTATCCCCCAGACTTCTGCGCAGGCTGCCACAGTTTAATAATTTTTTATTGATTGGCAGCAAAGGAAATGTCAAATAAATTGGGTGCATGTCAATTAATATTTATTGAGCATCCACATGTGCAAGGTGCTTTAAAATCCTCATTTAGCAATTTTTTAAAAACACTAGTACTTTTAGAAAACAGCTTCTAGTGTAGCTTAAGATTTTGTTAGCCTAGTATTTTGTCATAGGCGAGGTGTTGGTTGCTTTGGACATGATCATATACAAAATCCCAGTAAGCACAACTTAAAAACTGGATTCCAGAATGCAAAAAGAAAGAGCAGGGGAAGAAATTGGATTTGAACATTGAGCAGAAGAAATCTTGATCAAAAAAAGATAATATCAGGGCACCTGGGTGGCTCAGTGAGTTAAAGCCTCTGCCTTCGGCTCAGGTCATGATCTCAGGGTCCTGGGATCGAGCCCCGCATCGGGCTCTCTGCTCCGCAGCCTCCTCTCTCTCTGCCTGCCTCTGTGCCTCCTTGTGATCTCTGTCTGTCAAATAAATAAAATCTTTTAAAAAAAGATAATATCAGCAAATATTGGATATCTAGAGTATACTAACAGGAAAGTCTGTCATGACACTTGCAGTTAACTTATTTAGTTATAAAAAATAAAAAAAGGAAGATGGCCATTTGCCATTGCAAGAGTGGTGGTTTAGGACCATGCGTGTTAAATGCATATGGTGGTGGTTTGCTTTGTTGTCTGGGAAAATTGACTCAAAGGCTTTCATGCCAACTTGGTCTAAAGTCCTACGATTCTATGGACAAATTCCCAGGAATAATCTCTTTTAGAATAGAGGAAAGAAACAATCCACTGTGGTCGAGAGACACAGATTGACTTATACCCAAATGGATAGAAGTTAAGGATTAGTAGAAAATATATGACTTGATTTCTTTAAAACTTCTCTTTATATATCATTCTTAAAAACATAGCATCTTGGGGTGCCTGGGTGGCTCAGTGGGTTAAGCCTCTGCCTTCAGCTCAGATCATGATCTCAGGGTCCTGGGATCAAGCCCAACATCAGGGTCTCTGCTCAGCAGGGAGCCTGCTTCCCCCCCCAAACCTGCCTGCCTCTCTGCCCACTTGTGATCTCTCTCTCTCTCTCTGTCAAATAAATAAATAAAATCTTTAAAAAATATAACATCTTGAAATGTGTCACACTTAATTTTAAGAAAAAATAGTGACTGTTGAGTAGAAGGCCAAGACAAGTCTCTCCATCAACCTGGTTGACAAAGTAACAAGGTTAAAAAATCTGGGTGCTGTAGTTACAGCTGCATAACCAAGGCACAATCCCTGGTTTCTTACTGAGGATTTAGTAAATTGGCTTAATCTCAGCCCAAATACCTCTGAAGAGCTAAATTTATGGTGATAAAACTGTAAAACATTCTAATGCCACATCATATAGAGATGGCAATTTCACGAATTAGACTGCAAGCAAATACCCAGTAGTGACAAGGGACACTTTAGCCTTCAGTGACACACAGGCCCTTCAGAATCCCACAGGACTCTAGTGCTAAGGAACTTCACTTTGAAACATGAAAGCCCAGACACCTGAAAACCTGGACATATGAATTTTCTGGTTGTTTGGACATGATTATGGTCTTATCACAGATCACAAAATGAGTAATTAGAAGGTAGAATTTAGCTATCTGACATCCTTTCTCTATTTCCCAGGAAATAAGAATTTAGCTGTCCTTGAGTGCTTTGTACTTTAACCTTGTTATTAATGATAAATGAAATACTATTTGAGTCTCTTCCAATCATAGTATCTGCACTTCCCAAACTCTTTAGCAACCTGGCATAAAAGAAAAAAAATAATAGTAATAGTAATCATCATCATCATCATCATCATCACACCAACAATATGAATGGATCTTGGAATAATGGAGGAGGCTTGCGGGGGCTCCAGCTTTCCATTGTCCCTTCCTGCTGGCTTGGGACCGAAGAGACCTGTATCTTGGCCCACCTAGAACCCATCTGCAGTGCCCTGGCAGGGAAACTCTGGAGATGGCCAGTTCTTGGCCACCTTCCCTGTGGTGTCCCCTGACTGTCATGAACACGTGATCTCCCAGCAGCCTCTGCCTCACCCAACTCAGCACCTTGGGTGAGCAGAAAGGACACGAGCAGCCTCACAGAAAAGAAGGAAAGAGGAAGCGGTGCGAGCTGAGATAGTCATTTGTAGGCGGCAGCAGCTGCTGTCCTCAGGGAATTCTGCTGACAGTATGAGAGTAGGGCATGATGTCACAGGAACCCTGGCTTGGCCCGAACAGCATGGTGTCCCAGGCAGCTGATCTGTTCATCCAGATTGAAAAGATTTCTTCTCCTGCTGCTCTCCCACCCTCCCCTTCTCCCTGCCAGTCTGAGTGATAATTGTAAAGCCATGCAGTTCCTTTCAGAAGTAGGCCATGGGATCCAGGGCTGGGTGTTTTCATTGCTGGCATGTTACAATTATCGCCGAGGATGGCTCTGATGACAGCATAATACATGTGGTGTTTTGTGCTAAAAAAGTCAGTGCCAATGGCTTAAAGAGCAGAACTTGCCAGTGATCCGAGCTCAGTGTCAATACGACATAGGATCTGGGTGTGGGGGGGGGCGGCGATTCCTGGTCACTTTTATCACCCTCAAGACTATTTCTACAAAATAGTTTTTAGATCCAGTTCTTGAGAAACAATGAAAGAGAATATTCTCTATTCAGGAACTATTAAGTTCTTAACAGAGTGGCAAGGGGATACTTTATACTTGTGTCAGGGTTTAGAATTCAAATTGATCTGAACTTGAGAGGAAGCTGTTAACCTCAGAATAGGACTTTGGGAATGTCTAAATCCTAAATGTTAGCCTCAGAGGAAATATACCACTTAGCAGCTGTGTGAACTGAGGAATTTTAGTTAACTTTTCTGACCCTAACTGTCAAAAAAAAAAAGTATAGTAATATCCACTCTGTAGACTTGTTAGAATTACATGATTAACTGTAAGTAAAATGCTTAGCACAAAGCCTGGCCCAACGAAAACACTACATAAATAACAGTTTATTATTATTGCTGTATTTGTAGCTGTTATAGATACCACCTGGGTTTTTAGGAAGGGAACTCAGTAGAAAAACATTATTAGCATGATTGCTAAATTCTTGGTGCTGGCCAGGTCACATGACTATCATACAGGTAATTAGAATCATCTAATTACCTGTATGATTACTAGTTGTAACTTCTTCAAAAATCTTAATATGTTATGTGGGTGAGAAGCTTGAACAAAAAATAATAATCTCAAACAAGAAGAGGACAATTTGGAACACACACCCCTCCACCAGAGCAATCTCAAACGTGAGAATTTCTTCCAGACCTCAAGAAGTTTAATTATTCTTCTGTTGGACAAGTTAAAAAAAATGAATATAATATACATTTAATGTTGACATTTTTATACTAAAGGTATAGCTTAAACTTTCATATTATTGAACTGTCTAACATATGTTAACTTTCCACATTACAGAAATATTTTTTACTTATCTAACCATGAACTATCGACCCAAAAAGGCTTTGCCTTATTCATTATTCAACATTAAGCAGCTACTTTTCACTTTGATGCAAGTTACTAATTTATAGACTGCCTTAACCTTAAATCATCTGGTGACAAAGCTCAGTTCCAGATGTAGATTTTGAATATAAGCTGCTTAAAGCAGGCGAATATTTAAGTCAGCTCGATGTTTGCTCAATAATTCATTACAAGGAAACAATGAAAAAGAAGTAACTGTTAGGCAGAAGAATATCGTCTTCACAGCCATATTTGACTAATAAGTTTTTGTTAAGTAAGTAGGTTTTATGCAACTGCATTAGGAAATCATTATATTTCTGCAACAAAACTGATAATGCTTAAAGGCCCTGGTGGACTGGCTATTAGAAAAGACAGACTCAAAATTCATTTGGAAATCACAGAGCAACACTTTCCCTGTTAACACATTCAGAGAACATCCTCCTGGGATAAGAGCACAAGAAACCATGGAGGCCAGGTCGACATGATTCCTCCAAATTAGCATTTTTTGTCAAGTGGAGCTTTCAGGGTTTTCCATCCTGTTATTAATTATTCTCCCCTTCTCTTTCTATTTTCCAAATACAGAATATTGAGGCAAAAAAATTTAAAAAGAGACCTCATTTTTAAAAGTCTCATTATTGTACACATACACAGCAGTGGAGCTTTGTGGTTAAGAGCGGAAGCTCAGGAGTCAGCCTGCCTCAGGTCAGAGGCTGACTCAGCCACTTCCCAGCCGTGTGGCCTTGGGAGTCTCTTGGAAAAGCGATTTATTTCAGCACTTTCATATTCTGTTCTGTAAAGTGAAAGTACAGGCTAATGAAAGTCTTTACAGTATTGGGTTAATGTGACAAGTCAGCGGAGCTGTACGTGAATGTTAGATGGCATTACAACTGGGAGAACTGAAGCCGTGAGGAGTTAAGGGATCTGGATAAGGTTCCTCAGCTAGATGGCCATGGAATTCATTCTCCTCCCTCCAGCCCAAGACGTCACATTTTGCAAGTGAACAGCACATAGTGAACATGGGTCCTTTCTGCCTGCGTGCCATTCATTCCTCCTCCTCCTGGTAATAACAACTTAATGTGTTCTTTGCAGAGCCACCCAAACCCCACTCTTAGTCCATGTGTCTCACCTTTATTTTTGGAGTTGGGGGTGGTGTCACTTAACCCAGGCCTGGGCAGTCAGAGCTCCCCTGACCACAAGGTTTAGTTTGGAGAGAAGCACTGGATTCCCAGTCATTGAGATGCCATTCTGGACTTTTGGCAGAAGAATTGGAAGACAAAGCCCTTGCTCAACACATGTGACTATCAAGATATGAGTTCAGAGGTCCTGGTGGCCATCCTGCCTCTAAGAAAGTAAAGCCTGGATGAAAAAGAAGTTAACAGAGGTGGAAAGATGTCTCATAAATGGAGAGAGAAATATTCATGGGGGTATTACTTAAACACTCAGATCAAGTCACACTTGAAGATAGGGGAGGTCTCTCCTTGGACATTCCATTTAATTTCATTTATATGAGCCAATGAAGTGGATGCCATCACTCAGATTAAAAACGTTTTGACTTACACATCCTTTAAAAAATATCCCACATAATGGTAGTGTCAAGAACAAGCTTTAATATTTTCATATAAGAATGTACTCCGAGGGCGCCTGTGTGGCTAAGTCCATTAAGCATCTGACTTCTGCTCAGGTCATGATCCCAGGGTCCTGGGATCCAGCGCTGGATCGGGCTCCCTATCTGCAGGGAGCCTGCTTCTGCCTCTCCTCCCTGCTTGTGCTTTCTCTCACTATCTCTCTCTCTCTCTCTCAAATAAATGAAATCTTTTTAAAAGTCCGCTGAAACACAAATCTTCCTGTTACAGCACAGAGAACAAATTCAGCAGTCTGCTCTAATCCAGGCTATTTTGTTACTGTCTTGGTCAGGTAAGCCACCTGAGAAAGCTCTGAGGGTGGGGTCTGGTGTCAGACCTGAGTTTCTGCTTGGCTGGTTGTTTAATCTCCCGAGCCCTAGCTTCCTTACTGGAATAGATTTATTACAAGGGCTCAACGCGATGATGCATGCAGAATGCTAAGAATTAAGAACACAGTAGTGACACTAATACGGATGGCTCACATTTATGGATGTGTTGGGTACTTATGGATATTAACCCTCTGACTCCTCATAACAGCTTCATGTGGTAGGGCTCCATTCCTCATTTTTCAACTGGGGAAACTGTGAGGCAGGGAGGTTAAATAATCTGCACAAATCTGGATAACTAGTAAGTGCTCGAGCCAGAAGCCAAGCTCATTACCAATAGCCTCTCCTCCTGTCCAACAACTATTTGCTGCTGAGGTGGTGCTGTAAGTTCAAAAACTAACATAGACTGAAGTAGTGATTTTGAAGCAGTTGGGCTCAAAGTGTCAAGGATGCGTGGGACATAGGCCCTTCTCTCGAGGAGTTTATCATACAATCAGGAGTGGAGTTGGGTGAGAAGAGACAAGTGTTTTTTGGAGAACTTAGAGTAAACTCTCTGAGCCTTGGCTTCCTCATCTGTAAAATGGATTTACCTATGTCCCAGGTTTTAGTAAGGGTTAAAACACATCATTATGAAAAGCACTCAGCAAGCTGTCTGGGGGTCATCATTATCAATATTTTCCCCAACATTGCCTATAAAAACCGGTAGACTGTGGCTCAAAGTTTGCAAATACTCACAGAATTTGGTGTTCCTTACTGATTTTTTTTTTTTGGTGAACAGAGCTTGTCTTCAGTTTAAACAAAAAAAAAGAAAGAAAGAAGAAATGAAAGAGGGAAGGTAGGGAAGGAGGGAGGGAAGATAAAAATCCCGGCAACCTGTGATTCTGTTTATTAGCTGTCTCCTAAGAACAAGCAAAACAGCTCAGAAAGAGCTTCAAAAGCAAAGACAGGGGAACTGCACATGGGTGTTTGTCCCTACTCATGTCCTACAGCCTTGAAAAGGACGCAGCATATGGGGCTTCCAAGAAAGCACATGGAAAGGGCAGGTTCCAGCACAGAAGAGCTGTTGAATAACAGAAGACCAACTCTGCTCACCTGTACAGTTCTTCCCAGGCAAAGAGCTCCCTGGGCCTTTGTCCTCCCCACATGTGATCTACATGGCCGCTTTTATGCCCTTGTTTCTCTCTCCTTGAGATGGTCTCTACTGGGCTTTGGTTATATTTCCACCTCTTTGCTTCTCGCCAGGGTCATCACTTTCTATGTTGTCATCACACTCACCCCATCTTTCCAGGGGGCACGTGACACACAGACTCCTTTCCTCACCGGGAGACCCGGGTCCTCGTCTCTGTTTCTTACCACCTCCACCCAACCGTCATCTCTTGGTGAGTGGGACTCAGGGACCAAAGTTCTGCCTGGCACTAAAAATATAAATAAAAGACGTCCTGGGTCCTACTGGAACTATAGCAGAACTATAGGAGCCAGAGGAACCACTTTCTCCGTAATTGAAGCATCCAACTGAAAGATGGCTAGAGAAGTGGGAATGGATTCTACTTATTTTCAGTGGATGGTTTTTTTTTTCCTTCTCATTTCCTTTTCCAAAAGATTCATAGTTGACCTCTGGTCATCCTCTGCTCCCCAGAGCAGGATCACAACTCCCATGAAGACAGAACAGCAAAAGCAAGAGTGGATGGTCTTGAAATCAGTCTTGTTCCTATTCCACTCTCACAGGAGGACAAATCTTGTGGTTTGCCCTGCTGGCTTTGGTAAAATACTTTCAAAATTTAAAGCACTTCAGGGGGGAAGAACAAATAACATAAATAAGTAAAAGTGTCTTATCAGTCAGGAGGTCGTGGGCCTTAGCATAAAGCTTAACACTTTTCATTTATTTTATCTGCTCTTATCTTTTCCTCCTTTTGGTGATCAAATGATAGGAATTAATATTTTCAGATGTTTTATTATTGATTATTTTCTTTTGAAGTTACATAGACTCATTGCCAAAACTAAATCAGACAATACAAAATAGGATGGAAAAGTAAAAGGCCACACCAATGATCCCACTATTCAGTGCTGGGATTTTCAGACATTTCAATGTACGTTTTAACATGTACCACACCAAAAAAATGGTCATGTCTTGTAGCCTGCTTTTATCAGGATATTCATAACATCTTATAATGTTAAAACATACAGACTTACTTTAACCTTAAAAATCCCTCCATAGTAGTCCATTAAATGGAGTTACTTGAGTTATTTAATCAGTTTCTTATTGATAGACATTCAGATTGTTTTTAAGATTTTTTACAATGAACAACTCCCTGATATATCTTTCAGTACTTGTTTGGTTATTTTCTTAGGATGTATTTCTAGACACTGGATTAAAGGTTTCTGAGCTTTTTTTTAAAAGATTTTATTTATTTGACAGAGAGAGATCACAAGTAGGCAGAGAGGCAGGCAGAGAGAGAGGGAAGCAGGGTCTCTGCTGAGCAGAGAGCCCGATGTGGGGCTCGATCCCAGGACCCTGAGATCATGACCGGAGCTGAAGACAGAGGCTTCAACCCACTAAGCCACCCAGGCACCCCAGTTTTTGAGCTTTTAAACTCCTTTGTCAACTATAGCTAAGTTACCTTCCAGAAAGGTCTTCAGGGAATAGAATTACTTTTCCCTTTTCCATGGATCACAGCACTGAAAAATTTAGTGGCTCCCTGAAATAATTCATTTACTCAGTGAGGTGCCTACATATTCATCTTTAACTGAGATGTTTTAGACATAGAGAGACCCATTAAAATCAGTCCTTCCAAAGTCCACTGTTTTCATAGACAAACTGAGGAAGGAAGGAACTCAAGGGCCTTTCTCCTCAGTCTTTACTTGAATTGGAGAATGGTGTCTGCAACCTGACAGAGTTGTCCTGCTGGTGATGTTATAAGCTCTAAAATTTCCTGCATGGACCTGTATTTTTCTGGTAATCAGTCCTTTCCACCACAACTTTAACCAACCCCACTATGTAGACTAGTAGTCATGGTCCAGACAGGCTTTCAGATCTGGTGTTTTTAAAAGATATTTTTTTAAGCTGGAAATTGTTCTCTTGTGGACCTGGAATTCAGGGATGCTGTTTAGAAGACACTTTCCTCTGGAATCATGTATGGTCAGTTCCAGGCCCTCCCTGATGACCACTAGGCGTCAGACTTTCCCATCTCTCCTCCAACGACGCTGCCTACTCAGTAATTAACTCATTTGCTCAGAGTCATTAGCTCTTATCTAAGGGGGCTTCTTTGTCATCATAGGAATATGATCATTATGATGCAGAATCCTCACAGATTTCAACACGACTTATTAAGTCTGACTGTCTCCTAGCTACTAGCTTTTCCACAGAGCTCTTCTCTGCAAAGCTCAACACTGAAACCAGAGAAAGGTGGAAGAAAGACCCATAACCAGGCTTTTCACTCTTCCCAAGTGAACTCGCAGAATATCACTGCCTTTCATCGCATAGACATCTGTAACCTTGTTGCTGGTAGCATGCCAGTGTGGACAGCCCTGAGCACCTCCCCTCATTCATCTTAAAGATGACACAGTGCCAATCTAGTCAACACCAGGCTCTAAGTTCTGTACGCAAAATGAGTTGAAATAGAACATCGCCAATCAAGCACTTACGGAGTGGCCACTGAATCTAGGACCCTACACTTGAAGTCCAGAAAAGGGTATTTTCATTCAGCCAGTCATTCAAGTATTTACCAAGGACTTGTTGAACTCTTCCAGGGACCTGAAAACCTGGTGATGAAGAAAACAACCTGGGGGTAAATACACCAGCAATATAGCTTGTGTGAGAACAAGACCATTTCCACACCACACCCAATTCCAGGCTGCTTGATTCTTCCTGCCTGAGAAGAAGCTGTCTAGGTGGGATGAAAGCCAAACCCATGTCTCCTGGTCAAGGCAATTTTCCTCTGGCAACCCACATCACTCTCTTGGAGTGCTTTTGTGTCATAGCCTCAACCCTCCCTCACTTCCTGCCCTCCCTCCCAGCAATATCCCAGAGAGAGGGAGACAAATAGCGCTCTTATGTCAGACATGGGGGTGCTGAGAGAGAAAAGTAGAAGAGGTTCTCGAATCACATAGAAGGACAGAGATCCCAGGCTGACCTGGGTTCCATGAGTTGCATCACAGGGGACTCCATGAAAATGATTTTGAATCAAGACACACATCACAACACTAAGTAGTGTCTTGCAGAGAGCAGCTACTTAATATTAAGAGACTGATGAATAGGAATAGGAGGCTTCATTGTGTGTGAACTCATTTCCACAAAACCTGGCATCCCAACTATAATGCCTCTGAGGAGGAAAACTCCCATCCTAGAGATGTTGTCTCATCATCCTGCCCTAGAGGAAGAGGTACCATTCCTTGACAAGTACTAACTCACCTGGAAAAATGCATCAGTCATGATTTCCCACAGCACATGTCAAACTTCTGCAGAATTGCTTAGATAAAACAATAGCCCAGTCCCTGTGGCTGAGATTCATTAAGATCTTATTTTTTTCCCTAAGATTATTTATTTATTTATTTGACAGAAAGAGAAAGACAGTGAGAGAGGGAGCACAAGCAAGGGGAGAGGGAGAAGAAGAGGGAGAAGCAGGCTTGCCTCTGAGCAGAGAGCTGGATGTGGGGCTCAATCACAGGAACCTGGGATCGTGACCTGAACCAAAGGCAGATGCTTAATGGCTAAGCCACTCAGGCACCCCAAGATCTGTTTTGAATTTATCCAAGAAAGCAGAATGACTCCAAATTACTTGGGGTTTCCCATTTGGTTATTTTGAACTTGGCTTAACACTTACAGGATTTTTAAAAAAAAATAATGTCTCTATAAGATATGCCTCTAAAATAATGAAACATTTCCCCTTCTTCCTTTCCATTAACACATATTTTCTCTAAGTAAGTCATAACTGGCTCTTTTTTTCTTCACTTCATTTGAACTGGTAAAAAAGAAAAAAAAAGTGTTGTTTCCAAAGCAAGTAAACATGATAACAACAAGGACAACAGAACAATCTATCAGCATCTTCATAGTTCATGAGTCTCAGACCTTCTTTTTTAATTTGTGTTGCCAGACTCCAAATGACCCCATAAGAGAACTGTCCCCCACTTCTTAAGGAATGCTTACAGTGGTTCTGGAAGCCACATTTCTTTCCTTTTCCATGGCTCCTAAAAAAGGGATGTGACAGCACTGATTCACCCATCCAACCCCATGCCGGGGTAGCGCTTCACCTACCGGTCTTGCTCTGGGTTACTAGTGCCTGCAGGTCAGTTCAGCTTTTACCACATGAGTCATCTGGGCAGCTCAGCTCTTGAATAGTCATTCCACTCTTGTGAAGATATTTTCTAAATAAAAACACAGCAACCACACTAACTTCTTTTGAGAAACAGGGTTTTGGCATTTCTTTCAGAGCTGGGCTGAAGAACTGGCTTCTGACGGTGTAGGAAGAAGGCAAAGCTAAGACCAGATAAGCACTTTTATAGAGTGAGCATTGAGATATTTGTAATTTAGTTTCTCAACTAAAAACCATATAATGTGTGCAAATTATGGAAGATCTGGAGATGGGAGTGTGAATCCTTATTTGAGATATCAAGAGCTGAACTAGGAACAAGAGTTTCCAGAACATACTGCTACCCAGGACCCTATATCTCCTACATCCCCCCACTTCTATCAAGAAGATAAGAGTGGCAACATCATAATCATCAGGGAAGTACAAATCAAAACCACAATGAGACATCACCTCAAATTGGTCAGAATGGCTGGTATCAAAAAGACAAGAAGTACAAGTGTTGGTGAGGATGCGGAGAAAAAAGGAACCTTTGTATACCGTTGGTAGAAATGTAAATTGGTTCACCACTCTGTAAAACAGTATGGAGGTTCATCAAAAACCTAAAAATAGAAGTACCACAAGTCCAATAACTCCACTTCTGGGTATTAACCCAAAGAAAGCAGAAACACTAATTTGCAAAGATATATGCACTTTAAGTTTATTGTAATATTATTTATAGTAGCCAAGATATGGAAGAAGCCCAAGTGTCCATCAATAGATGAATGGATAAAGAAGTTGGGGGGGTGGAATATTACTCAGCCATAAAAAAGAATGAGAGCCTTCCAAGTGTGACAACATGGGTGGACCTAGAGGCTATCATGCTATTTAAAATAAGTCAGATGGAGAAAGACAAATACCACATTATTTCATTTATGTGGAATCTAAAGATGCAAATAAACAAAAAACAACTACAACAACAAAAAATAGAAAGAGACGCATATATACAGAAAAATGGTGGTTGCCAGAGGAGAGGCGATGGGGAGATAGGTGAAACAGGTGAAGGGGATTAAGAGGGACAAAATCCCACTTGTAAAATAAATAAGCCACAGGGATGAAAGTACAGCATAGGCAAGATGGTCAATAATATTGTAATAATGTTCTATGGTGACAGATGGTAACTACACTTACCATGATGAGCAATGTTTATAATTGTCAAGTCACTATGTTGTACAATTGAAACTAATATAATATTATATCACTTCAATTAAAAATTTAAAAATAAAAATAAAATTGGGACGCCTGGGTGGCTCAGTCATTTAAGTACTTGCCTTCAGCTCAGGTCATTATCCCAGGGTCCTGGCATAGAGTCCCGCATATGACTCCTTGCTGAGCAGGGAGCCTGCTTCTCCCTCTGCCTGCTGCTTTCCCAGCTTGTGCTCTCTTCCTCTCTCTGATAAATAAATAAAATCTTTTTAAAAAATAAAAATAAAACTAAGAGTGGGACTCTATAAATCCTGTAAATACCTAGCAATCAACTGTGAATCTAGTAAGTACCTAGAAATCAACTATTGTTTGGCTTAGGTTATTGGCTAAGACCTTACAGGGTTCAAAACCTGAATATCTCATCACAAGTAACTAATAAAAGCGGTGCCTGGGTGGTTCAGTCAGTTAAGCATCCAACTCTTGATTTTGGTTCAGGTCGTGATCTCAGGGTCGTGAGACTGAGCCCCATGTCAGGCTCTGCACTGGACTTAAAGCCTTTTTAAGATTCTCTCTTCCTCTCCTTCTGCCCCTCATCCACTGCTTTTGCTCACTCTCAGAAGAAGAAGAAGAAGAAGAAGGAGGAGGAGGAGGAGGAGGAGGAGGAGGAGGAGGAGAAGAAGAAGAAGAAGGAGAAGAAGAAGAAGAAGAAGAAGAAGAAGAAGAAGAAGAAGAAGAAGAAGAAGAAGAAGAAGGAGGAGGAGGAGGAGGAGGAGGAGGAGGAGGAGGAGGAGGAGGAGAAGGAGAAGGAGAAGGAGAAGGAGAAGGAGGAGAAGGAGAAGGAGAAGGAGAAGAAGAAGGAGAAGAAGAAGGAGAAGAAGAAGGAGAAGAAGAAGGAGAAGAAGAATTATTACACTTAACTAATAAAAGTAGCTCATCAAGCAAAAGAAATAATTTTTTAATGACAGCTCCTAATTGCCAGTGGATAACGGTTACTTAAAGTTCCCCAGGTGTTCAGGAAAATATATTGATTCATTCTGATTTTCAACAAACATTTACGTAACTGTACTCAGTGCTGTGGGAAATAGAAAGAATTGTGGTCTGTGGGGAGATTATGGTGTTGTATAGACTGCATTGCACTTATATAAGAGCTACAGTTCAAAGCAGTACTCAAGAATGACCAGGTAGGTGATAGAGAATATGTGAGATGTGTTTGCATATGTGCGCAGGAAAAGTCTGGAAGTGGACATAACAGATGTTCTATCAAGATGAAGTTATCTTTGGGGGATAAAGGTAGGAATTTGTTTTCTTTATGCTTTACTTTTTAAAATTTTCCAAGATTATCATGTAACACTTGTATAAGTCATGTCTTAGAGCCAAATTACAACAACAACAACAACATGGAATTTGGATGAGGGAGTATTTTCCTACAGCGGGAGACAACCAGGAAGGGAAAGGAACACATGAACTCAGCCTCAAGGTCTGGGGAGGACCTCAATAGGTGAAAAGGAGGTGGAGAATTGGGTGAGTGTGAACTATAAAAGTCTAATGTGTATTTAGAAATTGTAAGTTTCTCTGATGGTAGCATGGGGCTTAAATAGTCTACAAATGGACATGAGCCTAGTCAGGGAAGATAGGTATTAATTAGGAAGACTTTTAAATGCAAAGTTCTGGAGTTTAGACTTGGGTCAGTAGTCAGTGGGGGTCACTGAAGTTTATCTAATAGGGGAGCAGATGACAAAGGCCATGGGTAACATGGGAGGCTGTAGCGAAGGCAGGGAAAGAAGGCTTTTCTGAGCACCTGGGCTGGAGGGAGTAGCGTCAACGACTCAATAGGGCTTGGGGCAATGTTAAGGAAGTAGGAGGCAGTGACACACAGCAGGAAAAGGCCTTGTTTTACACTAAGACACTTACTCAAGAAGCTCAAAGAGAAAAGGCGAATGTAATTTCAACATTGGAAACATAACAACAGCAACGAGGCTAATTTTCAGATGTAGCTACAGAATTATTCTCTTCATTGTATGGACACATATGAAAAGTGGATTAAATCTGATTGTTGATGGGTCATTCTACATGAAAGCTTGCACAAGAGTGGGAGAGCCAAGCTGTCCAGCAGACATCAAGAGAACATCAAGTTCCAGAGGAGAAACGGTTCCTGGCTCTCAGATCTGAAGGGAAGGTCCTCATTAGGTCACAGCAGAAGGTTCTCCAACCTGGGGGAAGGTCACTTTCCCTTCAAATGATTGGAGTGTTCTAAATGCTGAACTGTGCAATGCCCCGAGCAAATTTAACAGATGGAGTAGAGGGTGTGGGAGAGGCTTTTGGAAAACGCACTACTATTTCCGTAATTTGATATTATTTGTTCCTACGAAGATTTACAAGCTAGGCTTTGCACCCATCATAACTCCGAGATGGAGGCACGCTGTGCTCACCTTGCTGGGAAGAGGCACAGCCTGAAGCCGCCTTCATAAGAGCTTATGAAATATCTACTCCAGTGCGTGGCGGTCAGAACTAAAATGATTAAGCTTTCGGAAATCATCACACTCGGGTGCACCACACTTTATGTGACTCCAGCCCTGGTTTCCCATCGCCCTGGTCATAGTTTCAATATTATCTCGTCCCTCTTCATTTCCTTATAAAACCCTGAAAGTTGGTCCTTGCTTTTCGCCCCAATCCTCACTTCGGTGATCAGTGATCACTCACCTGGGCAGATTCCAAGACTGGTGAAGTCATCAGCAGCCAGGAAAATTAGCCCTCGAATACTCCTTTTCATACAATTAATTTTTGTCAAATGAGAACAGGATACAGTGTGGCTATACCTGCAACCCCTCATCGACATGAGATGGCACTGGTAAAAGGACTTCCTTGGATCACTCTTGGATCACTCTGGGGACACCTTGGGACACTATGGATCACATACCCATGACAACTCAAATATGACACAGGACCAAAGGCAAAACACCTCTCTGCTGTCACTCAGGAAGAGCTTGCGGGTGGCACAGAGTTCCGCACCTTCCACCCCACAAGGTGCTGGCGAACCTGGAGCCGTACAGAAAATAAGAGGGGCCCACTCACTGTGCAGCCCCAGAGAAGGACTTAGAAAGAAATATAAACACAGTTCTAGAGTTTTCTGGGTAAGCCCTGAAGAGCCAGACCTCAGTGAAGGTGCTGGCTTGGCAGAGCTAGATGTGGCCATGCCTGGTGTTTTGCTCCATGGTAAGCTGAAAGAACGGATCCATTTGTTCGTTCGAGTCAACAGTGACTTCCTGGTACTTTCTGGACGTTGTGGGCTTCCCAAGTGAAGTCACAGAGTGTGACTGCCTTTCACAGCACTGCATAGATATCTACCACCTTATCGCTAATAGGGTGCTGGTGTGGGCAGCCCTGAGCACCTCCCTCTTTCATCTTAAAGATGACGCAGTGCCAAACTAGTCAAAGCTAGGCCCTTATGGAGTGGCCACTGATCTAGGACCCTACACTTGAAGTCCAGAAAAGGGTATTTTCATTCAGCCAGTCATTCAAGCACTTAACAAGGACTTGTTGAACGCCTCCAGGGCACTAGAAACCCGGTGGTGAAAAAAACAACCTGGGGGTAAATACACCAGCAATATAGCTTGTGTGAGAACAAGACCATTTCCACACCACACCCAATTCCAGGCTGCTTGATCCCTCCCTCCTGAGAAGAGGCTGTCTAGGTGGGATAAAAGCCAAAGCCACGTCTCCTAGTCAAAGGGACTTTCCCTCTCCCTCTTGGAGGGCCTTCATGTCCTAGTCTCAGCCTTCCTTCCCTCCCTCCCAACAACATCCCAGAGAGAGGAGACAAATAACACCGTCGTGTCAGACATGGGGGCGCTGAGAGACAAAAGTGGAAGAGGTTCTCAGGTCACGTAGAAGGACAGAGGCTGACCCAGCATCCTGGGCTCCATGAGCTGCATCACAGGGGACCCCCTGAAAATGGTCACAGATAACCAAGACACGCATCACAACAGCAATCAGTGTTCTTCTAGTTTTGTTATGTCTGTGATGTTCGAGAAATGTCAGTTAGGTAAGAAGGAAAGTGAAGGACAATCAGGTCAACGAGATGGAGTGAATCCATCAGGAAAACTCCGCAGGAGTGTCTGAGCTCACTCAAACAAGGACTCAGGGTAGGGGAGCTGAGTTACTCTGCAGGCAGGCTGGAAAGTCTCCATCCACGAAAACACGTCCAATGAGAGTTTGACGACTGCCCAGCATTTCTCAGACCAACGATGAATAAATAAAACGTGTTTGGCAACATGAATTAATTTCCTCCTTAAACCTCATTCTCCATCACCTTATTGCCCTTCCCAGGTTTGACTGACTATAAAAACTAGCTCTAACTTGCAAGGTTAGAAGTGACTAACCATCATTTCTTAGGATATTCCTCTTTGTAAATGGGTGAGGGAAGCCACGTGTGTGAACCGGCCCATGTTTCTCCATGACTGAACTTTCTATGGCTCAAGAGGAGCAGAGCTGGTGAACAGACGTGCCCTTGCTGCCTCCAGCCATCTCTGTCCTGTCCAGCTGCCAGGACCGCTCAGACAGAGATTGGAAAGTACGTGGTGTTTCCTGCCCTTTAGTCCTCCCAAGTGACCACACTGTCCCTTGTCATTCAGAACAAGGCCCTGCTGTTCCTCAGGCAGGAACCAGAGGCCCACGCATGTGAGCAGTTTCTGCCGGCAGGTCACTGTGCTGAGGGGAGTTATGTACCTCTCCCCTTTGACACGAGTATACATAACCATCTAAATCCACACTGCCAGGAGCCGCAGTAATAGGATAAGCAGGACCAGGTGGGTTTCCTGGAGGACTGTATTAGGAAAGGGTCTAGGAAGAGCGGAAAGGGGCTGCACAGAGCAGATCTGCCAGAAATCCTGACAAGTTTGGTTGGACAGCTTGTTGCTAAAACCAGGTCCAATGTTTACCAATAAGCATATTACAGTAAACATAAGAACAGCTTCTGGGGAAAAAAAACAAGCAATATGGAACTGAACGTAGTTGGTTAAAATACCATATTTCCTTTGAATGGCGGAGCAGTGGCTTTAGAAGTGAGGGCAATAGAAGGTGACATCCGTGGTATGTTTTGAAGGGCCCTGGGAAGGTGCCCCTCTCTCCAAAACAATCCCACCCAGCTTCCCCCATCCACATCCTGCCAAGACCCCCACAATTCCAGCATTAGAGAGATCGTTCTTTCAAGGTTCACCTTTTCTAGGCTTCTCTTTTGACATATAAGTACGTTTAAGAGGGGTCCCCATTCACTTCAAACATGTCGGTCATGACCTTTTAGCTTCCTTGCAGCCCAGGTCCCACACGAGAGTTCTGGGTCTTTGGAAGAGCTCTCTCTCTCTCTCTGGGTCTTAGGATGATCTGGGAAGAGAGATGAGTAAAGGAAGACAAAGAGGCCCAGAAAGGGAATTGGAGAAATAGCCTTCGCTATATCATAGAGGGCCGTCCCATGCTAAGGTAAGCACGAATCTACAAAAATGGCTATTCCATTTCCGGAAGGAAAACTCTCTGTAAGTGCAAAGCCTTGTTTTCACAGCAAGTTTTCAGGTATTAGAGTCTGAGGATGCCTCTCGATCATTATCAGAAGGTAGAATAAATTTGAACTGATGTTCAGTTGATGTCTGGCTCCTGTATGTGTGTGGGGGGCGGGGGGTTGACTTCCCTACAGCCACTGAAAAAAATCAGGATCTAGCTTTGCAATAGTTAATTTACTATAAATAAATACGCTAAGCAATGTGAGTTACTTACTAGACTCTTCACCATAAATGTCCTACGTGAAAGTTGACCCCTGTTTGACACCTCAGCTATTTTAAAGCTGCTTGTTCAGATTCCTCTGCTCTGCTAATCTGTAAAGGCTAAAATGTCCCTGCTTCTAGGCTCTGTGGACTCTCCTGACAAGGAAAGTTGCTGTCAGGGAATAATCAGGTTCTGTTCGAGAGGGGGAGGGAAATGTCAAGAGCTTATTATTTCTGGTCACCTTGTTAGACATTTATATTGAAATGCTGCAGAAAATAACACAGACATGCAGAATATTCAAGTCAATGAGAGTCGTTGTATTGGGTGAAGAGGACTTCATGGGCTTCATTTCCAAGCAACTCGCTGTTTAGTTTTAGAGCAGAGACCCTAAATAAAATACAAATGTATCAGATTAGTCTCTCCATAGACGACTGAGCCAAAGCCCAGGTCTCATTTTCTAAACCAACCGGCTATCAAAAACAAATGAAATATGTGTTCAATGACCCCCTTCATCCCACTCCCTGAGAGAATGGCCTAGATTATTTATCTCCTTCAGCCTATCTCTCTCACCCCACTTCCACAAAGATTTACATATATAAGTCATAAAAAGAGGTCCCTAGCCAATGTGACTGTCTTGGAATGAGTGAAAACTGGCCTGTAATTCACAATCTCCTTGAACAGAATATTGGTGCTCAAGAGAAACCATTATTTTTGCCTCTGACAAGTGCAGAATAATTGGATACTTCCAGATCCAAATCCCAAAGTGATCAGCTCTTAGCTAAATTAAAGGTAGGCTAATAAAAAGGTGACATTTTTACTTTTACATGGAGACTAGAGTTGGGGACATACGAGGAGAACAAACTCTCTGAGAAATCCCAGCAAAACAAGAAGCCTGAAGCATGAATGTCTGTGAGTGATACTCGAGGCCTCTTACACCGAACGGCTCAGATTTACCTGACCGGGCGGCAGGTGGAGTCAGGAACTACTGGGGTACGTGAGGCTGTGAGCTCTGTTTCATTACCCCGTTACCACTGAGATAAACAGCTCAGTCTGGTGAGGAGGCAAATGTCAGCTTGAGTTAGCGAGAACACGCATCCCAAAGGTATAGAACGGAGACATGAAATTGCAACACGCCTACCCTAATGTCACCACAAAGACTTTATTGTGTTTCTTTTCTTTTCTTTTTTTCTTTTAAGGTTTTATTTATTTATTTGACAGAGAGATAGAGAGAGAGCACAAGTAGGCAGAGAGGCAGGCAGAGGGAGAGGGAGAAGCAGGTTCTCCACTGGGCAGGAAGCCCAGTCGGGGCTCGATCCCAGGGCACTCGGATCATGACCTGAGCCGAAGGGAGATATTTAACCAACTGAGCCACCCAGGCACCCCTTTATTGTGTTTCTTAACACTTTGTACTTTGTATACATAGGCAAAGAATTTCACTAGTATTCTCTCTCTCTCTCTCTCTCTTTCCCCCTCACCTCCAGTTATCCTTCGCGGAGTTGAAGATCTGGTCACACCACAGCTCCTGATCTACACCTAGAGAAACTGAGAAACGGAGAGGTTACGTGATTGGCTCAAGGTCACAGCGGCAGAGTTGGATTCAGAAATGACTGCTTCTTGCTTCTCTGGGCACTGAGCCAATCTGCCTCTCCTCACTTCAGCATGAATGTTAAATACCTTTATTCGAATTCGTTTTTATTTCAGGTTTCTGTCTGTATGCAAAGGACAGGGACAATGCAGCTCAGTCCCACTGCTGAAAAAGCAGATTGCTCTGCCTAGCGGGCTAGTCCATCCTCCTCTGGAACAAGACGCCGTTGGACCCCAGGCCTGGCTTTGGAAGCTGGTCCCAGGCTCTGTGGGGTGAGTGTGTGTGTGTGTGTGTGTGCGCGCGTGCGCACGCTATGTGTGTGCATGTATGTGCAAGTGTGTGCGTGTATGTTCTATGTATGTGGGTGCAGGACCTCCAGGGGGCAGGGCAGGATTTTCACCTCTGATCATGCACAAGGGAGCAGGAGTCCCAGGGCAGCTCAGCTCAGGTTTGTACTGCCCAGCTCCTACGTGCTGCCCTGCCCTTGTCCCTGCACCTGCCCCATGCGGAAGCTTCCAAAGGGAGATTCTGGCTGACAAGGAATCCACTTGTCACGCACTCTCTGCGGGCCCACTCAGCAGAATATGCCTTCCCAAGGGGGCGCAAAGGAGACAATCCTCTCTACACAGTGACTCATCTATAATCTCTAGCTAACAGGGAGTTTAAGCAAAACCTGTTGCAGAGCCTAGGAGACAGGGGTCAGCATGGGGGCAGAAACTATTCAGGTCAGTGGGAAGGCTGGAGCCAGAGCCTCAGCTGGCGATTTGTCCCCCAAACCTTTTCCAGCAGCACCAATGCTCTCTCCTAACCTTCAAGCCTGTGGCTCCTCTTTTTCCTCGTGCCCTTTTCAGCCACCATTTTAATCACCTGCCTGTGGCTTTTCATTTCTGCTGCCCAGTGTCACTCATCTCCTCCTCCTTCCCAGCCTCCCCAGCCAGGGCCAAGGTTGTTTAAGGTCCCTGAAAATTAACTTCAACCTCCCGCAAGGTGAATTGTTGCTTTCTGATGAAGCCTCACACCCTCCATGAGCTTGTGAAAATATTCCACACAAAAATAGCGTCTTGTTTACCGTGTGAGACTCAAGAGTTTTCATGCCTCCCTCTGGTTTTTCTCCTTGTTTATAAGATACAATCAATAATTTCTGGATCTTGGGGCACCTGGGTGGCTCAGTGGGTTAAGCCTGTGCCTTCGGCTCAGGTCGCGATCTCAGGGTCCTGGGATCAAGTCCTACATCGGGCTCTCTGCTTGGCAGGGAGCCTGCTTCCTCCTCTTTCTCTGCCTGCCTCTCTGCCTACTTGTGATCTCTCTCTCTCTGTCAAATAAATAAGTAAAATCTTAAAAAAAGTAATTTCTGGGTCTTTCTAAAGAATTCTTTTAGGTGATTCCCAGGATTGATATATATATATATTTTCTTGCATGGCTCACAATACTCACAATAGTTAGGAACATTTAGTGAAAAATTAGTGAAAATTACAGCCTGGCTCTCTCTTCCCTGCTCACTTTGGATGGGGTGATAAGGGATGGTAGGAAAAGACAAAGACGACAGTATACCCCATTGAAGGGATGGACTTTATAGAGAAAGGTAGGATGCATGACTCCTTACTTCTTCTTCCAAAGCTGGGTTCCTTAGGGGTCAGTCCTGGGGGACTGGCAGCGGTAAATCTTGAATGAAGCCTCAAGTCTTCTCCCCTAGGGTGGGGCCAAACTCTTGGGATACCTGCCATGTGGACTCAGCCTCCAAATAGTCCTCCAAACACAAGGTGGCCCTGAAGTGGGTCCCTGAGCAGTCTCACAGGTTAACCTTGATTATTCCTAAACTTCAGAACTTTCCAGATGTTTGGTCTGGGCTACCCTCAGGATTACCTGTTGTCTCCTTTGTAAGTCAGGGGGTTAAGGGCAAGAGAATTCACTCTGGCCTATTCTATTTTCTGGCTCAACATATGTTCATTCATTCATTCTGTGTGTGTAAATTGAAGGTGCCTGTGAGTGAGATGATGGGAACACTCTTGTATGAGCAAGAGGCTTTTTAAAAAAAAAGATTTTATTTATTTATTTGAGAGAGAGATTGAGAGTGAGCAGAAGTGAGGTGAGGGACAGAGGGAGAAGTAGGCTCTCTGCCGAGCAGGGGCCCGATGCAGAACTCCATTCTGGGACTCCAGGATCATGACCTGAGCTGAAGACAGATACGTTACCAACGGAGTAACCCAGGTGCCCAAGACGCATTTTTTAGTTAAAAAATGAAGCTTCATATTTGAAATCAAGTGGGGAATGATATATATCATGAGAGAATAATAATAATAGCCAATATGACATAGCCCTTTTTACTCCTGGCACAGTATGTGTGTTTTGTTGAGGTCAAACATACATAAAATTTACCACTTTAGCCACTTTTAAAGGTACAGTTCAGTGACACTGAGTACATTCACATTTTTGTGCAACCATGACCGCCGTCCATCTCCAGGACTTTTTCCCACCTTCCCAAAACAAAGCTCTGAACCCACTAACCACCAACGGCCCATTCCCTCCTCCCCCCAGACCACAGCTACTTCCATTCTCCTTTTCTGATTTTCTGTCTCTATGAATTTGACTACTCTAGCGGCTTCATATAAAGGAATCATTCATTATTTGCCATTTTGTGAAGTTGTAGACACTTTATATATACAACCTATTTAAAGTAAGTAAAATTATAACCCCCATTTTATAGATGAGGAGATTGAAATAGAAACAGGCTAAGTGAGAAGTGGAAATTAAATGCTCAGAGAGAGCAGAGGAAGGAAAAGTCTCCCTTAATTTGGTTCTCTGTTCCCAGGGGTCCGTGAGCCACTTAAAAGGAAGCTAACGATCCTCTCTCGTTGTTGGCCCGCCCAAAGCACCTGCCAGCCCTATCTGTTTCTGCACAAGGGCTGGGCGGCTGGACAGGGCACTTGTGCAGGGGAGAAGAGGGAATGTGCTGAACGAGTTAAGTGCCTCTTGTCCCCCCACCCCCACGGCCCAGCACGCCTCGCAGGCTGAGCTGGTGACCCGGGCAGGATCGGAGCCAAGGATCAATCCATCACAATGAGACGTTCTATTTTGGGCAGGCGGCTAGAGCAGATGCCAGAGCCGGCACATCGCGGAGGCCGTGCACACCGGGAGGCGGCCGCCCGGGCTCCCTTGCACCCACCACCGCACTGGCTGCCTAAAGCCGAGAGATGAGCCGGGCCTCGGCAGGCGGTTCCCTGCTGACTTCGGAGGAGTATCAAAATTACACCTGCAGAGGCCCCTGGAAATTCTTAGGTGGGCCCTTCTAAGGAACCCAATTTTCTTACCCAGGCTGTGCTTAGAATTTGCAGAGGCCGGCTGGGTTGCCTTGCTTCTCCTGCAAATCTACCTTGCTCCTTTCCTCTCATGCCTCCCCCACACCCCGCCCCTCCACTTCCACTCCCATGGCAGGGGCTGTGGGATCTTTTCCAAGGTGCGCCATCTGCCCTGGAACCTGCCCCAGTCCACCACACTCCAGGAAGGGATGGGGACTGGTGTTTATGGCCCCTGAGCCTCTGCATGACGGAATGACACACTCCTGCTGACCCCTGGTGAAGGCCCTTCTCAGAGAGGTTCCGTGCTTGCAAGGCTTACAGTTTTCCAGTGAAGCTTGCACTCCTCCTCTCCCAGAGACATACCCGTCCCCACAGCCTCGTCCCCTTCCCACAGTCTTTGGCCATTTGATCTCCGGTTTACATGGAACTGGGCAGAGCAGCCCAGGGACTCTTTCTGGAATTGCCCTCGGAAGATATGTCAGGGAGGGGAGGGAAAAAAGATAACATTGTAGTTGAACACTTTGGGGATATTCAAGATCTATAAAGGACTCCTCAAACTCAATACAAACAAAACAGATAATCACGTCAAAAAATGGTCAGAAGACATGAACACACACTTCTCCGAGGAAGACATACAAATGGCTAACAGACACATGAAAAAATGTTCATCATTAGCCATCAGGGAGATTCAAATCAAAACCACATTGAGATACCACCTCATACCAGTTAGAATAGCCAAAATCAACAAGACAGGAAACAACAAGTGTTGGAGAGGATGTGGAGAAAGGGGAACGCTCTTATACTGTTGGTGGGAATGCAAGTTGGTGCAGCCACTTTGGAGAACAGTGTGGAGACTCCTGAAGAAATTAAAAATAGAGCTTCCCTATGACCCTGCAATTGCACTGCTGGGTATTTACCCCAAAGATACAGATGTAGTGAAAAGAAGGGCCATCTGTACCCCAATGTTCATAGCAGCAATGGCTACGGTCGCCAAACTGTGAAAAGAGCCAAGATGCCCTTCATCAGACAAATGGATAAAGAAGATATAGTCCATATATACAATGGAGTATTATGCCTCCATCAGAAAGGATGAATACCCAACTTTTGTATCAACATGGATGGGACTGGAAGAGATGCTGAATGAAATAAGTCAAGCAGAGAGAGTCAATTATCATATTGTTTCATTTATGGAGCATACGGAATAACACAGAGGACATGGGGAGATGGAGAGGAGAAGTGAGTTGAGGGAAATTGGAAGGAGAGAAAAACCATGAAGACTGTGCACTCTGAGAAACAAACTGAGGGTTTTGGAGAGGAGGGGGTTGGGGGGGTTGGGTGAGCCTGGTGGTGGGTATTAAGGAGGTCACATATTGCAAGGAGCACTGGGTGTGGTGCATGAACAACGAATTTTGGAACACTGAAAAGAAATAAAATAGAGCCCAATTTTGAAAGGAAATTCCATTTTAAGTCAATCTTGATGGTTGATGAGTTTTTGTTTTTTGTCAGTCTCATCAGTCTCTCTCAGAAAGAAGCATATTTTGGATCGCAGAGAACATTTTTGCAGGTTTTATCAGTGCCTCTGTGAGAGAGCTTTGAAAATTGAAAGCTTTAAATATCTAAATATTATATTTTGATAGTATCAAAAATATCAAAATGTTAAGACAACATTTAGAGAGGGTGGGGTTGTCTCTGGTTTTGTTAGTATTTCTGGCCTGGTTTCCAAAATGGTTGCGATGATTATCCCTCTAAATTTTCCAACCCTGCCAGCATATTTTGCCTAACCCACTTTCTATGCAATATTTTTCTTGTTTCCATGTAGACCACCTGCTCTGTAAGTTTCAGTCTTCCTCCACATCAGTCAAGGAAGATTTTTGATTCATCAAAAATGTCAGATTTCTGTCTTACCGGTCTCAGGGTAGGGAGTCAATACAAAAAGCTTCCATGTGAGGCACCTGGGTGGCTCGGTGGGTGAAGCCTCTGCCTTCGGCTCAGGTCATGATCCCAGGGTCCTGGGATTGAGCCCCGCATCGGGCTCTCTGCTTAGCGAGGGGCTTGCTTCCTCCTCTCTCTCTCTCTGCCTGCCTCTCTGCCGACTTGTGATCTCTATCTGTCAAATAAATAAAATCTTAAAAAAAAAAAGCTTCCCTGTGCTTTGAAGCACACATTTTGTAGGTGTAAATGATAAGTCAAATGGCCTAGAGATTTTGAGTCCTAGACAGACTTGGGAGCAAGCAACTGGGGCTTATCCTGCTGTCCTCTGCCCTCTGCCCACCTCCCTGGCTTCCTTACTCATCCCGCACAGGAAGCAAACCACAGAGGGGGTAGGGTCTTACCAATCTGGGCCCTGGAAGCAGATTGGGTCCAAAGGCACATGAACAATCTAGGACATGAATGGATGACGGCCAAACACTGCCACAGGTGAGCTGATAGCATGTGTTTCCTGCCTGAGAAATAATCGCTGCCTCGTTTGTTCTTAAAAAGCTGCTCACCTCTACCACTGAGACTCAGTCCTTCCCTTGGCCCTGACTTGTTGCTCTGCTTCGACACCAGCCTCATTCTCCGAGCTTTGGCTTCTCTTCCTGACTCTATCCCACTCTCACCTCAGCACATGAAATCCCTCCTTCTCCCCAGAGCCATATTCAGTGCATCGGTGTAATGGAAAACGGGAACCAACCGTGAGTTAGAGATCAGTAAGTGCAGTGATTTTTAAATAATGTTCAAGGAGCCTTGGGATTCCTAGGTGGCAAGCAATGGAGGCTGCTGACTATGCGGATACATGTGTGAGCGAGCAAGGAAGTACGCACAGCAGTAATTATCTAGAAAAATAATGTCTCTCACAGTCTCTTATGCACGTAGACATATTTATCAACCAGAACAAAAGGCTATTATCTCTTTTATGTATTGGGATACTTTGTTGTTTGATAAAAGGATTCTGTTATCTAATGGAAATTGTTTGAAAAAGACAGTGAACTTGGGCGCCTGGGTGGCTCAGTGGGTTAGGCCACTGCCTTTGGCAGTGATGGTCATGATCTCAGGGTCCTGGGATCGAGTCCCACATCAGGCTCTCTGCTTGGCGGGGAGCCTGCTTCCCTCTCTCTCTGTCTGCCTCTCTGTCTACTTGTGATCTCTCTCTGTCAAATAAATAAATAAAATCTTTAAAAAAGAAAGAAAAGAAAAAGACAGTGAACTCATCCTACTCGTTCTTTATCCACAGGGACACCCCTGGGTGTGCCCGGGTGGGATTCCCATGCCTGCCTTTCTCCACACAGAAGAGCTGTCTGCTGGTTCCAGCCTTGAATAAAGAGGACAGAGCCTCATGACTCCATCTGGGCCAAAGTGGGTTATTGCCAAGAATAACCTGGCATCAGGATATTCAAACCCTTTGCCTTCAAGCTCTGGCATTCCAGTAGAGGCTGAGTTGGAGCTGTCACGGAGAAGCTCAGCAGGCTGGGGACAGTACACGTAGTCTAGCTCTTGGCTGGAACTAGAGCGTGGCTCAAAAATGATCACAATGAATAAAAGTTGGTAGCAACTTTCTTTCAACAAATATATGCACAGTGCTAAATCCTTTTGCAATAGGACTTGAATCTGGTTGCCGTACACTCTTGGATTCCCAAGAATCACCTACCAAGACTGCTCCAGCTTGCACCTTATTCTTCAGAAAGAGGGTTTCCCCAGGAGCCAGGATGCCTGTGTATAAGTGAATATACAGCTGTTTTTAAGAGGAGGATGTCTATGTTCTTCACCCTTGAAGTACTTCAAAGAGACTCACACAGAACACTAGGTACACCTAAATGTCCACAGTGGTTGCTAATGTATATAATGCAGACTATGATACTAATGATGATCATTAGATGATCATAAGATGATACTACTTATGGAGGCCTTCTGTGTAACAGAAGCAATGCTATTACCATATAATCTTCAGAAAATTTAATCTTTACAAAATTCCTGTAAGATGGGTTCTCTCACCATCTTACTTCTACAGAAGAAAACACGATGTCAAAATTCAAGGAGCACAACCAAGATCAAAGCTTGGGCGTGGCAGAGGTGGGATTCAAACAAAATCTACCTGATTCCAAAACCCATATTCTTAATCTCAATGCAATATTTTGTTAGGCTGCCACCATTGGAACACAGACACAGGCCTCATTAAATGCGAGTGGCCAAAGTCAGAGAGTATGAGAGTAGAGGAAGCTCATCTTGACTGAAACTTCTCCGGGCTTCGGCTCTCAATACCAGGAGACTCTCTTCTCAACTAATAATGAAAAGATGAAGAGCAGTGTGTGCTCAGGAGATTTATTTTGGATCAATCGGCTCCTTGTCACATCCTCCTGGAATAGTCAAATACCTGAGGCATTGCTCACTCCCAGCTGCCAGGGCCTGCCCTGAAGCCACTAAGCCACACTGGAAAGAGATCCCACCCAACATAAGCTAAGAGAGGCTGAAGCCAAATCAAGGAGAAAACAAGAGATTCAAGAAATATGGATGGCATCTGAATAGCTCCTGCCCTCAGCTGTTGTGCATTGAGTACATAATTGAGTGCTGAGCTTTGGCTTTCCTGTGCGTCTTCTCCCCACCCATCAGTCATTTGTCTGACCAACTGCAGGGACAACTGGCTGGTGTGTCTCTCAGATCTCTGTCTGTCTTTCTCTTTCATATATATATATATTCATATATATATACACACACACACACACACATAGTGTAACCTGAGTACACTTTATATGTAATTTCCCTTAATGACTAACATCAGAGAGTGGGCTTTCTGGTAGGGAGCTAATGACCTTGTTTTTTAGGAGCTGAAAGAAGGAACAGAGTGTCCATCCCCTCTGTTATAATAACTGTCCTAATGTCAGTGCATTTACCCTAGGCGTATCCAAGGAGAGGTTGTGTAGAGCAGTGATTCCCAAATTGTAAATTGCATAAACATCACCCGAGGAACTCACAATTCAGAATTTGACTCATTAGATGGGCCTGGGAGTCTACATTTCTATCAAGCATCCAGGTAATGGCACAGGGGCTGGTCTCAGGACTCTACTCTGCATAGCAAAGGCCCAGGGTCAGAAGAAGGTGATATGCAGCAGAGGAATTTGGGGAGAAAGGGTGGAGAGAGCAGCCCCCTAAGAGACACTCCTTAATCACTACAAAACAGGGAGAGTGGGTGCGGGCAGGATGTGGCTTCTGCTTATTCTGGCAAAATGACATGAAAGCATTACAGGAATTTAATTGTCCTCAGACTGTGTGGGCTAGTCCCGCAGTGTCTGGGTCCTATGTAGCTTAGTGTGGAATGGTTCAGATGAGTGCTTCTCAAGTCAAACTCGTTGCATTTTAGATTCACTAGAGTCATGAAAATGTATTCATACTATGTTTCCATCTAAGAGTTAAGTCTTAATATCTGGAAGCAGAGCCCTACCTCCAAGTTTGTATGCTTGTTTTAAATCTCTCCAGGTTGAGAACTCTTGATCTAACTGTTCCATGTGGCAGAACTTACTGTGCACAAAAACCTTGGGCAAAGGAGTCTGCACTTGGGCCAGGACAGAGCTAACCGCAGAGTCTGATTCAATGGAACAAGTTGCCCTACTTAGCTAAAGAACTGAAGCTTGGTCATTTTGCTATTTTGGGATTACTGAATTCTACTCAAAGATTATTTTCAGAGTAATGCCAGGTAGAATCATGAACAGAACATTCTCAGTGCAAGTCTGGTCACAGAACTTCCTTGCCTCTCTTAGATAGTATTTTTCTCCCTTTCCGATTTTGTCTGTTATGGAAAGTCATGCCGTTTCAGTAAAGTTTCTCTTAGAAGTCTGAGAAGAGTAGTCTTTGGCCATAGGAAGGCCACACAGACCCGATCATTGGCCTCTGGATCTTCTTGTCCATCCAAACTATGTAGGAATCCCTCTAGTTCGAGGCTAGATCTAGAGATTGGAGCAGGCAGAAGTCCCTCTCCTAGCTCTGAATTCACACCCTGAGGAGCTGCGGACAGAGTTGAACTTTTTGATTCACTGTTTCATTATGATCAACACATAGTGGCCATATGTATTAGGGTTCTCCAAAGGAACAGAATCAATAAGACACACACACACACACACACACACACACACACACACACACATAAGTAAGTGTGCATGCGTGTACGTGTGAGACTTGTTATAAGATATTGGTTCATATAATTATGAAAGCTGAGAAGTTCCAAGATCCAGAGTCAGCTAGCTGGAGATCCAGGGGGGTGGTATGGCTCCAGTCCAAGTCTGAGTCTGAAATAGACAGGCAGAGAAAGCACAAATTCTGCCTTAGTCCACATTTTGTTTCTATTTGCCTCCAAGGGATTGGATGAAGTCCACCCACAATGGAGAGGACAATATGGTTCACTCAGTATATTGACTCCAGTATTAATCTCATTCAGAAACACCCTTACAGACACACGGGTCATTTTTAACCAAGTATCTGGGCACTCATGGCCCCACTAGCTTGACACATAAAATAGAATCTCATAGAAACATGACTTGGAGCCAGCTCTGTTATTTACTATCTCCTGAGACAGGCTGCCAGCGAGGATGGAGCAATTTGCCAAGAGGCTGAAATTTAAGTATTATTTCAACCATCATCTTTAAATCTTTAAATACCTTCCAGCAGCAATTTCATCAAATCGTGGTTGTTGGTTTATTCTCTCTACCACTAATTTGGTCCAGCTTCTACAATGCCATTACTGGAAGACCACTAAGCCCTCCTACTATAGCCAGTGCCCCTCATTCCTGCTCTGTTTGTTTATTCCTTTGTCCGCCTCTGCCCATTCTCCATCAAATCCTACCAGCCCTCCATGGCCAGTTTATATTTCCCTCTGCTCATGAAGCATGTACTCGCCACTGCAGCTCACTCTAATCTCTGCTTCTTTGGACTTCCTAGCCTTCATTACCACCCGTAGGACTTCCTTGGTACTTCATCACATACTCTCTGATCCTTTGTGTATTGAGGCAGTAACTTAGAACAACTGAAGCATGGCCATCAGAGTCACATATCGCTAGGTTCAAATCTGATACTACCATACTGGCCAGATGACTCTGGACAGGTATTAATTTCTCTGACTCTGCATTAAAAAAAAAAAAGAAGAAAGAAAGCATGGCCTACCTTGCAGAGTAGCAGTAAAGGTGAAATTAATGAGAATAATGATAGTATTAATTTATAGTGTAACTTTATCTGTGGCTCACATTGTCTTCTCTCAGTGTGATGATTGAGAACACAGTCCAATTAAAAAATATCCACCTCAAGGGCGCCTGGGTGGCTCAGTGGGTTAAGCCGCTGCCTTCGGCTCAGATCATGATCTCAGGGTCCTGGAATCGAGTCCCGCATCAGGCTCTCTGCTCAGCAGGGAGCCTGCTTCCCTCTCTCTCTCTGCTTGCCTCTCTGCCAACTTGTGATCTCTCTCTGCCAAATAAATAAATAAAATCTTTTTTAAAAATCCACCTCAAATTTACTCTACTTTTTTACTCACATTTTTTCTATATCTGGAAGGAGTATGTATATATAGTCCACAACAAACCTTTGACAATCCCCCTTCTTTTCCTATAACTTCCCTTACATCCTACAGCTCCTCAGAACCTTTCTTTTCACGGTTTTCATCCTTTTGCAGTGAGAGCACAGGATCTTACTGGATTACCTTCCACCCTCTCCTCTCCTCAGTCCAGTCCCTTGTCTAGTTCCCCTTTCTTGTAAATCTGCATGATGGTAGAGTCAGCTCGGGCAAGGACCAGTACTCTCCCGCATACACCGGGAACATGAGAACTAGGGAGAGGCCAACAAGCCCAGAGAAATGGCATCTATTACTTCTGTTCTGCCACATGTGTACAGAATTTTGCAGGATGTGGTCCATAATACATGCCCCCAAAAGGGCAACTTTTATTATTTTATTGTTATTATGTATTACAAAATGAAACAAAAATTATACTTCTTTTCTTTTTTTAAGATTTTATTTATTTATTTGACAGAGAGAGAATGAGATCACAAGTAGGCAGAGAGGCAGGCAGAGAGAGAGGAGGAAGCAGGCTCCCTGCGGAGCAGAGAGCCCGATGCAGGGCTCGATCCCAGGACCCTGAGATCATGACCTGAGCCGAAGGCAGCGGCTTAATCCACTGAGCTACCCAGGCGCCCCATATACTTCTTTTCTTTTTAAATAAGCAACTAGATTGAAAACTCTTTCAAGGAAAAAACTTTCTATTACAACTTCTTATACTCTGTACCAGGGCTGCCCGTTAGAACTTTCTGTAGATGGGCGCCTGGGTGACTCAGTTGGGTAAGCGCCTGCGTTTGGCTCAGATCAGGATCCCTGGGGGTCCTGGCATTGAGTCCTGCATCAGGCTCCCTGCTCAGCAGGGAGTTTGCTTCTCCTTCTCCCTCAGTCCCTCCTCCCTGCTCATGGACACATAAAATTAAAATTTTATTAATTTTCCCTCCCTCACATAAAATTTAAAAAAAAAAAAACCTTTCTGTAGTGATGGAAATTATCTGATATCTGTGCTGTCCAGTATGCTAGCCATTGTCTACATGTGAGTGTTGAGTACTTGAGATGGGAGGCTAGAGCAACAAAGGAAGTGATTTTTTTAATTTTATTGAATTTATATTGCAAAGTCCCACCTGTCTATTGGCTATCACATTGGACAGACCTACCATGGTACCTTGTACAAAGTAGACACTCAGTGACTTTTATTAGCTGGCTGGATGAATAAGTGATTAAATAAACCAAACTATAAACTATATATGTTACAGGGCTGATACTTTTACAAGCAGATAATTTTACAGTCCACTTACCTAGGAGGGCAGTAGCTATTTTCCTGTTGCTTTATACTCTGGAACAGTTTTCTTGCCACAGGAAAAACAGCAAATGTTAAAACAAATAAGATTCTATATTTAGGTCTCACTGTTTCTTTGTTCAGTATAAATTCCTTCTGACTCTGAGGTCAACCTCTTTTGTTTATCAAAAATTAAAGAAAGAACCTGTGATGTACATGTTTTATTTAATGGCAGGTTCTTGTTATGACATTTCCCTTCAGGAATGAAAGAGAAAGAGATAAGTTATTGTCAATGCAGCCACAAGCAAATTCAACCATCTTCCTCACACTGAAGAGAAATGTCAAAAACGATTAATCACGCATTAGAGATGCTCGGGCATGTTATCTCTCCCATATATCGAAGGACTAGAATATGTTTAAACAGTTACTAGATAGTGAGGGGCTTAGCAGACTTGTAGCCCTATGACTTCAAGCTTCAACACAAAGATTGACAAGAAATATTTCATTGACATTTCTTCTGAATAATTGTGTTTAAGACCAGTGCACCTTGTAAAAGAGTATCTTTATGTTGCATTTATTTCCTCATCACTTTTTTTTTTTATGTTTTTAAAGCATCACATTTGAATAAGGCCCTATATATTTGGGTCTCTTTCCTCTTCCCAGGATGACAGTTAAGAAACCAAGATAAAATGAAGTCATAAAGAGATTCTCAAAACTGGAGGAGAAGGGAAACTTATATTCGTTCTGAACAGAAAAAGGCTGGGATCTTAAGATGAACATTATGCTAAAAAAAAAAAAAGATGAACATTATGCTACATGAAATAAACCAGACACAAAAAGGCAGGTATTATATTATTTCACGTATATGAAATGTCTAGAAAAGGCAAATTCATAAAGACAGAAAGTGGATTTGAGGTTACCAGGGCTTGTGGAGAGGGAGGAATGGGAAATATTGTTTAATGGTTGCAGAGTTTCTGTTTTGGGGAATGAAAAAGTTTTGAAACTAGGGGTGCCTGGGTGGCTCAGTGGGTTAAAGCCTCTGCCTTCAGCTTGGGTCATGATCTCAGGGTCCTGGGATCGAGCCCCACATCGGGCTCTCTGCTCAGCGGGGAGCCTGCTTCCCTTCCTCTCTCTCTGCCTCTATGTCTGCCTCTCTGCCTACTTGTGATCTCTGTCAAATAAATAAATAAAATCTTTTAAAAAAAAAAGTTTTGAAACTAGATAGTTATGATGGCTGCACTGCACTGTGAATGGAACCAGTTCCATTAAATACAGTTAAATTTTAATTCAATTAAATATAGCCAAAATGGCCACTTTCATGTTATATATATAAAACGTAATTATACATAACATGAAAGAAAAAGAAAAGAATTTGGTATCCCAGCAATAGATTTCACATAAAAGAAAAATAACACTGTTTAGGAGAGGTCTACAGACAAGTTTAGGCCAGATATTTAGACCAGCAAAGTCATATAGAAAACATCTAACTTCAGGACTTGAATTTTGACAAGCAACATTCTATAGGGAAGCAAGGTTGTCCTCCAACAGCTGCGATGAAATAACTAACAGCATTAAATAAGAGGCAAAGGAAAGGATATTCATAGGGTTTGGGAAGGCCTGCTGGAAGGCATCCTTCACATTTAGGTGATACAGCGGAGTACAGCTATATCCTCACACAAACATCTCTTGGGGCTGCTGGGAGAAAAAGGATGATGGGCTGGAACCAATGAACTGACTTAATGTGGCATTTCTTTGAGTCTTCCGGAGCTATGGTATGACAGTCCTAGAAAGGACTCTCAGAGCCATTTATCCATCCCTTGGACTTGAAGCAGACTGCAACGAAGCCATCTCAAACTGAGAACTTACACTTTTCCTGAAGACCTCCAAAATCATGCCCTGGACATTCAATTCCCATCTCCTAATGAAAGCTTAAACTGCTCCTTTTGTGCTGCCTGATTAGAAGTGGACAAGGAGCCATTCTCTTGTTTTACTCTCAAGTTTCTCATCTGCCTCTCACAACACAGAGCTGGGAAATAGGTGAGGTACTTCAGGAAGGACACAACCAAGTGAGCATTTCCTGTGTGTAGCAGTCAGGGGCCAGTCAGGAAAGCAGAGCCAACATCACTATGCTAAGAATAAGGGGTTTCTTGTAGGAATGAGACCCTCCACTAGTGTGGGAGGAACTGGGAAAGGTCTATAAGGACAAGCCAGAGGATCCAAGAAGGAATCTAACTGAAGTTTAACTTCAGAAGTTTAAGTCTAACTGAAGCAGTGATATGGATGGACATGTCAGAACTTCCAGGGGAATCTGAGAAGCCAAGTATGTCAAACCGCTAGAGTAGGGCCACAAAGGAGGAACTCATGGAAAGACCCAAGAATGACTGTGCTCTCTGCAACTATATGCAGCCAAACCCCTGGAGGGTTTGGTGCCTCCGTTGATCTGTAGGGCTGGAGGTTGCAAAGGTGATCCAGTAGCAGAGCAGAGGCCAGCAAGGACCAGCTGGAACCCATCAGATACCTCTGCTTCTGTCCCTCACCATATATGACCAGATAATCTTCACGATTACACCTACTGCCTTGCTTCCACCTTGCAAATCTCACCCAAGTTTTTTCCTTGACCAGCACTAAATCTGAAGCATGTTACCAGCAAAACCAAGTTGAAACAGCACAATCCAGCATGTTGTATCACCTTTCTGTGCCTTGCAATTACTCTCTAGACTTAATCTTAAATAAAGGCATCACTGGAATAGAGAAAGCTCAATACATCCTCTTCCTGCCCTGTTCAGGTGAATAAAAGATGGAAAATTGATTTTTAAAAAATCAAGATGGGATGCCTGGGTGGCTCAGTCAGTTAAGCCGCTGCCTTTGGCTCAGGTCATGATCCCAGGGACCTGGGATCCATCGGGCTCCTTCCTCAATAGGGAGCCTGCTTCTCTCTTCACCTTGCCTGCCACTCTGCCTGCTTGTGTGCTCTCTCTCTCTCTGACAAATAACTAAAATCTAAAAAAAAAAAAAAAAAAAAATCAAGAGTATTCCCCTTCTCCCCTCCCTGACACTGTTTATTTACTTCATGGTAATTGGTAAATGGTAATTGGTAAATGGTAATCACATCAAGGTGAGACATGTGACTGTCACTCCACATTTTTAGTTCAACCAGCATCCATCAACAAATTGAACAGTTAAATCAGCTGTCTTGACTAATGACTGACATCCAGAAGTAGAGTATTGTTTGCGGTGACAAAAGCTTGGAAACAAACAAAATATTCATCATGAGGGGAGCGGTTATGTAGATTATGAAACAAACACACAATAGAATACGATGCAGCCTTGGAAAAAACTAGACACAGTACTGATACGGAGCCAGGTCAGTGTTATTTTCTTAAGGAAAAAGGCAATGTGGGAATGGTGGGTATGATACCATGAAACAAAGGATGCATACGCTGTTTCTGTTCTCAGGAATGTGACTAGAGATGGAGTGGGGATAAGAATATATAAATTTTGAATTTTGTGCCATATATTTGGACTGCTTATTAGACAGATGATTGATAGATGATAGATGGATAATAGATTGATTTAGATATGAATAGGTAGATAGGCCCGCATTCTAATAATGATGTGCTCTGTGATATAGTATGATTTGGCATATTTTACCCCCAGATCCTCTGCTGTTGGTGTCAAAGATGTCCAGGAGAACTGATAGTTATTAGAATTCATATCATGATTAGAAAACCAAATTCACATTTTGGTCAATATACCCAAGTGTACACATGCGAGAAAAATGTGGAAATATATCCTACTTCCTCTGCCTTGCCTCATTTCATTCCTCCATGTAACTGATATATTTGTGTATGTTTATACATTTTTGTTGCTTTTTTTTTTTTTTTGAGATGGGGAGAGAGTTGGGGGGAGGGGCAGAGGGAGAGAGAGAATCTAAAGCAGGCTCCATGCCCAGCATGGAGCCCAACAAGGGACTCCATCTCACGACCCTGAGACCAGGACCTGAGGCGAAATCAAGAGTTGGTCGCTTCATTGACTGAGGCCTGCAGGTGCCCCACGTTTACACATTTTGTCACATGTTTAATGAGAGATGCAAATTACCTGTTAGACACGGCTCCTCTTTGAGACACTACCTATTCCAAACAGGAAGAAGTTCCCTGCTCTGATTGTCAGAAGCCGTTATTAAAGAGGGAGAATATTGTTACTAATCTAGGTCAGTTAAGAGGCTTATTCCTCCCCTCCCTCCTTTTCCTGGACCACCTGCTACAGGAGGATTGGATTTGCTGTGCTTCTCCTTTGTAATTCATTTCCTCTGTCTAAATTACATTTCCCTCTTTCATTCTGCCCAGATGTTTGACAGGTGCTTAACTTCTGGAATCCCTCCCCCAATGACCATGCGTTCTTTCTTACATGTGGTTGCCCAAGGCTCAGAACCAGCCACGTGTGGCACAAGAGTACAGTCTGTTCCGGTACTAAATCGATCATGGCTTCCAGAGAAAAGCAGTACATTCATGTGGGCTTTGCATGGGTGCTGATTTTCTGGAAACAGAGGACTTCTCACTGGCTCTCCTTTTCCCTTCTCTCCTGGCCCATTGGTAACTAATGCCCTTGCTCAAAATTCTCTGCTGTGACCATTGCAGAAGGGGCTGTGGGACACGGTCCCATAACAGGGGCTTTTTCCTCTGGCACGACCTTATCATCTCTTGATTTATGTGCAGAATTAAGGGCATTGAAAAAAATTGTATGTTGGCATCTCTTGGAAACGGTGATTAGTTTTCTTTCTTACAGTGGCCCGGCCACTGGTCATTCAATCTTCTCGGAGCCCGTGGATGTCCCACCAGCACTGTGCGTCTATTTCAGGGGGTTGGGGAAGAGCCCTGTGGAAGTGAGGGGTATTCTGACACTAATATGCAGCTAGGCCTTCGGTTTGCAACCCTGTCTGTAATTTCTTGTCACTCTTACGGTGTTAGAAACTAACTTATACCAGGCTATCTCCCACCAGAAATGGTTTACTTAGAGGTCATTAAAGAATGGTGGAGAGGGCGCCTGGGTGGCTCAGTGGTTTAAGATGCTGCCTTCGGCTCAGGTCATGATCTCGGAGTCCTGGGATCGAGTCCCGCATGGGGCTTTCTGCTCTGCAGGGAACCTGCTTCCTCTTCTCTCTCTGCCTGCCTCTCTGCCTACTTGTGATCTCTCTCTGTCAAATAAATAAATAAAATCTTTAAAGGTGGGAGGTTGGGGGAACCAGGTGGTGGGTAATAGGGAGGGCATGTATTGCATGGAACCCTGGGTGTTGTGCAAAAACAATGAATACTGTTAGGCTGAAAAAAATTAATTAATTAATTAAAAGGAAAAATAATTTAAACATAAAAAAAAAATCTTAAAAAAAAAAAAAGAATGGTGGAGACAGGTGCTCTGGCTACCAGCATTAGTATTTATCACACCTCTCCTCTTCTTCCTTGGGTAGAAAACTCCAAAAG
This sequence comes from Meles meles, assembly GCF_922984935.1. NCBI lineage: Eukaryota > Metazoa > Chordata > Mammalia > Carnivora > Mustelidae > Meles > Meles meles. The sequence continues at coordinate 58,745,167 of NC_060071.1, forward strand.
GTCTGGGTAAAGGTCATTGGTTTTCTATGTCTCATGCACTTCCTTCCTGGCACTCCACTCCAGCTATGGTAGCCTTCTTGCCTTTCGCTCTGAACTCAGGCCTTTGGTGTCTGCTGTTCCTTCTGCTTGGAATACTCTTCTCCTGGAGAGCCACATGACTCACTCATTCACCTTCTTCAAGTCACTGTGCAAATGGCGCTCTGTTGTCAGCCCCCTGTTTAGAACGATAACCCCCGCGCTTCCAATTCCACATTCTCTGAGGCGATCCATCTTACGTAGCTCTCCGTCATCGATGCCATGATGGGAGGGGAGGGGTTTTCGTCTCTGTTTGTTGCTGTTCCCTTTTTGCCTGGCACAGAGGAGGCACACTGGAATGAAGGAATACAGAAAGAGTTGTAATTGATTTCCTCCTCTTCTTACTGGTAGGCTACCCTAAGACTTTGCCCAGAGGGCATGAAGATGAATCAGTTCAAGTGAGTAGGAGCCAATACTTGACTACAAACTACTATGTTCTAAATATTTTGTATTTCGACTCATCATTTTGTCTGTCCAGCACCATCCCACGTCACCCTGTTTGGAAACTGCTCTCCTTTCCTTTGGGAACTTCCCCTTGCCAACTCCACTCACCTGACCACCATGGGATTCTTCATGTTAACACAGTGTTACCTTAGCTCTTGGCTTTCACCATTGGGTATAGGAGTAGACCTCTTCCTTACTCAAGCTAGACAAAAGAGGTGCTCCAGAATACTCAGGAGATCCAAGCTTAGCCTGCTTGTACAATTGAATTGAAAGAAGGTAAACCTGGGAGCTGTGGTTGCCAGCCAGATTTTCATTGGTGCAGACTGGCAACAGAGACAGCTGGTCCAAGGCAGAGGGAGCAGTAGACCAATCATGCAGACAGGCCCAGAGACATGAACCCAAGTATGGTCCTTTATGACCTTGGAGTCCCTGATTCCATTTCACTCTTGACAGTCAGCTGCAGTCCTGTCTTTGAATTTGGAAGTATCCTTAGATCCTTATACTACATTCCCCCTTTTTCCTTAAACTTAGTAAAGATGAGTTCCATCACTTCAGAAAAATTTGTTATCTCACTCAACGCTGCCAGGAAACCGATGAGGTAACTAATTTTTGTCTGATTTTACAGGCAGGGAAGTCTCAAGAAGTTAAGGGAAGTGGCCAAGCTGGAAGTTGGCCAAGCTGGGATTTGCTCTCGGGCCAGCCTGACTCCAGAGCCTGCATGAATCAAGACTTCCATTCTGTGCTTCAGTCAAATCCACTCTTCTTGAGGGATTGTCTTTTCAAAAACATTTTATTATGGACACTTTCCACACCAAAGCAGAGAGACAAAATGATTTCTTATGTGCCGATCAACCAGCTTCCACCATTCTTCCCATTTACCAGTCTTACTTCCTGATGCCCTTTTAAGTAGTGGACCCTCAAGAAAAAAGGAAGACTCTGTAGGCTTTGAGTCCTTGGAGTGCAGCCTACAGTGTGTGTGTGCAATGATCCACCAGGGAGAAGCAGAGAAGGAAGAGACATGACATCAAGAAGAGTGGCCACTGAGAGCCCAGCTATCCACGGTACCGTTGGAGGCAGAGGGAGCCATCAGATCACCCAAGAGATAGAGGGGGCTTTTCCAGCCCGTGTGGAAAACACTAAATGTTGGAAGACTCTACAGAGTTAAACCAAGTTCAAAACATAGCCCCACTCCCAACGTATTGCATGTTTGTGATAACCAGGTAAGATTAATGTTCAGATACTAACCATCGGGATGAGACATGAGAGGTCTCAGTGTCAGGGTTC